>NW_006399898.1:1231468-1346035 GCF_000299155.1 Elephantulus edwardii
GTACATAGGGTCGCTATGAGTCGCAGGTGACTCGACGGCACATAACAACAACAACAACATATACATCCATGATCTCTTGGCACAGATCTCTGAACACAAAATACTTTCATCCTAGGTGAGTCACCTGAGCTTCATATGCTAAGATACATGTTAATTAATACTTTTATTAATCATCACAAATTAAACACTAAATGTATTAAATAGTAATTATTTAGAATAATTCTATGATGGTAATCAACACACTTGGAATAATCAAAACTGAACTAATAGTTTAGGAAGCAGACAGTATTTATATATGGTTATGGCTAATTCCGCAAATATTACAGTTGATGCTTGCGCAAATGACAAATACAATCGATATTGCCAAATTATATATTGAAAGATGCTCAACTGGAAATGTTGTATTTTATACCAAAGACATAACATCAAGCATTTGTGAGACTCAGTTGACTTCACATCATGTCCACGCATCTTCAACAGTTGACTACACATATGCTGTGTGAATCGTCCCTGGTGTTGTGTATTTCTCCCTCACACACTGTGCATATCACTAGAAGTCAGCTCTCATTTCAGAAACCCCTTTTCTGAGAGATTACTCTTTACTGTACTTTTCCTTCTAAGACTCTCACCTTCTGATAACTAGCAAGCCATTATAAGGATGCCATGATGCAGTCAACACTGATGAATACAGCCTGCTTGTCTTGGCTCCACTGTGTGCTTTCTTCTTGGAGGCCAGGAACGTGGGCAGTGGGTGAAGAGGCTGGATCTGAAACAGCAGCCCCAGCACTGTCTTGATCTTCCCAAGCCAATGCTGAAGCAATGGCTGCCAGTAGCATTTAATCTCTGGCCTCTAGGCTGACAGTGAGTTCACATGTAGTCTCCTTCTTGTTTACCCATTTCCTTTATCAGTGTGCTGTCAGAGTTGTGGCTATTGTGTGTGCCATCAGTTGTTCATCAGAGAAAGCCTTTCCTGGAAACTGAGTTTTTGAGATTCTGAGGTGGGGGATGACGAAGATGCGGAAGTCATCTAGTACGCAGAAGGAGTAATGCTGGAGGCGACGACTCCTTCAGGTAATAGACTGCCTCTTCCTCATGATGCCTCTTTCAGGACGTGTTGATCAGTTATGGATTCTTTAGAGCTGACTCTCTCTGAGCTGTGATCTGAGGATGGGTAACACCTCAGATCTTGAAAGCATTGAGCTAAGTAAAATAAGTCATAGTATAATAGATATTGTATGATTCTGCTTAAATTCACTATTAATGTTCTACAACCACCAAGACCATTGAGCAATGGGGATTACGGTCCTTTTGTAATGATTAAAAGCAAAGATGTCCCTCAGAGGACTAAGGTACATTGGACCCAACCTATGGGTCCTAAATGGCTTGCCTCTGGAAACTCTATGTATGAACAGTGCTCAGGCCTTTCATTCATAGGGTCGCTATGAGTCGTCTACGACTCAACGGCACCTAACAACGATAACAACGATGACAGAGAGAGAGAGAGCTACGTTGGCCTAGTGGAAAGAAAGTTATGCTACCAAGCCGAAGGTGGGTGATTTTAATCTGCAGCCCTTGGCCAGGTTCAAATTGTTTTCCTGTCAAACATTCTTCTAGGTGGTATAGCACTGGTCTGTGCGTTGCTGTACAGAGGTAACTGGTGGTTGCTATGATGCTGAACACTGTGACACTGATGTGCCAACCGTGGTAATGGTCACCCATGGTGGACAATGTTGGCTGGAGCTTCTCGACTAAAACAAGCCTGGAAGCAGGAGCAGCATCTACTTCCAAAATGGCTTGCCTCCGGAAACTCTATGTACGAACAGTGCTCTGGCCTTTCGTTCATAGGGTCGCTAAGAGTCATCTACGACTCGACGACACCTAACAACAACAACAACATGATATTGTCAATCACCTCACATGCATGTGAAAGCTAATTGCTGGACAAGGAAGACAGAAAAATAAAAATGTTTTTGAGTCATTGTGTTAGAGAATAAAAACATAGATTATATGATGGCCAGGAGAGCAGACAGACCTGCCTTGGAAGCAACATAGGATGAATGTCCTTTAGACTTGACGACAAGAGACTCAGCCTCACAGACTTTGGTCATGTTTTCAGGAAGAACCCATCCCTGGAGAATGACATCTTGCATGGTAAAATAGAGGGTTAGTGCAAAAGAAGACCTGGGGGGGGGATGGATTAACACAGTCGCTGCCAACAATGGGCTCAAGCAGAGCAAGGACTTTGAGGATGAACCAATACTGGGCAATGCTTATTGTGCTGTACTGGGTGGGGTCACTGTGAATGGGATCTTGGTCAATGGTACCCTGCTGCTGCTGCTGCTGCTACTACTACTCCTACTCCTACAACTACAACTATTACTACAGCTCTGATTCATTCACTAAGTGTTTCTGAGAAAGTATCAACAGTGAATCATTTTCACTAATCTGAAACAATACCCTGGAACTTTACAACTGAAAAACATGCAGGAACTTTCAAATCTCCAGACTTGGTAAGTTAGTGGAGACCAACTGGCCTGGTTCAGAGGGAGCTGTGCTGATAACCCAAAGGGGGCACCTCCTTGAAGGTTCAGATCTACCAGCAGCTCCTCTGGAGACAAAAGAGCCATCTCTTCCTGTATGATTTACAGTCTCCAGAAATCCCATTGGAATGTCAGTTATGAGCTGGTTCCGACTTGATAGCAAAGTGGCATGCAAACATACAAAGAAGGAGTGATGGGGGGCAGGCACAAACCATTACTTAATTTCTCAGTCACTAATTGGAAGGTTGGAAGTTCAAACCCACCCAATGCATCCACTGAAGAAAAAGACCTATCAACATATTCCCACAAAGATTACTGTTTCTGTTGTTAGATGTTGTTAAGTCAGTTCTGACCCATAGTGACCCCTGTACAACACAACCAACTGCACGGTCCTGCACCAACCACATAATCATTGCTTTGATTGTGTTAATTGTTGTAGCTACTGTGCCAATCTTTCTTGCTGAGGAGTTTCTTCTGTTCTGCTGACCCTCTACCAAGCATGGTGTCTTTCCCCAGGGCTCAGCCCTTCCTGATAACATGTCCAAAGTACATGGATCAGGTCTCTCCCCCTTCTTGTTTCTAAAGATTAAAATTTGAGCTTAGAACTTTTATGGAGTAGCCCTACTCTGTCACATGAGACCACTGTGTGTTAGAATATTCAGGATAGCACCTCAAACATCACCAGGGCTGGGAGATAGATAGCAAGAGACAGTGTGCTTTTCAAGAAGGTAATAGGAAAAAATTGCAACCCGATAATAACGGTGATGGTTGAAAAGCAAGATAAACATAATTAATGTCACTGAGACTTTAGCAGCAGTTAAGAAATCAAAAGATGTGCAATTCTGCTGTCCTTTAAAGTGCTAAAGAGCAAGGATGTATGTTTAAAAACTAAGGTGCATGCCTGGTCAAGCCATAGTATTTTCAACTGTATTCTATGCACCTGAAAGTTAGATATTTTAGAGGAAAGATTGAAGAAGAACTGATGCCTTTGAATTGTGATGTTGGAGAAGAGTACTGAATATCCCACAGACAGAAAAATAACCCCTAAACAAATAAAACCACAAAAAAGTCTGTCTTAGAGAAAGTGCAACCAGAGTGCTTCTTACAGGTAAGGATGGTAAAACTGTGTATTCACATATTTTGGGCCTGTTGTCAGTAGGGGCAAGTTGTGGGAAAAGGATTTCATGCTTAAAAAGGTGAAGAAGCAACTAAAGAGAGGCAGACTCTCACCTAGACGGATCTGCACAGTAACTATGACAATGGACTTGAGCATGGTGCGGACCGTGAAGACGGCGCAGGCCACGGTTCAGATCTGCTGTTCACAGGGTCATTATGCATTGTACCCAACTCATGAAACCTAACAGCAACAATAACAACAATGTCACTGAAACATATACAGGAGTCCAGCAGGCTGAACACTGGCATGCTAACAGAAAGTTTGGTGGTTGGAAACCTGCAGCTGCTTCACAGGACAAAGACAAGGCAAGCTCCTTCTGAAAAGATTGTTGTTATGTGCCATCGAGTCACAGCAACTCATAGTGACCCCATGTACAACAGCCCTAAACCCTGCTCTAGCCTGTGCCAATCTTATTGTCTCTGAAACATCTACCCCCATTACCCTAGTCACTAAATCAAACCATCTCATCGAGGGTCTTCCTCTCCTGTGCTGTCCCTCTACCCTCCCAAGCATGATGTCCCTCTCCAAGAACCGGTCTCTCGTTGCAACATGTCCAAAGTATGTCAGATGAAGGTTCAGAATGCTTGCCTCTAAGGAGCAGCCTGGTTTAACTCTCTCCAGGATGAACCTGTTTGTTCTCTTAGCAGTCCATGGTACTCTCAATACTCTTCTCCAACACCACAGCTCAAAGGCATCAATTGTCCTTCTATCCTCCCTAGTCATTGTCCAGCTCTCTGATGCAGAACAAGTGATTCAAAGATTACACCCTTGAGAATCCTCGGGGGCAGTTCTACTCAGTCCCACGAGGTTGCTATGTGTCAGAACTGACTCAACAGCAACGAGCTGATATACTGCGAACAAAGGAGAATTCCTGGCAGCATAGCAAATTGCTCAGCTGCTACCCAGAAGGTCATCAGTTCAAACCTACCAGCCATTTTATATGAGGAAGATGAAGGAGTCTGTTTCCATAACAATTTACAGCCATAGAAACCTTAGCATCCACTCGACTGCAGTGAGTGGGGATGGTGCACGAAGACAAGATTGACATAACAGATGCTTTCTTCACACCTCTATTTATTACAACTGAGGGAAAAGTGAAACAGGAAAGGATACCAGGGCAAACATGAGCAAAGGGTTGGCTGAGGATGCCACAGGAAGCCAGGAAGAGGAAGGTGGGATGGTGGGCCTTTGGCCTGAACATGTAAGGAGGTACATGGGTTAGAGGGTACGATGGTGAGGGACAATACAAGGTGGACCCTGCCTGCAAGGACTCTGGGAGAGAACTAGCGCACCTGGCCAGATGTTTACTTAGATCATGAAAAATATCCAACATGTGACTCTAGTAATGTCAGATGGGAGAAAACAAGCCCACCCAGCACGGAGCAGAGGGGTCTTGTTCCTGGTCCCCTGCACATCTCCACACTCAGGCACTAGGCATCCAGCGGTCTGTAGTGGGAATCCTGTGTGACCTCTGTCTGCAAATCCCTAAATACATCCAGACCTGACCAGCCTGGCCTCTCCACCTCGACTGGCTCTTTTCTGACCTGTGTCCTTGGATTATTCCTACTGCTGGTAGAGTCGGGTGCCACAGACATGCTTTCATAAAGATCATCTAAGTCATCGAGCTCAGTGATTCTCACCTATAGAACTGCCAACCTCCCCCGGGGGGACACTCAGCCGTATCTGAAGACATTCTGGTCATCACCACAGGAGATTGGAAGCCACTGGCACCCTGTGGGTTAAAGTTTGGGATGCACAGGGCAGTGGCTACCACATGGATTTGCTGGTCCAGTCCCAAATTTCCAGAGCATTGAAGCTTAGAAGTCCTGATGGAACTTAGTACAGAAATTAAGTGGCCAGCTGAGATCACGGAAGTAGAGTATAACCCACACAAACACTCGAGCCCAGGAAAAGGAAACACACTCTTACAGTCAAGAATATTCCTGAAGTCTGACAAATTACAACAGAGTCTCTTCCCTGCCATTTACCGGGGATACGACTCTACTTGTTCTTTTGTAGAGGACTTTCACTTCTGAGCCTCAGATCCCTTCCCTCTAAAACTGTAATAACATTAAAACCACCTCACTTCAGACCATAAACAAAGATTCAGGAATATGGCAAGTGCTCAAACATTAGAAAGTGCTATCGCGATCTTCGCCGTCATCATTGCCATCCATCAGTGCTGCCACTTCCATCATCATCACCCTCATCACCATAAGAACACCACCATCACCATCTGTACCATTAATCGTCACTGTCACGGTCACTGCCACCACCATCATCACAATCACCAGCATCCAGTTCATCACCATCATCACCACCTTCATCATCATCGTCACAACCACCATCACACTGATAACTTTCTTTGACTTTTAAAAAATGAAACCAAGAAGAAAAATGCTACAGAAATGTGGAGGGGATGGGGGGCGTAACTGGATGACGCTCATACGAGAGAATAAAACTCTGAGCTGAAGGGAAGTCAACTCTTTTCATGATTTCACTGACAAATTCTGCATCTGGCCTTTCCCGCTCACCCACCAGCCCACCGACACCTGTTGAACAGAGGCCCGCCCTCCCCCATCTGCCTCAGGTAAACTCTGGCTGGATTTTGCTTCTCAGCCCTGCGGCTTACTTGAAACACAAGCCGCTGAGTATTAAAGGGTTTATTTTTCTGCCCATTTGTGTTTTATTAACATTCGCCAGACACTCACTGTCTCAGCTAAATCTGGCTCCTTGTTTCTTTCTTGTTGAAACAAAAGGCACCTTGATAAATGGATTACTCGGTTTCAATGCCTCTTCTGAACACACCTCAGATATCCTTTGCTGAAATTACATAGCGTGGTCTGCAGTTTCATATGCGGGAAGCTGGGCTGGAAGAGCACAGGGACTTCTATTCCAGTTGAGCCCCGGGGAATATTCCTCTCTCTGCACTGGGATAAGGCCACCATCATGCCCAGGTGCTACTTGATCGGCCCCTCCAAGCCAGCAAAGCAGTGTACTTATTAAAGACAAATTCTCTAACATCCAGCACTAGACTTTATCAGCATGAGAATGGTGCTTCGAGCAGGTAAAGTGCAAAACACTGACCAGGTAGAAGGGAAAAAAAAATATACGTGGGATATTTGGACTGCACAGTGCTTGTATTTCCTGTAGTCAAGTCTAGGAAAGGATTGCGAGGTAGCCAGCCATGCAGGTGACCTCTTCTTAATTGGTTCCTGAACTCTCTAGACTGCAGAAATGCAGCCAGGATCTCAGATCTACGGTGGGCCTTGACTTATTCAAGCCACAGGTTCTCCTGGGAAGTCATCCCCTTGAGATGTTGCACCAGTTTCCTGTAGGCACCAAAACCCATTGCCACACACATGCTACTGGCAAAGATGTTTGACTGTGTGTATCATAACAAGTTGTGGCTGACATTGAGAAGAATGGGAATCCTAGAGCACTTGACTGTGCTCATGAGGAACCTATACCTGGATCAGGAGGCTATTGTGTGAATGGAGCAGGGGAGCACTGCATGGTTTAGTATTGGGAAGGAAGTGCATCAGGGTTGTACTCTATCTCTATACTGGTTCAACCTATATGCTGAGCAAAATACCTGAGAAGCTGGACTCTATGAAGAGGAATGTGGCTCAGGATTGGAGGGAGACTCATCAATAACCTGTGTTATACAGACGGCACAACCTTACTTACTAAAATTGAGGAGGACTTGAAGCACTTGTTGCAGAAGATCAAGGAATGCAGCCTTCAGTATGGATTGCATCTCAATACCAAGACAACAGATTCTTATCACTGGACCAATAGGCAGTGTCAGGATGAATTTAGAGGAGACTGAAATTGTCAACAGCTTCATCTTGCTTGGATCTATAATTAACATTCTTGGACTGAGCAGTCAGGAAATAAGGAGAAATACTGCACTGGGAAAATATGTAGTTAAGGACCTTTCCAAATTATTGAGGAGTAGTGATGTCAGTTTGAGGACTAAGGTGCATCTGATTCAGGCCATAGTCTTTCCAATTACTAGCTATGCATCCAAGACATGGACCATGAATAAGGACGACAGAAAGAGAACTGATGCCTTTGAGCTGTGGTGTTGGAGAAGAGCACTGAACATACCACGGACGGTCAAAAGAAGGAACAGATATGTCTTGGAGAGGGTGCAGCAAGAGTACTCTTTGGAGGCAAGAATGATGAGACTTTGCCTCACATACTATGGACGTATTATAAGGGGGGGGGTCAGCAAAGGAGAGGAGAACCCTCAATCAGGTAGATTGACATGGTGACTGCTGCAATGGGCTCTTGTGTGTCAGGAAGTATGAGGATGGTGCAGGACAGGACTGGGTTCAGATCTTTTGTTCATAGGGTCTCTACGAGTCATATTCGGTGGCACACAACAACAACAACAACATACACAGACAACTCACTAGTCTTCCTCTAGAACTATGCAGTTTGCCTGTCAGCATCTGACCTTTGGTTCTTTGGATCTGAACCAGCAGATTGCCATTGCCTGCTGACCCTGGTAGCCATCACTCTCTGCAGCCTGTGAGCCAGCTGCTTGCCATCTGATCATAGCTAATCGTCCCCGTTAGCTTTCTGAGTCAAGAGAAGCCTCTAACTTGGTGTCTGACCCACAGACTTGGGGCCTGTCAGTCTCTACGACCATGCAAGCAATTTCCATGAGTCCAATCTCTTTCTCTCCATACATATACAGGCTTTACTGCTTGGTTTCTCTAGAGAACTCAGTTTAAGACAGTGAAAAGCTTTCTCACCTTTTCTCCAAAACTTCTCAGGTGATCTACTTCACCTATGTCAGAACTTAGACTATTTGACTTCAAAAATTATACAGATGAGAATCTGCCAAACTTTATCTGCAAAGAGGCAGAGAGTAAATAGTTTAGCCTTATTATCGTACAGAATCTGCTGCAAACTCTCAACATTGCTGTTGTAATAGAATATACAAAATCTCAACAAATGCTTGTGTTTATATGCCAATAAAATTTTATCAATACAAGCATCAGAAATCCATGCAATTTTTACTTGTAAGAAAATACTCTTCTTTTGATTCTTTCACGCCCCTTTAGATACTTTAGAAATGTGGCCTAGTGGATAGGGAGTGGTGTTGCCAACACAAAGGCAGGCAGTTCAAATCCATGAGGCTGCTCCAAAGGGAGAATGATGGTCAGTCTCCTCTCAAGTGATTTACAGCCTCTCAAAACCAGCTATGAGCTGGTGCTGGCTCAAAAGCAAACAGTGAGTGAGTAAGAATAGAAATGTAAGCAATATTCTTAGTTTGTGGGACATACACTACTGTGAATGGGCTGCAGATGGCCCTCGGGCAGAAGGCTGCTAACCCCTGACATACTGGTTGCCCTCCTGTCACCTTGCTTCATGCAGAATATCAACTTCTTGGGTTTGCTTCACAATTGGTCTTTGCAATCTGAAGGTACATTGTTGATCCAAAAAGTAAACATGAATCTCACTCTGCCTCCAAAACATGTGAAAATGGAAGAAGGAGAGAGAGAGAAAAAAAAACAAACCCACCCCAAAACTGATCACATTCAAACATCAGGAACGATTTAGAGTTGCATAATAT
The DNA here is from genome assembly GCF_000299155.1 of Elephantulus edwardii. Taxonomy (NCBI): domain Eukaryota; kingdom Metazoa; phylum Chordata; class Mammalia; order Macroscelidea; family Macroscelididae; genus Elephantulus; species Elephantulus edwardii. The sequence goes on from NW_006399898.1 coordinate 1,240,776, forward strand.
AAGCATTTACAGCAGAACTGAAATCACTGTATTTGCCACTCACATAGCATATGGTCTGAGCATGTTTAGCTCTCCCTATTCAAAGAGGAAGGCATCTATTCATCACAGATGGTGGTATTATTTATGATGGAAACTTACATTAATCCGGAGAGTCTCAATTACCTCAATTCATGTAAATAAAAAAGGAAGAGCATTCCTGTTCTTTAGCACAGATTTTTTTCCCCTCCAAAAAAATAGCTTATTTTTAATATAGTCCACATATTTTCTTTCCCACTAATTACAGATAATTTTTTTAAAGCAGCTTCTCCATCCCATTGAGTCATCCAAATTTCTTCCCACACACGAGTCCCATTTGCTCGCTGGCTAGCATCTGGAGTTTTGTTTGGTTACACCAGTATTTAGGGTGATTATATTAATGAGAAGTCTTAGGGTAGAAACCAGAAAACGCTTTCCTGATGGTTGAATACACGCACAGAAAGAAATGAATGCATGAGAAGATGAAAGCCATTTGCTCTTGCATTGTACAGTCTTGAGTTTTTTGCATTGTTGAAAGGGAATATATAAGCAGTACCTTCCAAGAGAAAAAGAGACTCATAGGGGATAATTCTCAAAAATTAAGAGAAAACAAAAGCTCTTAAAATGATGACTTCGTAACCTCATCAAACCTGCAGCATCAGGAGAAAACCCCAGGGAGCTCTGGTGGCCCAGTGGCAAGAAGCGGCACTGCAATCCCAAGAGAACAAACCCAGCCAGACAGACCCACAGCCAAGGAGCTGATTCTGATCCATAGTGACCCCTGTAGGAAGGGGCAAAACTCGCCCACAGGGTTTCAAAGGCTAGAATATTTACAGAAGCCGACTGTCTCATGTTTCTTTTGTGGAATGGCTGGTGTATTCGAACTACCAGCCTTTCAATGATTAGCCAGCACGCCACCCACTATGCCATCAGGACTCCTTCCTTCTCAAGAGAGGAAGAGGAAAGTAAGAATAGCAATCACCAGCCAGTCACCACACATCTTACATAAATCACATTTAAACTCTCAACAACTTGAGGTATTGCATGCTGAGGCAAGGGACTGAGGTAAAAGTGTTAAAAGCTAAGATGGCCCTTTGAGAACTACAGAGTGCCTGACCCAGTCCCCAGTGTTTGTAGTCACTTCATATGTACGTGGAAGCTGGACAAAGAATCAGGAAGACTAAAGAAGAGACAATGCCTGTGAATTGTGGTGCTGGCAAAGAACGCTGATGATCTCGTGGAGTGCGATGAAAACAAACAAATCAGTCTTAGCAGAAATGCAACCAGAGTCCTCTTAAGAAGCAAAGATGGTGTGACTTTGTCGAGTCAGTTGAACGGGTTTGAACCGACAACCTTCCTGCTAGTATTCAAGTACTTGCCAATTGTACCACCTGAGGGATAACAGTTCATCCACAATACGACCTGGGGCATCGACTGCAATTCTCAAAAGGTCAGTGCACTTGTCCTACTCCCTCCCTGTGTTTCCCGTTTCCTGTCCTCTTTCTTTACTGTTCTTTCCTGCCTTCTGAGCTTTGCCCCTTAGTTTGTAACTTATTCTTGGAATTGTTTTCTTTGTTTTTTAAGAAGGAAAAAAATACAGTCTTCAAATGCTCTAAGAAGTCATCTCTGCTCTGTGGCACAGTGATCAAAGTTCTTGGCTGCCAAGTGAAAGGTCAGCAGTTCAAACCCACTAGCCTTTCCATGGGAGGAAGATGAAGCAGGCGGCTTCTATAAAAATTTACAGCCTTGGAAACCCAGTGGGGTAGTTCTACTCTATCCTCCAGGGCTGCTGTGAGTGGGACGAGCCTTTGTGGCAGGGCATTTTAAACAACTTCCCCTCTTTTATCAGAGAGGCTGCTCCTCTGGTTCAATTCTGCTCACACTCTCAGAACCTGACCAACTTTCTGTTTTGCGCTTCTGTTGTTGCATTTTTGTTTTTAGACTGAGCAACTCTGCTGAATGGATTCCGTATGAGCAACACAGCCACAAAACACAGGCCTGGCAGATGCCAGCTCTCCAGACAGTTTCAAAAGCTCAGTAACACTTAAATAACAATCCCTCTCCTCTCCCCTCCCCTCCTCCTCCTCCTTCTCTCTCTCTCTCTCTCTCTCACACACACACACACACACACACACACACACACACTGCTCAGTGAAAAGGCTGGATACAATATGCAATAATGAAATAGCAGAACTCTGTAAACTCAAGCAGGACAGAGCTGCTGGGCAAGCTTGCCGGCTCTGTCCTCTCAGGCCCCCCCCCCCCCCCACCCCCGGTTCCTTCCTGCACTAACCATGTCCTTACTGGGAGTGCTGGTCTGGAAAATGTTCTGAGGCCCCCCAGGAAATACCATGGTCTCCTGCCTACAAAGACAGGTGATGAGTGGGGTTGTCTTTCTTGGGAGGGGCTCCCTTTGAATTCAGGATGACAGATGATCAGAAGAACAGGGGGGCTTTGTGTCATTCATGTGACTTGCCACCTCGGTCCTGGAGCCCAGGGACACCAGGGCTCCCCGTCAGACGCCCAGAGTCTCAGCACCATCGGGTCTATGCAGGCACGTGGGCTCAAGGTGGGCAGAATGGGTACAGAGGTGAGCTCGGTGGACTGGGAGCTCGAGGAGCCATGAGCTCAGGGAGCCATGAACTCGGGGCAGGGGGAGCTGTGAGCTCAGGGTACCTTGAGCTGGGGGTGTGTGTTTCAATACTGTACACATGGCACTGCAGGTGTACTACACAGGCTGAGGGCAGGGGGAAGCTACAAGTCTGCCTGGTCATCAGCTACTTCTAAGTGTCTTCTCTGGAGGAGTACAAACTCACACCACACACTGTATACAACTGTACACCTGTACCTATACACATGTTGTTGTTGACTGCCTTCGAGTCAAGCACGACTCATAGCGACCCTATGAACAAAACACCTGAACACTTGCATATACACACTTAAACATACACACATTCACCACCTCACACTTATATACAACTGTATACACACACCTACAAACACACATTCACAACACTCACACATATATAAATATAAGCACACAGAAACACACACCTACACAGTGAACTTGTATGAGACACAGTTTCAAAATCCTTGCCTCCTGGTTTGACCCTCTCCAAGACAGACCTGTGTATGGTTTTTTTTGCAGCCCATAGTATATTCAGCACTATTCTCCAGCACCAATTCTTAAAGGGATCACTATGCACAAGTACACACTTACATACACAATTCACATACCTGTACAACACCCACATTTACATATACACATTCACATACTTACACATGCACACACACAGGCACATATGCACATATCCCCCACGTGTATCAATGCATTTATGCACATATTTATATAAAAGCATATATGTACACATACTTACATATTCATATATGCATGTATCATACGCACACTCATACCCTTATACACGCATCTATGCTGCATGCATGAAGACATATGTACAAGGAAATTTCCTGTTTCTCGGAAAGATTAGAAACAGCCTAAACTGAACATCTGTCAGGCCACAGGGGAGTAGTCAGATACGGGCGGCTCTCATCAAACCAGTGCTGCTCACACAGCAGTGAGGCAGGACCTAGAAGCAAGAGAAAGAATATGCTGATCAACGCTGACACGGAAGGATGAGTGCACGGGGATTCGGTCCATTATCCTCTTGTTTGTGCATGCTTGCCAATGACTCGTCATACGGCGCTAACGTAAAAGAATACCAAAAAGAATGCCCGAGATCTCTGCTTGCTGGGCATGGTGGGAACCACCAGTCATTGACTTCTTCTTGTTGGTGTTTGCTGGCAAGTCAGGACCCTCTCACAGCCAATCCTCCGGTGGGTGGGTTTTCCGAGGCAGTAAATCCGATGAGAGGAGAGTACCCATCTTTGTCCCACCCAGCAGCTGGATTTAAAACATACACCTTTGGACTGCATGCAGAACTCCTTTGCCACAAGACTATTAACACATAACTCATTACAAAAAGAAAAATCAGGAATAAAATGCTTTAGTTGCTCTACCCACATACCAAGTGCTCAATGGACTTGTCAACCTACCCTTGCCAACCTTCTACGGATCAACATGGATTTGCATCTACATTTAGCACCACAATCAGGTCTAAAAAAAATATCTAGAGATGAACCTTTCCAAAAACCAAATGATTTCTTGCTTTGACTCCACTGTGAAAACCATGTATTTTCAGTAATGGAAGAGATTTCAAAGGAAAAAGTTTGGAGGAATTATGGCTCTTGATACACAGTCGGACATATAGGTGCTAAAGGGTCTCTAGAGCTGGGAGGGGACGGATGAGGCTCATCTTTTCAGATTCACATCATGACAAGGGTCCTCACCAGGTGGCAGCACACACTGAAAGTGGGACACCGGTTTCCCATTAAACCTCAGAGGCAGAAAATGTAGGTTAGTACTCTAAGTTCCACAGGTCACAAAAGGTCTGAAGTGCAAGTGAGAAACAGTACTTCACCCTGCAAGGTGGAATTCATGCACAATTTTTAAACTGAAGAATCAATACTTTCCATTTCTCTATGGTAAGTTCTTGTGTACACAGAGCATCCTGAGAGTTTATGCTGAAATCAGGTCCTCTGGAAAAAGAATAAGAAGACCAACACTGAGAGGGGACAGTGGGCTGAGCTGAAGAGAAAATTAATGTATCTTACTTTGATTTTAAGGTTTTGGTTTTTATAAAATCCACAATGTTGTTGTTGTTGCTATGTGCAGTCGAGTTGCCAGGGACTCATAGTGACCCTAGGTACAACAGCCCTAAATCCTGCTCTATCTTTTGCCAATCTTATTGTCTCTGACACACCTATCCCTATTTTCCCAGTGACTGAATCAATCCATCTCATTGAGAGTCTTCCTCTCCTGGGCTGTCCCTCCACCTTCCTAAGCATAACATCCCTCTCCAAGGATTGATCCCATCTTGCAACATGCCTAAAGTATGTCAGATGAAGCTTTAGAATCCTTGCCAAGGAACAGCCTTGCTTCACCCTCTCCAGAACGAACTTGTCTGTTCTTTAGCAGTCCATGGTATATTTGATACTCTTCTCCAGCAACACAGCTCATTCAAAGGCATCAACTCTCCTTCTGCCATCCCTAGTCATTGTCCGGCTCTCTGACGGATAGTGAGTAATTGTAAAGACCATGGCCTGTATCAGGCGCACCTTAGTATACAGACTGATATCGTTGCTCCTCAGTATTCTGGAGAGGTCTCTGACAGCAGACATTCCCAATGCAATTCGTCTTTTAATTTCCTGGCTGCTGGTACCAAGAGTGTTAACTGGAGAGTCAAGCAAACTGAAGCTGTCAACAATCTCAATCTCTTCACCATCTATCATGATGCTGCCAATCGGCCCAGTGGTATCAAACATTAACCTAAAAAGTCTGAATCGAACAGCAGAGGCATCCACAGACATAGTTCCTGCCAGCTGCTGCTTGGTGGAGAGAAATGCACACATATCTTTTTCTGCTAAAAAACAGTCAGACCAAAGCATTACCTCCTGGTTCAGTGAAAGGTGGTGTGGTTGTGCTTTGGTTGTGATGTGCCATGGAGTCAGAAGTAACTCTCAGCTGACCCTCCAGAGTGTTTCTAGGGCATGAAGATTGTGCAAGAGAACAATCTCCCTCGGAGCAGCTGGGAGATTGGAGCCACCAGAGAGCGATGGTCTTTGGGTTAGCGGAGCAATTCCCTCTACCCTGTGGACATGTAGAAGAACTGCTCACAGCAAGCCTCATGTTTCTATTTCTTTGAGTCTTGATTACTTCTTAACAGCCTTTAACCCTTGCACAGGATAGAACAGGGTTCAGGCCTATTTATTGTTCTTAGAGTTGTAATCAGTTGTATGCAACTCAATGGCACCTAAAACAACCACCACCACCCTTGAAAAAATTAACTGTTCTATTAAAAAATTTGTATACATGTGTGTACTTAAGAACAAACTTTAAAACGACTCCTAAATGCTTGGCTGTGGAGGACAGCGCAGCACGGAGCATCAGGTTTCTGTAATCTTTATGGGATCAGGTGGCCACACCCTTCTCCTACAGAGCAGTAGGTGGGTGTGAACTACCAACCTTTTCCTTGGTCACCGAGCTCTTTAACAACTGCACAGCTAAGGGTTCCTATATCCATACCAACCCAAAAATCCACACACAAAAAAGTTGGTTCTGAACTCAGTGATTTTACAAAACAGAGCAAACCTGCCCCCTAGTTTCTACCATCGTAATCTTTACCAGAGTAGACAGCCATGAGGCAGACAGCCTCGTATGGAGAGAGTTCAGACCACATGCCTCTCAGTTAGCAGCCCAGCATTCACCCCCACACCCCGAGGGCTGCTTTTACAAAGGGCCTGATGTGGGAGGAAGGTTAAGAAGAGTCTTCTGCACCAGGAAGTGGACAAAGAGAAGATGAGAGGATGGGCGGGTCAGACAGAGGTGGCGTCCCTGACCCTAGACTGCAGCCTCTCAGAAGCAAAACTCCTCTCCTCTGAAGACGTCTCTGGCCCTCGGCCACTTTCCCGGGTGACAAAAGCCGGCTTGTGGAGGAGGTGTGGGCCTCTGAGCCACTGAAGCTTGTGTCTTGCCGCTGGCACTGCTTCAAGCTGACAGATGTCGCCTTCCTCAAAGCTGCTCTTTGTGGCTGTCCTGGTGTTAAATCTTGTCCGGGCCCCCAGCTGGGACAGCTCCACTCGCTCCACCTCTGAGCAGGCTGATCCCAGCCTGAGGCTGGCTCTCCCCAGTCCCACTGCGCAGGGGTCCGTCTGCAGGTCCCTCTCAGAGTGAAAGCGCTTCCTGTCTCAAACCGACAAGGTTTGTTGTGTTTTTAAAAGTCTCTTCAAAAGAGCACCCACTGTGGACAAGGCAGAGCCAGGTGAGATTCTAGAAGGCTCCGTGTCTGCAAAGACAGAGGGTTCCTCGTGGACACATACTTCCCAATACTAACTGGACAAGCTCAGCAAAGAGATCTCCTTAGAAGGGCCTTCTGTTTACACAAGGGCCAAGGAGCCCTGCAGCACAGTGATTAAATGTGATGTTAACCCAGAAAGGTAAGAAGTTCAAATCCACCAGCCTCTGCATAAGAGAAAGCTGAGGCAGTGTGTTCATGTGAAGATCTGGAGCGTGGAAGCGCCATGGACAGCTCTGCCCCGTCCGACGGGGATGCAAAGGGTTGGGATGACTTCACGCTGGCGGGGTTTGTGTACAGTAACCGGCCGAGCAGTCCCAGGCTGCTGCCACACAGGTCCGGCGTCCCGGCTCCCAGATGCCTCTGCAGGACTGTGCTCTTTATGGTCCCAACGACTCATTTTCCTGAAGCAGCTCACCAGGCCTTTCTCCTGAGTCACATCTGGGTAGACTTCCACCTCCCGGTTAACGGCAAAGCATTCCAGACATCTGTACCACCCGGTGTCTCCCAGGGAATATCGGGGGTGTGTGTAATATCAACATGTTAATCTGAGAAACTTCACCAAGAAGATGATATGTACATGAGAGAAACTGGGGAAACTGAGGCATGAAGCCATTAAGTGATTTGCCTGAAGTCCTTCATGTCAGCAGCAGCAGAACGGTGGTAACTGCTCTCTCTACTCCCAGGGTTCCCCTTTCTTTTTGCTTGTCCGATCCTGGCCTCCGTCCATACCACAGGGCACACCCTTTGGAGGATCATGACTGAACAGAGCTGTACGTAACCACTTACAATACACAGTGGTGGGAGGGCTGTCCAATCAACAAGGTCACTTGCGCTCACCTGCACTTCCTGGTGAAATCTGTAGTGAACAGTGACACACTTCAGTCTGCATCACGTCAGACATTCTGCCTGGCATCTGTCTCTCTGCCATCCCCACAGCCCTGTCCTACGGAAGTGAAGCCTCTTTCCAAATCTAGCAACCCTAATAGGGACAGAAGACTGTCGGCAAGAGAGCACGGGCTTCTAACTCTTCGTTATAGGCTCTGGTGGCCTGGTGGCAAGAAGCTGCACTGCAAGCTGAAAGGCATGTGGTTCGAATCGCACCAGTTGCTCTGCAGGAGAAGGATGGGCAACCTCTTCCCCTGAGAGTAACTACCTCAGAAAACAGGCTGGAGGGTGAACTATGGGTCGGTTCCAACTCGATGGCACACAACAACAAGTAAATACCTGGAGGCGCGGGCTTACCTTGCTTAGTGAGTATTCTGTAGCTGACAATGCGTTCATTCCCCTCTAGGGCTGTATTACAGGTTGAATGGAGGGCTTTCCTTAAAGAATACATGGCTATCTCCCTCCCCAGAACATGCGACGGTGACCCCACTTCGTAAGAAGGTCTTTTGTAGGTATCTCAGTATATATTTCAAAATCAAGAATATAAAACCCCCTCACAACTAGACCAATAAGTACCACCATGATAGACAGAGAAAAGAAGGAAGTTGTCAAATATTTCATTTCACTCAGATCCACAATTAAAACCAATGCAGGCAGCAATCAGGAGTCCAAGTCTGTACTGCGCTTGTCATACCTGCTGTCAGGGACCTCAGTAATGTGCTGACGAGCAAGAACGTCAGTTTATAAACTTTATTAGAAACTGGATGCTCCTGAGAGGTATGGAGGGTGAAACTTGGTCTCACACACTTTGGGCCCCTTGTCAGGAGGGGCTAGTGCCTGGAGAACACCAAGGGCATCATGGGAACATCACGGCCAGAACATGCTGAGGAAGGTGGAGGGTCAGCAAGAGAGAGGAAGGGCAGCGCTGAGACGGGCTGGCGCAGGGCCTGGGCTCCAGCGGACGGCCTACACTTACGCTCCTGGTTTCTGCACCCGGGAGGGCGCGCGTCTGCCGCTCTAAGTCACCCCACTCTGTGGTGATTTTTCACAGGAGCTCTCGTGAACTCACAGAGATTGTCAAAGCCTCAATGAGAAAATCAATCAAAACCTGCAAACACGCACAGAGTGGCCTACCAACAGCTGATACAGCCAATGGTGAAGTGCCAGCCTGAAGGTCGGTGGTTTGAGTCCACCTGGAGCTTCTTTGGGAGAAAGGTTTGGTCACCTACTGGAACTCCAATGGAGCTCAGCTGTCCTCTCACACACACAGTGACCAGGAGGCAGAAACGAATCGATGGCAATGGGTTTAGTGGTTTGGGGTTTAATTCACCAAAGTAGACAGAGTCGGGTAAGGAGCTAGAGGGAGTTGCTTGGTGAATTTTGTACTGAAAACCCCCCGAATATTAATCTTTTCCTCTTTGTCCCTCCTAATGCAGCCCACAGCTGACATCATTCCTTTCTCCCACCAATCACGAGCTAACCCTGTAAGAAGTCAGCATGTATGTTTCGGACAATCTGTTCCATTCAGCTGAAGGATCTACCGCCACGTCTCAGCTCAAATGCATGAACTATCATTACATCTTTGGACTGTCTCAGAATCAGGGGGACTCCAGCATCTGTGGATAATTAGTTCTCTTGACACTCAGCAAAGACTGACATCACCATGACAACTATGTCCACCAGAAGCATCTGTCCACTACAGAGACCCCTTAACAATGCCAAGCAGTGTCTGGAGAAGAACATGTCTGAAATGTGCTCTCCTGTCCAAAATGCGGAAACACTGAACATGTTTCTTCTAGTGAGATTGATCTCCTTATCAGAGAAGAAACTAAGTTATAAATGGATAGTTAGATGTACTTAATACTTGTCCAAGTGACATTTTAGAATGAGTACAGCCACTAACCCTACTGAAGACAGCAGGGTGCAAACTGGTGATGTTCTCAGCTGTGATTTCAGTCACCCAGTGCTGCTGTCACAGACACACCACAGTGCACTGTCTCAGTCACCCAGTGCTGCTGTCACAGACACACCACAGTGTGCTCTCTCAGTCACCCAATGCGGCTGTCACAGAGACACCACAGTGCACTGTCTCAGTCACCCAGTGCTGCTGTCACAGAGATACCACAGTGCACTGTCTCAGTCATCCAGTACTGCTGTCACACAAACACTACAGTGCACTGTCTCAGTTTATGCCATGCTACTGTCAGACATCATGGTGCATAACTGCCAAACCATTAAGAAACACAGCTCTCTTGGCAAAACTAACATGTATTTCAGAAAGATACAATTCAATACATGACAGCTACTCATGGAAAGGTTGGCAGTTCTGATCTACCCAGAGACACCTCAGAATAAAGTCTTGGCAATCTACCTTCAACTACTGAAAACCTCACAGAACTCATTCACTCTCAAGTAAATGATCAGGTGTGGGATCACTGTGTATCAGAGTTGACACAAGGTAATTTATTTCAAGAAACTTCAAATGCTGGTGTGTGACTGAGTTGGCTGTTTCTCAAGATATGCATGGGCTCAGTTCTGGGTCTCACAGAAGGACAAATAACTCACAATCGACATGAGGTAGGCAGAGGGAAGAAAAGATGTAAAACTGGTGGCGATCAGACCTGAGCTACACAAAGTGCACACACTCTCCCCAAAGAACGAGATGCCGTGCCAGCCAAGTGACTCAAAACAAAACAACACACAGCAACTCCAGATGCCCTGCCATTGAGTAGATTCCATCCCACAGCAAAGCCACACTCAGAACTGACTTGCTGACAGACTTCACTTGTTGTTGTTCTTAGTTGCCAGCACGTCAGTCCATATCTCACAGCACGGTGTGGTGGGTGGGTTCTACAGTCAGCTTGTGTGGTGAACGCACATGATGATCACATATATCCTTGGAATACCTAACAAAGTGTCACGGTGAAGGACACAATGAAATCTCTTTACTCAATGAGTCCAGCCCACCCTCCCTCCAGCACCAGAGAAATAGATATTTTTAGAATTGAAGGCTTGTCATTGCTGGTGTGGTTTATGGGAGCTATGTGGTAGCAACTACAGTATCTTTATAGTGTAACTGTATCTTTACAGAGTAAACACCCAATATGCAAATCAAAGGGGACTGGGACTAGCTGAAGGAAAACGGATTCACTTTCAGCTCATTTCCCCAGCGTGCCCATGAGCAGTATGGCACTAAATCATGCCTTGTCCTCACAAATTTCCTGTTGTAAATACAAGCGTCTTACTTTCTATGTGACTCACATACTTTGGACCTGTTGTCAGGGGGGACCAGCCTTTGGAAAAAGACATCATGCTGGGAAAGGTGGATGGTCAGAGAAAGAAAGGAGGTCCCTCAATAAGACGGATGTGACTGTAACAATCGGCTCAAGCATCTCAGATAGTGAGGAGGGCCCAGGATAGTGACAGTTCAGATCTGTTAAGTCACTAAGAGTTACAATCGACTTGACAGCACCTAACAACAACATACATGTGTCAAGTAAATATTCATTCATCCAATGAACAGATTCAAAGGCCTGTTGATGAAGTCCCTTGAGGGCATAAACAATTAGACCTTGGCTATTAACTGAAGGATTTAGAGTTCAAACCCACTCATATGTGCCTAGAAACATAGGTCACGATTCTTCTCTGGTCCTTGGGTGCCACGACTCAGAAGTTACTTGATGCTGGACTTCACTTGCTGTTGTCGTTAGCTGCCCCCAAGTCAGCCCATGGCTCACAACAACTCCACACACAACAGTACAGTCCTGAACCACCCACATGATTGGTTGTAGATCGGGTTTCTGTGATCCAAAGGAGGTTTTGGTTTTGGGGGGTGGTTTTTTTTTTTGCTCAATTTTCAGAAGTAGATAGCCAGGTCTTTCTTCCTAATCTGTTTCAATCTAGACAGTCTGTTGAAACCTGTGAAGTATCACAACACACAAGCCTCTGCTGACAGGTACGTGAGGTGCACTGGCCGAGACTCAAACCTGGGTCTCCCACATGGAAGGGGAGAACTCTAACCCTGAACCACCACCACCTTGAATTACATTGCAGACGAAGAATATTGACCATATGGTGGACTTCCTGAAGAACGGTCAGATCTGTCTTGGGAGAAGTATACTCAGAATGCTCCTTAGAAGCAAGGATGATGGGGAGGCTTTATTTCACACGCTGTGGGCATGTGTTCAGGAGGGACCAGTCCCCAGAGAAGGATATTATGCTTGGAAAAGCAGAGGACCAGCAAAAAAGAGGGAGGCCCTCAATGGATGCGGTGAATGGACACTGGCTCTAACAATGGGCACAGGACAAGGACGTGCTCTGTTCTGTTGTTCATAGGCTCCTCCTGAGACAGAACTTATTCAAAGGTGGCAAGTAAGACCAGCGGCTGTAGGCAGAGCTGTAAGGAGTAAGGATGGCAGAAGAGTCGACACCTTAGAGCACTGGCGTTGGAGAGGAGTACCGGGTATCTCTCCCATGGACTGCCAAAAGGGCAAACAGGCATGACTTAGAGCAAGCGCAGCCACAGTGCTCCTTAGAGGCAAAGACAGCAAAGCTCCGTCTCTCATACATGGGTCACGTTGCTAGGAGAGGCTATTCCTTGGAGTGGGACATCATGCTCTGAAAGGAGGAGGGATGGCAAAAGGGAGGAAGACCCCCAACCAGATGGACAGACATGGTGACTGCAGCAATGGGCTCTAGTGTGTCACATCTGGTGAGGACGGAGGAGCACAGGGCAAGGGCCAAGAGCTGTTCACACGGCGGCTATGGGCTGTGGTCAATATGATGACACCTCACAAGAAAAACATATGTACAGCCTGGTCCTAATTTTCAGAATTCCCAAATGCTCTCATTATTTGCACCGTCTGACCCGTCACTTACAAACTGAGTCATACCTCAGACCTCCTTCAACACTGGAGACACCTAGAAACCATGCAGTTAATGCTAGAAGTTCCTCAACTTCCAGTCCTCTCAGTCTGTAGGTTTGTGGCTTATATTTTCCTCTTTATAACAGTAACAACTCCCTTACACTGAGGCAATTCTGATTCGTGGACACTCTATAGACAGGGTTCTACAGGCAGGGTAGATCTGCCCCCCTGGGCTTCCAAGATTCTCATCTTCACAGAAGCAAACTGCCAGGTCCTTTCCCCTGAGGGGCTGGTGGGTTCAAACCACTGATCATCTGGGGAGCACCTCAAGTGCTTTAATCACTACACCGCCCGGACTCTTTTATACCGATAACTGTCACCTCGTTCTCCTGCTGTTTAAAGTTGATACTGCACCATCAGAGGTCTTCTGAAGGATTTTCCCCTCATCAAAACCTCGGGTGAACCATCCAAGATGCTTCACTGTGACAGAAGAACAAAAGTCTCTGGTTCTCAGGACAGCATTCCCGGATGCAGCCTTTCAGCAGTTTCAGAGGGTGGACAGGGGCCTTCAGTGCGGACCAGAAGGAAGGAAGCTCTGCTTGCACCTGGCCACTCGGAGCTCAGGAAATAATCAGGCCAGGCTACTGCTCGCTTCCTCCTGAAATATCCTTCACTGATGATTCCCGACGTTCTCTTGTGATTACGGCTTCCTGATGCTTCACAGCTGCGGACTCCTAAGTGCCCGCTCCACTGAGGAAAACCTAAGCCCAGGACAAACCCACCGCTAATTCCCACTTCAAACACCGAGTCCTCAGTGCAGAGGCCCTAGGATGGTCTCAGACATGCAGCATGGTCTGGTCTTTGCCTGACACCCCAACCGCATCCTCTAAATTTTGTCCTGATGTCTACACCCCGGAGCTGGGGTCATCTTGGTTTTCTCTCTGCTTGTTCTTGCACCAATCCACGACACCCGCAATCCCTTCTCAGAATATGTGCCCCCCCCAGTCCCTCTTGTCCCCACTGCCATACCTCATGCAGGTCTCAGCCTGCCTGCCACATCCTCAGGGAGTGTGACAGGTTGAACAGACAGACAGCTGCCATCAAGCTGACTGTCATCGCCACCCCACACACAACAGAACACAGCGCTGCTGGCCATCAACACCCTCGTGGATGCTGTAACGTCCACATCCATCAGGGTGGCTGTTACACAGTCCATCCCACGAGGGTCCCCCTTGTCCACACCAACCCTCTGCTTTACCAAACATACGTCCTCTGCCCATGACTGATCTCACCAGATACAAGTCACCAGTTGGGGCAAATTCTGTTGTCATGCATATATTTTTTTAATTAATGATTTTTAATGCACTATGTATAGTTTTTCAGCATATTCTTTCCATTTAATATTTCCCCATTCATTCATTGTTGCACATTTTCCTCCCTGCCCACTCCTACCCCCAGTTTTTCTTTGGAAAAAAAATTCTTTAATTGTTGTACAATCCCCCCAGCCCACCATTCACTTTACTACGCATTTCTTTTTCAATAATCTTGTCATGAAAATAATACCTAATCCTATATTCCTTTTAAACAGTTCTCTCCCTCATCTGTTTCAATGCAGTATGCATTATTTATTCCCTTTTCTTAGGTTCCCTCCAGCCCCAATATCAGTCCCATTTTACAATAGTGGCACTAGGCAGTATTTGTCCTTTTGTGATTGAGATATTTCATTCAGCATAATGTCCTCCAGGGTCACCCATTTTGTATATTTCATGAGTTCTTTTCAATGCAGTTCTTTTTCAATGCAGTATAGTACTACATTGTGTGACTATACCACAGTTTCTCTATCCATTGATTTGTTGATGGGCACTTAGGTTGTTTCCAACTCCTTGCTATTGTGAACAAAGCTGCGATAAACATGGGTGTTAATATATCTGCTTGGGTGGCAGTTATGGTCTCTTTGGGGTATATTCCCAGTAGTGGAATTGCTGGGTCAAATGGTATCTCTGTCTGCAAATTTTCGAGAAAGCGCCATACCGCCTTTCACAGTGGTTGAACCATTTTACACTTCCACCAACAGTGAATAAGGGTTCCAGTTTCTCCACAATCTCACCAGCATTTGTTGCTTGCTACTGTTAAATTTTGCCATCTGCGGTGAGATGATATCTCATAGTTGTTAACTGGCACCTCTCTTAAGCCCATTCCCCAGGATAGAAATCTGAGTGTGCACTGGGCGGAGAGCATTTTCCCATCGGCGGGTTGAAAGAAGGGTGCCCACGACACATGAAAAACTCACAACACTGAGGCTGGCAAACAGGGGCTGACCGGCACAGGACAGAGGAGAGCAGAGGGCTGAGTTCCACCAGGAAGGAGAGCGGAGACAGGAACAGCACCCTCAGTTCTCAGCCCCGCACTGAGGCCCTTCCATCCACACATCCTCCCCTGGGAACCCCGTAAAGGGAAGACCATTCATGTCCAACCCCACCCCCTAGGCAACAAAGCGGCAATGTGCCCATCCTGGCTGGCCCAGCTGAGCTGACAGCGCTGGGCGGCTTTCAGACCTCACATCTGATCAAAATGAAAAAGTGGTCCTTCCTTTCACCGCGTGACAAGCCGGCAGGTATAAATCACAGCCCCACCGGGGTGGGCTCCTGGGCTCACAATGGTGGGACTGCCCTGCCAGCGCATGCCCCATCTGGACAGAGGGGGCGGGAGCTCTCCAGGGCCTGAGCTTTTAAAGGCCCCTTGTCAGAGTGAAGCTTGGACACCGTTCCAAGCCCTGGAGCAGGGGGTTGGGGAGGAAGATGTCCTTGGAGATTTGCATCTGATGTGGGGCTGCAACTCAATGAGAACCACAGTTCCTGGCAGGATGCAGAGCCAAACCCCGAAGCTGGCATCAGTGTGGGCAGGGCTGGAGAGGCGTCAGAGGAGGTGGGCAGGCAGGTTCCCAGCACACACAGGGCACACAGCGTATGGGAAGCAGGCAGGGTTTGATCGTGCTAACTTACTCATCTGTATGGAGCGCTCGTGGTGAATCCAAGGATGTGCTGAACCACTAACCCTACAGGCTGGGGGTTCATACTGACCAGGCTCTCTGCATGGAAAAGATGAGGCCGTCTGCTTCTGTCCGGCCTACAGTCCTGAAAGTCCCATATGGGCCAGTTCTGCTGTCCTCCAGGGTCACTCAAACTCACTTGCCGTCAGCTTGGTTGGAACTCAGAGACCCTCCGTTAAGTTTCTCAGACTGCAAATCTTCACAGGAGGAGACTATCCATTTTGCTTCCAAAGAGCAGTTGGTGGATTCAATCTCTGTGCCTTTGGGTTGGCAGGGCAACTCCTTACCACTGAGCTACCACTGCCTTGGAAAGCATATGAGCAATTCTATCTCAAGAACTAAGAACTGGACTGGACTTGATGGCCTTGCTTATCAGGTAATCCACGCCTGCACACTTCATGTTTCTATGTCAAAGAAATTCACAAATGTGCAATTGGCTGATGTGGATGGTTTTTAAGTAATTTGGTTTAACAAATTAATAGAAATTTATGTGACTCGAGGAGGTGGCATGACTGCTTTCTTCGCAGGAGATTGGGGTCTGATTCCCGGCCAGCACCATTCACAGTATTTCAAGGAAATACTCACTTGAAAGAGTTTCAGGACATTGTAAACCAAGAAACATTTTGGGCACACCATCACCCATCTATGTTGTGATACGCAGTAAGTTCAGTGCAGTAACCTAAGAGCAGGAGGAAAGGTCTGGAGATCTACACTCAAAAATCAGTCAACAACAAAAAAAAATCAGTCAACAAACCCCAAGGATGCCAACAGTGTAATCAGAGGGACCTGGCAGTGCTCTGCTCCACTGTGCGTGAGGTCTCCTTGAGCCTCAACCAACCACAGCTAACCCTGGAGGCTGCACATGACAGTGGACAGAGTGGGGCAAGTCCTGCTCAGAGACTCTGTGTGGCAGCCCAACTCCGAAGGCAGGTCTAGCTACTAACACACCTTCTTCTCCAGCCAGCAGCCCCAGTCCACTTCCTCGAGTCCATTCCCACTCACAGCGGCAGTGTGGGGCCGTGTGGTGCAGCAGAACAGACCCGCAGGGTCCGAAGGCTATACCTCATGGAAGCAGAGTGTAGTATTTTTCTCTTACCCAGTGGCTGGATGGATTCGAACCACCAATCTCTCAATCAACAGTCGAGAGTTTTGATTACTGTGCCACCAGTCATCTCCAATGAGCACTGAATGCTTTGGAATGTGTCCAGTGAAAAGGTGATAAACCCATGCCATCCACTGACTCCTGACTCCCAGGACCTCCAAGGCTGTAACTGTCACAGAAGCACACAGTCCTGTCTTTCTCCTGCAGAGCGGCTGTTGGGTTCAAACTGCTGACCTGTTAGTTAATAGCCCAACGCTTAATTTCCTGCACCACCAAGGTCCCTTTTCACAACAAGCAGAGTGGAATGAGCAGGACTTTTGGTGAAAATCACAGGATAACTGCTGTCTATAAAAATGAGCGCTGGTTGAGAAGCAGGTATTCATGTGCCTTTGCGGCACGGTCCTAAAGAAAATAGTTTTTCCTCTGAGCACCCCATCAGTCTTCCGAAGACTTTCTCTTAATTCTTTCACATTGAAGTCATTCTCTCTTCCTCTCTCGTCTTCTGGGCTGATCTGCGGCCATCTGAAGCCCCACTGTTCAGGGACTTTGTGTTCAAGGTGGATTGGAACCACTGACCCTCTGATTATTAGCCAAATGCTTTAACCACTTAGCACTAGGACTTCATGTCCAGCCACAAGGTGGCTGACACGCTCTGCTTTGGGAAATACTTCTTTTTCCTTTCAAGGCCTCCTTCGTGCCTCCTCCTCCGGGAAGCACTCCAGGCATTCTCCAGAAGGATCCCTCCCTCCTGAGACAGCTCTCCTTACTTGGGCTGCGGAACTAGACTGCGGTCTACCTGGCCCCTATACTGTGTAGGAGATTCTCCTCGTAAGAGATGAAGTTCTCTTTACTGTGGTAAATGTGGAGATGAGGAGGGGATGGGCAACAGTCAGTGAAGAAGGAAGGATGTGACCCGCACTAGGGAAACCCAGTCCTGCAAGGTACCAGAGGGGTGTCTCGTGACAGGTACTGGCAGGGGGTTTAGACAGCAGAGGAACAGGAGGGGGACAGGATTGCGCCCTGACACATCAAGCATTCCTTTCACTTACGGAGGGTGCTTGACAGAAAAACTCTGAGCTTGTGAGGCACCCTCAGAAGAATGACAGCTCGCAGCAAACCTCAGAGCAACAGGTAAACCTCACCCTATCCATGGCCGTCCTCACGGTCTCCGCCATGTCCAAGGCCATTGCTACAGTCCCCTGTTAGTCCAGCCCTCTTCCCCTGACTCCTTACTTTTCCATGCCTGACAGAACAAACACAGCTGCCTCATCATGAAGCCTGTCTACGTCTTAGGGGTCATCTTCAGAACCCTTCTCCAAAGAGAGAGTGTCCTCTGTAAAGATTGCAGAGAGGACACACAATGATTCTGAGTGGTGACTCCAGAGACACTGAGGACAATATCACAGGCGGTCAGCACAAGCCCCGAGGTGTGACAGTGACACGATGAACAAGATCAGGAGTCAGCTAGACGTAGTTTGCAGAAAGGAGGTGAGAGGAAGGCAAGGGGGTGCCTCAGGCTCCTGGCCTCAGGAAGCCCCCTCTCACACGTCTGGTGGGCCCAGGGTGCATGGAGACTCCATCACAAGCTCGGACAGCTCTCCTGTGATTGGGACCAGGGGCGTGGGCAGCACAGGCATCTTGCCCGCACCAAGCCAGCTCCAGAGACATCGAAGGATGTCCCTGTTCATCCCAGGTCCTTATCACTGGAGAAGGACAAGAGATGGGAATGCAAAACAGCACTTCAGCATAAATAGTTGAGGTAGCAGCGAACAGAGTGTGTTCCTCCCCCCGCCCCATTTTCTTTTGAAAAGAGGAAGTTAAGAATATAATTACAGTTAATCTGCCTTAACAACTCGTAGGTTTTAATTAAAGCCACATGTTCACTCTTAGAATAAATTCACCCCACTGTCTGCTGTTGCGTCCGTTCTGATTGTTAGTAACTTCAGAGGACAACAGCCCCACAGCATTTCCAAAGCTGCACATTTATAAGGACACAGACTGTCTCGTCTCTCCCCCGAGGAGCAGATGGTGGATTTGAACTAGAAAGCTTTGCTTTAGCAGTTCAATGCTTGACCCACTGCACCAGCAGGGCTCCTTCTTATAACAGTGTGAAATGGATGTTACTTTTGATGGGGGGGAAATGGCAAGATAGTTTTTTTTCTTGAGAAGTAAATATTCATGTGACTCTCTGTTTAGTCGTAAAGGAAGCTGGCTTTTCCCTCCAAAGACTTAGAGCATCTCATCAGTCTTCCTAAGACTCTGTCTTAATCCTTTGACATTGAAATCATTTTCTCCTTTCTCCTCTTCAATTCTGAGCTGATCTGGGGCCATCTGAAGCCCACCTGCCATTTTTTCAGGGGCTTTGCATATGATTGAAGAAGACAGGTTAAAATCTGGCAGTGGAATTCAGGAAATCCTGCGTCTCGTGCTAGCTTTGCAATTTCACTGTGTGAAACATTGGCATTATCTTTGTGGGTATTTCTAATCCCCAACAATTAGAGACTGACCAAGAACTACAAGAGAATGTGGTTGTTGTGAACTACTGAGTCAGATCTCACACCCAGTGACCCTGCAGGACAGAGGACCACTGAGTCAGATCTGACAGCCAGTGACCCTACATGACAGACCACTGAGTCAGATCTCACACCCAGTGACCCTGCAGGACAGAGGACTACTGCCCTGCAGGGCCTCCAAGGCTGTGATCTTTCTCTTCCAGGGCTGCTGGTGGATTTGAACTACTCACCTTTTGGTCATCTGTCAAGTGCTTAACTGTTGTGCTACCAGGGCTCAGAGAGAGAAGGGAGTGGGAAGGAGAGAGATTTGAATGCCTCAGACACTCCCAAAGAGAAGGAGGCAGTCTGCTCCCCTAAAAGTTACAGCCTTGGGAGCCCTTGTGAGGGGGCCTGACTCCACCCTGCAGGGTGGCTGTGAACGGGAAGGGGCCCAACGCAGTGTTCTGGGGGATGCTGATGGTGACAATGCCAAGGAGGGGACCCTCAAGATCCTCACAGGGGAAGTTGAACTAAGACCACAGCTGCTTCACTCTCTGCCCTCCGCTTTCCCTTCATCTGATGGATGAACTTCGCAAGTTCCAAACCTGCTGAAATGACAAAGCTTGGAAATCTCAAACCTTCTGTGCTGCACATTTGTTTCCTGATGGGGAAAAAGAAGACAGCTTCTCTTTCCTGAGGAAAAACACTTAAAGGCAAGAGGCTTATCAAAAGGACGGGGGGTCCGGGACGGCTGCACTTCAAAGGTCTGCCTCCCGCTCTGTCTTGGCGAGCTGAGTGCTCAGGAATTAGAAACACATGGCAGCCCTGTCCTCAGGGGCGGGGGAGAAAAAGCAAGAGGAAGAGGAGTTTGGGAAATGTGCTCAAACCCTCTGAAAACAGTTCAAGATGTTGCCCCTCAAGCCTCCCCACTGCTCTGTATTTTCTTGCCCGTTGCTCAATATTTCAAGACCACCAGTGGAGATGCTGGCTGTCTGGGGAAGTCTCCACTCCCAAAGGTCTGCCCTTGCAGAGAATGACTGTGAGGCTGTCACATCCTGATGTTTCTCCAGACCACTGGCTGGAGATGCTCCACAGAGACGAAGGCGTTCTTGGAGAGCCCTGCTGGTCACTCACCAATACGCTGGCAGCTGAAAGTAGCGGAATTTAAAACCTGAAGGAGATTCTGCCCATGATTCCTTCCTCCTGATGAACGCCACCCACAAAGGCTCAGCAATGCTGCCCCATTCTCCGTTTTCTGTGTTGTTAGGTGCTGACTCATAGTGGTCCCTCGTCCAGAGGCATCTTCACAATCAGTGCTATGTTTAAGCCCATCGTTTGGAGCCTCTGGGTTAATCAAGCCAGCTCCTTGAGGGTCTTCCTCTATCACTGACCCTCTACTTTTCCAAACATGATCTCCTTCTCCAGAGACTGGTCTTTCCTGGTAACATGTCCAAAGTCTATGAGATGAAATGTCACCGTCCTTGCCTCCAAGGATCAGTCTAGCTGCACTTCGTCCAAGTCGTAATTATTCTTCCGGCCAGTCATGGTACAAGTCAGCATTAGCTGCTGACACCATGCTGCACGGCACCCGTTCTTGGGTCTTCCTTGTTCACAGAGGCCTGAGCTGTAAGGAGGGAAGCCCCGTCCTAGGTAACCCTTTCTAACAGATGAGAGGGCTGCAGGGGGAACGGTTCATTCCTGTGAAGCCCGCCCCGAGTGGTGGCGATCTTGTGCACAAAGCGCTGCCCGGTTCTGTGCCATCCTCATGATCACTGGCATGTCCGAGTCCATTCTGGTTGCTTTTGGGGACCACAGGAATGCAATGCCATCGGCCCATTTCCAACTCAAAGCCACGCCGTAGGGTAAAGCAGACCTTTCCGCACGGTTTCCAGGACTGCACATCCTTAAGGAAGCACACCGTCTCATTTTCCACCTGCAGAGTGGCTGGTGGGCTTGAACTCAAAATCTTTCAGGTAACAGCTCATTGCTTAACCCTTGCACCAGCTGACTTCCTCTAATGCCCAGAAGAAACTCACAGGGCCCTTTTCTGGTGAGACTTTCAAAGTAACTCGCAGATTCGGGAGAGGGCTTAAGAGATCTAGGCAGGAAACAGGGATCTCTGATGGCTCAGTGGTAGGGAGTTGTGCTGCCAACCCAAAGGCAGCAAGTTCAAGTCTACCAACTACTCTGCAAGACAAAGACGGGCAAGCTCCTGCTGTGTGGTTTACAGCCTCTGAAAACCCCTGGAGGGTCGGTTATAAGTTGATTCTGACTGCACAGTATATAACAAGCAACAAGCAGGGGAAATACCTCAAAAGAACTTGAGATCTGGACACTTTACAGACTGCTGATCCCACAGCAGCCCTGTCTGCGACAAACTCAGTATCAAAGCCAGGGTGCTTCGGAGCTGGAGCCTATACACGGGACCAAGCAGCACTGAGAGTGCTCCCTGACCCGTCTGCCTCCCACATGCTCAGTCGTGTCCGTGCTCCCCAATCCGCCCACCTCTTCACCTCCTCAGTCCTGTCCATGCTCCGGGATCAGTCCTCCACTGCCACCATCCTGTCCATGCTCCCTGACCTATCAGCCTCCCACCTCCACCGTCCCATCTAAGTGCAGGTCATTTCTGGCTCAGACAACTGGTCTCCCTGCTTCTGCCTTCATTATCTGCCACCAAGTCTCCCCATCACAGCCAGGGAGGTTCTAGTGAGCAGAGTTCCCCAACACCTGCAGTCTCCTGCTGTCAGTCTTGTTCATGCCACCTGAATGTTGGGGTATGTGTGCCTCTGCATCTGTCTATGTACGTGTGTGTGTGTGTGTATCGGTGCCAGTGTCTCGGTGTGTCTCTCTGTATTGTGTATGTGTGTGTCTATGCATGTGTCTCTGCGCAGGTGTCTGTCTGTGTGACTCTGTGTTGTGTGTGTATGTACGTCTCTCTCTCAGAATCTCTATTTCTGTGTGTATGTCTGTGTGTCTGTACCTCCCTGTGTCGATATGTGTATCTGTATCTCTGTGTGTCTGTACTTGTCTCTATGTGTGTGTGTGTGTGTGTGTCTTTCATAAATCTGGATCTAAAGTTGTGGTTATAGATTTGCTCACTTAACACCTCATTTCTCGATTCCACTAGAAAGTCTACAGCAGCAGACCCCAGGTTGGCTTCATAAACACGTGCTGGTGCTCAGCTAAATGTCAACACAGAATGAAAACAATAACAAAACCACAGTAGAGTCGATTCCTGCTCCCGGCACCCCGCGTCCCCATCGGTATTCCAGATGTAAATCTTAAAAGGAAGCACTGGCCTCATCTTCTCCCCGTGGAGCGCAGAGTGGATTCGAACCACAGCCCTTTCGGTTGGTAGTCCAACATATGTCAGCTTCAGCACCAGGGCTCCGAGGGCGCTGGGAAGATGGCTGTGGAAGGAGCACGTGGAGAACATCTAGTCCCACCACAGTGATTATCATTCTTGTTGCAACTGAACAGAAAGCATTAAAAAATTAAAACATCATTGCTCGTCCTCTTGGGTTCTAAATTAATATTTCGCCTTCCTTGCTATAAAACTTCACTCTCATTAGCATGCTTCAAATGGGCTTCATCCGGCTGCGAAGACTAATTAGCTGCTCTCCTCAAGTCAGCGCCAATCAAGCTCCTGTCGAGCGGGGCTGGTGAGAAGCAACTCTGCCTGCCCCCCCGGGAGCCGCCCGTGCGTCCCTGTGCCATCCAAGGGCTGTCTGCATGTCAGGCTCGAGGTGCCCGAGTTCCCGCTCAGCGAGGGACTTGGCATCACGGCCCCCTCAGAGGCCCCCTCCGGAGGGAGAGGCAGCCAGGACAGGATCGGGGAGGATCCACTTAAAGGACCTCGAAGGTTGTGTCTACAGAAAACCACAAGTGTGGGATTCGAGACCTGGAGGGCGATGGGTAAGTCCTCGCCTGTTAACCAAAAGGCCAGCACTTCAAGCCCATCCAGCGGCTGCGGAAGAAAGCCCTGGTGACGTGCTTCTGTCAGGGGGCAGCCTCGTGAGTCCTGCGGAGCAGCTCTGCCGTCTCAGAAGGTCACCATGAGGGGAACCAATGGCAGTGAGCTGGGCTTGGTTGTTGTAAGGTGTTGTGGGGCTAACCACAGACTCGAAGCTTCCTGTGACGTCCTCACAGCCTCCACTATGGCCAAGTCCAACGCTGCCTTCACGGTCAATCCATGTCACTGAGGGGCTTCGTGTCTTTCTCCGCCTCCTCCGCTTCTCCAGCATGAGCACACGAACTGCTCCTCGAGAGACAGATGGGCAGCCTGCTGCATAGGGGCTTACAGCCTGGGCCCTGGGACGGAGGGGCACTGCCAGGCCCCGACCCCGGCCCTGGGACGGAGGGGCACCGCCAGGCCCCAATCCCGGCCCTGGGACGGAGGTGCACCACGAGGCCCTGGTCCTGGTTCTGTGATGGATGGAGGGTCACGGTGATGTTCTGGCTCTGGCTCTGGGACGGAGGGTCACTGTGAGGCTCTGACCTTGGCTCTGTGATGGAGGAAGGGTCACCGCGAGGCCCTGATCCCGGCTCTGTGAGGCCCGGTCCTGGTTCTGGGATGGAGGGTCACTGTGAGACTCCAACCCCAGCTTTGTGACGGAGGGGCACTGCCAGGCCCCGACCACAGCTCCGTGACGGACAGAGAGTCAGCACGAGGTGGGCCGACGACACCAGGGCCTCTGGCTGTCCCTTAGAGGTGATGATGAGTCAACCACGACTCACAGGTTCATTTCAAACTGATGTCCCCTCCCGCCTTTCATCAGAAGTGAGGCACCTCCTCTCCCGTGGCTCTGGTTTCCTGGGGGGCGGTGAGGAAACCTTTCAGGTAGACAGCTCTTCAACATCCACTGATGGGCGAGACCCAAGGAGCTGTGAACTCCTGTTGTGACAACCCTAGTTGTTGTGTGTCACCGAGTCAGAACCGACCCACAGCTGGCCCTCCAGCAAGTTTTCAGAGGCTGTAAATCCCACGGGAGGAGACTGCCCGTCTTTCTCCCGCAGAGCATCTGGTGGATTTGAACTGCATGCCTTCAGGTTGGTAGTGCCATTACTTACCACTAGGCCACCTGGGCAACCCTACATTGAGCAAAGCTTTCGGCCCCTTTTTTCAAATGCATGTGCTCACTTTGGGTGTCAGTGTCACACTGTGGTCACGCTTGTTCATCATGTTACTGATGAAGAGACTCTGCTGGCAAAGGGCATAGTGTGTTGGGTTGCCCACTGAAAGGGTGGCAGTTCAAACCCACCCGCTGATGGCAGCCTCTTCCTGGAAAGGTTTACAGGCTGGGGAACCCAATGGAGATGGCTCTGAGTTATAAACGACTTAACGGTAATGACTTTGAATGAGTCCATTGCACACGTGACAGACCATGGTAGACACTGAACATAACTTGTACAGAGCACTGGGAAACCGAGCCATCCGCATGACTCGTGCTCTGTTGACTCTGGCTTTACTGTGGTGATCCGTGAGGGCAGCTGCACCATCACCCAGTTCTGCTCAGGCACAGATACTGAGGAGGAAACCATTGTAACATTGCACTGTCCCCAAAGCTGACCCTCCACAAGTTTTCAGAGGCGATTAATCACATGGAAGGAGACTGCCCATCCTTCTCCCACAAAGCTGCTGGTGGCTTAGAACCACATGCCTTTGGAACTGCAGCCCAGTGTCTCACCACGAGGCCACCAGAGTTCCCTGACCCTACACTAAGCATGAGTTTTAACTGTCATTGCCGTAAGTTGTTGCTCAGTCATTGCTGACTCCAGGTGACCCTTTGCACAACAATGAAACCTGGTCTGGTCCTGCGACACCCTCACAATTTCTGCTGGGTCTGAGCCCGCTGCTGTCACCTCTGCATCCGTCTATCCTGTTTAGGGTCCCCTCATTTTTGCTGCCCTTTGACCTTCTCAAGCATGGCTGGGATATATGATACAAGGTCTCACCCTCCTTGCTCCTAACCAGCATTCCCGCTACAACTTGTCCAAGACAGATTTGTATAAGCTCAAGTCGCCAAAGAAACTGTTAAATTGGGTTTCCTCAGTAAAAGCTTTTATGCTTCAAAGGACACCAGCAAGAGAGAAAGAAAGAATTTGCAAACTCTCCATCTGATAAGAGGCTTAGATGAAGAACACATAAAGAACTCTTACAATAAAAAGACAAATTAAAAGACAATAAAAAGACAAATAGCCCAATTAAAATATTATGTTATTTGAACAGACGTTTCTGTATGAGTGATACACAAATGAGCAGTATGTCCATGGAGAGGCATTCAACATTTGTAATCTAAAGGTAGTGGAGATCAAAGTCATCATACACCAATTGTCACCCCAAGGAGGCTACAATGGAAATGAGAAAGACAAACCCAAAATATAGTCAGTGCTGGCAAGGCGGTGGCACCTTGAGCCTCACCCAAGGCCACTGAAATAGAAAGAGTGCAGCCACCCCACAAAGCATTCTGACGGGTGCCACAGAGTCAGTTCTGACCACAGCGACTCCATGGACGATGGAAGGGGACACCGCCTGACCCGCTTGTCCCCTCTTTACCATCACTGCCGTGCTTGGACCCACTGTTGTCACCCCTGTGCCAGCCCATCTCGTTGCCCATCTTCCTCTCTTTCTCTGACCCTCTACTTCACCGAGCTTGATGTCCTTCTCCAGGGGCTGGTCCCTCCTGATCACATGCCCAGAGCAGAAGGGGTGAAGCCTCAGCCTCCTCTAACCCACTTACATCAAGTCTATTCGGCTCATCGCAACCCTCCAGGACAGAGGAGCAGCGCCCCACAGTGTTTCCAGGGCTGTAACTCTTTTCAGAAGCGGCCAGCCCCATCTCTCTTCCATCGAGTGGCTGGTAGGTTTGAACCACTGACTCTGGATTAGCAACTGAGCAACACAAAGCCAGCTGCACTGTCAGGTCTGCCACCCTGTCTTCTAGAGAAGGAGTAAGATGGGCTCTTTGTCCACTCCCTGAAGGGGAGCCCTGTAAGTGTATAAACTCCTGATATACCCTCAAAGTCCCTGAGTGCCATCCAGTGTCTTCTGTCACTGAAACTTCTGCTTGGGCATGAACAGGCAAAGCCCACCCCACTTGTGTGCTAAGCCGCCATGGGGACATCCCAGGAGTCCTGTCCACACTACACTATAAACACAATGACCACCCTCTCTGAAAACTGCAGCAAATAAAAGACCTCCAACGCCCTGAAGTACCTCTGCTCCTCTCTGCGCCACCAAGCACGGACAAAGCAAAGTTCTGAGGCGGTGCAGAGGGAGGAAGCACAACCCTGTCCACTAATAGGAAACATCCAGGCACGGAGGGCTGAGCAGGGGAGACCAGCAGTGTCCGGCTGCAGGACTCCACCTCTGACAGGATCAAAGCTGAGCAAACAAAACCCATCTGGTCCAGAGAAGCCTTGGCTCTGGGTGTGTAATGAGATGCAAAGGCTCCTTGACATCTGCCTGGCTTTTCGAAGCACCCCGCTGAAGAGACGAAAAGGAAGGAGAAAGCAGAGAGGGTGATCAAGCCTTCCGTGGAGGAGCAGAGACACTTGAGCCAGGGGGTAGCAGTGATTCCAGTTCAAAGAGCTTTGAGGGGGCTTCTCTCCCAGGCTGTCAAGCTGAGAAGAGACCTCGCCTCAGAGTTTCAACCTGGTGGACGTTAGGAAAGTGTTTGGAGAAACAACTAAGTATGAGAATGCTTCCTTTCTCTTCCTGCTTCTGAACAAATTGCTGTCAATGAGCTTTCAACAGGGAAGTAGGATTGGCTAGGATACTGGAAGCCATCCAAAGAAATATAGATTAGGAGAATGCAAAAGCCACCAACATTACAAAAAAGACAGACTTGGGTCCCTTTTCACTTAAAGTTCAAAGGAGTGAAGTGGTTCAGGCTGGTGTGACAGCTCTATGGGGTGAGAGACCCCAATTTGCATGGTACTCTCTGCCTGTGATGTCTACCTCGTAGCCCAAAATGGTTGCACAAGTTCCAGCCATCACATCTACATTTTAACCAGCAGAAAGAAGGAAAGGAAAAGAGAGTCCATGTACTCTTTTAAGGCTACTTCTTAAAAAAACTGATCATACCGTGAAGGCTGGCTAATATCATCTCCAATTCCTCATAAGCTATACATTTTTCTCTTCAGCCCTGTCTTTCTCTGGACGTGTGGCCGACACTGAGCTGAAAGATTTCAAAGTCCCTCAGAAGTAAAGCACCTTGGGAGATAAGTGGTTAGCAATTATAGTAATTACTCTCTCACATCAATAGACCAATTCTCTCTGTCTTTACTACTCCCAGATTCAAGCACTCACTGCTTATTCACAGTGAAAAATAACAAATGTAGCCGGCACTTCCTGTCATCCCAGACTTACTGAAATGAAAATCAGTACAGAAGCTGCTTAGAATCTTTACCAGGAGAGATGCAGATAAAAAGGAGCGAACATGTGGAGACAGCAAGCAGGCCACTTCCCTGAACACACGACATGCTTCCTTCATCTTCACGGCATCCTGCATATGGTTCATCGTCGGAATCAGCGAAGGGCATGAACGTCAAAACTAGTGATTGCTGTTGTCAGCTGCCATCGACGACGACATAGAGCAACCCTCTGAACAGGAGACCTGACACCTGCCCGAACCCACGCCAGCCTCACCATCTCTCAGAGGCTCGAGCCCGTTGTTACAGCGCTGTGTCAATCTACCTTGTTGAGAACCTTCTCTTTCTCTGACCTTCCACCTGCTTCTGGAATGGCCCCGCTTGACAACATGCTGTAAGCATGTGAGATGCAGGTGCACCTTCCTTGTCTCTAGGGAGTACTCTGGCTGCACACATCCTTAAAGAAAGACTTATTTGCTCTTTTGAAGTCCATAATACAATGGGACCTGGATTTAACAGGGAGTCTTGGTGATGTGGTTTGTTACATGTGCTGCAAATGGCAAAGGTCTGCAGCTCAAATCCACCAGCAGCTCTTTGGGGAAAGGCGGGAATTCTCTTCCTGAAAAGATCTACAGGCTCAGAACCATGATGGAGGGCCACTCGGAGTCAGAATCAGCTCTATCTATGACAGTGGGCAGTGGTTATGTGGGCGTCCTGGTGGCACTGAGGGTAAAAGCATCTTGGCAGCTAACTGAAAGATCAGTGATTCAAATCCACCAGAAAGATGAGGCAGTCTACGTCCACAAAGATCACAGTCTTAAGAACCCTCTGCGGCCTTTCTCCAAAGATGATGCTGAAAGCCAAGAAGGAAGACCCTGCCTCTCCCAAAACTGAAGGCAAAGCAAAGGTGTTACAGGCCATCCTTTGCACACCCATGTTTATTGCTGCTTTGTTCACAACAGCAAAGAGTTGGAAACAACCCAAGTGCCCATCAACAAATGAATGGATAGAGAAGTTGTGGTATATTCACATAATGGAATATAATGCAGCACTGAAAAACAAAGAACTCATGAACTATTCTACAAAATAGGTGACCATGGAAAACATTATGCTGAGTGAAATATCTCAGTCACAAATGGACAAATACTGCATAATATCACTGTTATAAAACAGGACTGACAGGGGGGTTGGAAGGAAACTAAGAAAAGAGGGGATAATGTACATGGCATTGAAACAGACAAGGGAGAGAGCTGTATAAAAGGAATATATGATTAGGTATTATTGGCATGACAAGAGTCCAGAATAAGAGCTGCATAGTAAAGTGATGGTGGGGGCTGTATAACAATGAAAAAAACTTTTTTCCCCAAAGAAAAAAACTAACTAAGGGGGAGTGGGGGCAGGAGGAAAATGTGCAACAATGAATCAACAGAAATCCAAGTTCTTTATAAACTTTCATTAAAATATCAATTAAAAAAAAGAAAGAAGGCCGACCTGAGGGGCAGCCTCAGCCACAAAAAAGAAGGTCTGCCTTCACTCACTGGTAGCCTAAGAAACCGAGACTCCAAAGGCAGCCCAAATATCCCTGGAGGAGCAACCCCAGGAGAAACCAGTGCGACCACTATGCCATCAAGTCTCCCCTGACCACTGAGTCAGCTGTGAAGATGACAGAAGATTACAACACACTGTGTTCATTGTGGATGTCAAGGGCAACAAGCACCAAGTCAAACAAGCTGTAAGGAAACTCTGTGACACTGAGGCGGCCAAGGTCAACTCCTTGATCAGGCCTGATGGAGAGGAGGTGGCCTGAGTTCGACTCACTCCCGACTAGGATGCTATGGAAGTTACCAACAAAACTGGGATCATCTAAACTGAGTGCAGCTGGCTAATTCTAAATACAAATTTTTCTCCCTCAAAAAACCAAAACAACTCTGGGCAATTCTATTCTGTCCTACGGGGCCCTGTGTGAGTCCTTGGAATTCTGTCCTGGTGGTGCCATGGTTAAAACATTCTAACCAGTCCTGGAGGTGCCACGGTTAAAAACATTTAGCAGACAAAGCAAAAGGTCAGTGGTTTGAATCCACCAGCCACCTCACAGGAGAAGGACGAGGCAGTCTGCTTCCCTATAAATCTCCAGCCATGGGAATCTAATAAGGGAATTCTACTCTGTCCTCTGGACTCACAGGAGCTGGAATTCACTTCAATTGAAGCTTTTTTTTAAATTTTTTTAGGGAGTGAGTTACTACTATGTTCCAGTGAGGTGCTCCGGTGCTACAGCAGTTAAATTAGGATTTGGCTCCTAATGAGTTGTACTCCACCAGCTGCTCCATATGGGAGAAAGCTGAGGTAGGGGACAGTGTGCTTGCTGAGTTTCAAATGTGGAAACCCTCCAGCTCGGTTCTGTACAGTCCCATAGCATTGCTGAAATAAAGGAGTGCTGGTGGGACAGTGGGTTATCGGTTCCAATCTCCCAGCAGCTTCTCAGGGGAGCGATGTGGCAGCCTGCTCCTGTGGACCTCACAGCCTGGGAAACCGTCCGGGGCAGTTCTGCTCTTTCCTACAAGGTCACTGTGCCTCAGAACCCACTCTGCAGTCAAATGCTCTACCATGTGGCGGAACCCACTATTTTTTAAATTTTATTTAAACTGACAGCTCATGGCTCTGCTTCATTCTAGTTTCCATTCATTGCCATTGAGTTGGAAGAAGCTATAAATGGCATGAGAGACATCCTAACTTTCTCCACGGAACCACTGGTAGGTTTGACCCATCAGAGAGGCATCGTCTTTGGGACAGGTGAGCAGCCTGTCTTCCTCTGAACTACATCACCAGCCCTTACTGAGGTATTTTATATTCTTCTACTGATTTGTGCCAATTCTTTATGTATACACACACACACACACACACACATACATATATATACACACATATACATATACACACACATTATGCTTTTATCATCTTGTAGTACTACAAACACTCATTTAATAAAACACAAGGGTTCTAAAAAAATAATAATCCCACAACTCAAAAGGAAAATCATCAATGCTAAGCTTGCAAAAAATGTTGATGCCCAAGGACAGTTTGACCTGGAGAAGATGGTCACTCTGCCGTTCTTAGGTGACATCAAGTGAACTTCAACTCACTGTGACCTTATCGAGGAAAAGAGAGGGAAACCCTGCCCGTCCTGCAGCCCCTCACATCTTGGCGGTCTCAGCCCATCCAGAGGCGAGGTTCCCTCTTAGATGCTAATCTTCTTCAGCAAGCATG
This sequence comes from Elephantulus edwardii, assembly GCF_000299155.1. NCBI lineage: Eukaryota > Metazoa > Chordata > Mammalia > Macroscelidea > Macroscelididae > Elephantulus > Elephantulus edwardii. The sequence goes on from NW_006399898.1 coordinate 1,271,735, forward strand.
ATGTCTCTTCTGAGGACTGGCTGCTCTTGGTAACAGGCCCAAAGAATGCACCTTGCTCCCATGGCGTACTCTGGCTGCACTTCTGAGACACAATGAGGTTGTCCAGTTGTCAAGGTTGGTCATTCCAGACCTGGTGGAGGTGAGGAAACCAAACACTTCTCCACCGTCACCACCATCGTCACACTCCACACTGCCAAGACGGCTCCAAGCCTCTGATGGCTTTCAGGCTGTCGCTTTATCATTCCAGTGGCATTATTGCTGCATGTGGCTGAGGCATGTGATTAGTAGGATGAAGGTTCAAGTCCACCCAGAGGTGCCCTGGTCAAAGGCTCAAGGATCTATCTCCCAAAAACCAGCCGCTGAGCACCCACAGAAGCACAGGTCTATTCTGTCACATGTGGGGCATCAGGAGTCACAGCAGATTCCACACCACCTGGCTACTGGTTGTCCCAGATGATGCTTAACTACTAGTTCAAATGGTGTTGCCTTGAACCCACCCAGAGGCACCTCAGAAGACACGACAGGTGATCCACATGCAAAACCTCGGCATCTAAGAGCCCAGGAAGCGTGCACACACACAGGGTTGCAGCAAGCAGAACCGACTAGACAGCAGCAAGCATCTTGGTGCGAGCCCCCCGTATTTTCAAGTTGGGGGCACCTTTATCAGGGAGGAAGCAGCAGAAAAGGCAACTCAGCTACATTGTAAGAACCAGCCTGGAGCCTGGTAGCTCACATACTTTGAGCGTGTTGTCAAGATGGACTAGTCTTCGGAAAAAAACCATCCTGCTGAGAAAGGTAGTTGTGTACCATCAAGTCAGAACCGGCCCATAGCTGACCCTCCAGCGTGTCTTCAGAGGCTGTTAATCGTTTGGGAGGAGACTGTCCATGCTTCTCCCATGGAGCAGCTGGTGGCCTCGAACTGTGTGCCTTCGGGATTGCAGCGCAGCTTCTTGCCACTCAGCCACCAGGGCCTCACCAAGGTGGATGAACACAGTGACTATAACAATGGGCTTGAACAGGAGGGAGCGCATGAGGATGGGGCAGGACAGGGCGAGGCTTCAACCGGTTCTTCATAGGCTCGCTCTGACTCCACAGCATGTCACAGCCACACACATACCCCACAGGTGGGAAGGCACGCAGGCAGAGCTTGTAAACTCAGGGGCACAGCCCAGATGTTGACATCGCTCATTCTGCTCCTGCTGGCTGCACACAGAGAATCCCTAGTAGTACAGTGAGTAAGCACTGGGATGCTAACCAAAAGGTTGGTGGTTTGAAGCCACCAGTCATTCCACAGGAGAGATCAAAGAAGCCTGCTCCCTAAAGATCACAGCCATGGAAACCTGGGCGGGGGGGAATGGGGGGGCAGTCTGGCCCAGTCAAATGGTGATCACCCTGAGTGTGGCCTTTTATTGCTCGAAAGCTACACTTTGTTTATCCTTCACCAACTGGTGGAAGCCCAGGTTGCCCCTGAACCTGCTCCAGTTGAGATCCACAGTCTTGGAAAGCTTACACATGGGAATCCATGCAAAGGCTGTGGGTATGGTGGATTTGGTGGCTGGCTTGGGAACAGAGGAGGAAGAGAGTCACAGTGGGGTCTGAGCAGAAGTCCCATCATTGCAGCCTTGGAACAAAGGCATACCAAGCTCTCAAGGTAGCAGACCCTGGAGCTCTCTCACCCTCTTTCTGATCTGAAGTCCATGAGGTGGGAGATGGGGGTACTGGGAGGGGGACTGTAAGCATCTCAGCTCATCCCAAGACGGACAGGTACTCCTTACTAACAATGAGCTGCTTTCAATCACAGTCGGGGTCTGCATGTGAAAATGAAATCTTTGGACAGCCTTCCCCCTCCCCCTCCCCCCAACTTCCTGGCCCTGCGATAAAGCAGCAAAGGCAAGATTAAACCCAGAGAGGGAGCCGGTCCCAGCCCCCAGCTGAGAGTCCGCCCTCCCAGAAGAACTAGAAAGCGCTGTAATTTGAGCCCTTTGCTCTGAAAGCCGGCAGCCCCTCAGAGGTACCTGGCAAATTTCCCTGAATGCAGACCACATGCTGGTGGTGGGAGGGGTAACCTCAGGTCCTTTGAACTAGGACACCCCCCCCCCCAGACACACACCCTCCCTCAGATGAGGACCAAAGAGCAAGCCAAGAGCTAGGAGGCTCTGGACACCTCTGAATTTCCCCACCACATGTGTGGATCAAGGAACTCAGGAGGGTCCACTCAGCCCAGCTCAGAAGAGCCATAAACTGAGTTAAGTCCTCCCCTAAGACCGTGCTAAGCATTTAACCCACCGCAGCATCTTTACAAAACGGAGGGAATTACCCAAAGCCCCTTGTGCTCAGCCTGCCTCCTACCCAGGCAGCATGTGAAGTGGCTCAACCAACAGCTAATGGGTCTTAAGACGTGTGTGGATTTCGTTCTCAGGGCAGATAAAGGAAGAAGTGCGTAGGCATCTCTCCGAATGTCCCATTCCAAACACTAAAGCAAGCATTGCAATCAAGCGGCCCATGCAGATGTCCTGGGTTCCCTCCTGATGCAAAGTCATGCCGACCCTCTGCTGTAGCCCAGGAGAGGAGCCCTGGTGCTGTAGCATGTATCATGCCAGGGAAGTCTGCTGGTTCTAATCCACCAGCCACACCTCAGAATTTACACCTTCAGACAGTTACCATGTGTGGGAATTAATGCAATAACAATAGCTATGGGGGTTTTGGAGAGGATTGTCTAAATAAATATCTTAAAAGATAAGTCCTTTTAAAAAATACTTGTTTTATAAGCAGTGCTAAATAGCTGCATCATTTGGCTTTCAACAGCAAAGTTGACTAAAACGGGATGATTTGAGTTGGCAAAGTCAAGAGTCCTTTGATGCCCCTGTAGATGGTGGCAAGCCAGGGCCACCAATGAATGGGTTCCAACTCACAGTGACCCCATGGGACAGATGGGAACGGCCCAGTGAGTTTTGTTCTAAGGTCTTTTTTTGCACACAGATGATGCTACAGACAGGACACCGCTCTCTTTATTCAGAGAAGCCCCCTGGTCTGTCTTTAATGGAATAAGATAGATCTCTTCCAGAACTCCAGGCAGCAAGTAATAACCAAACGATGATGTAAAACACTGCTTTGGAGAGGGGGGCTGGAGTATGGCAGGAGTAGGCAGATGGGAATGTGGGTGTTGTCTTCCTAGGGTTTCCTGGGAATGAATCTTTCCTGGGTCCTGAGAGGCTGAGCATCATGGGAGCATCAGGTGTCTTCCATCTTTGCAAGCTGAGTTAAAGAAATTGTCCCTCAGCTTGGAGGTAGGGATTAGGGGAACAGGAAATGATCCAAGATGAGGCTGGAAAGGTCTGAAGGTTTGGTGCAGAGGGGTGGGGGTATGTTTGAAATCTGAGAAGGGGAACCACACACTCAATCAAAGAAAAGAAACAGAAGAGAGATGGATATAATTGCAAAGGGCTGCAGGCAGAGAATGCAAAGGTGAGGTCAAAGACCATCCAAACTGGAGACCTCCTTGTAGAGAAGGGCTTCACACAGCCTCCCAGAACTGGAGGCTCCCACAAACTTGTTCAGACACACAGGTTTTCACTCTGCCTGGTAAGAGTGCCCGCCTTTGTGACGACGCTATAATGCCACATGACACTATGGATTTCTGATGATGCAGACTGTCATGCCAACCCATTGATGTGGTCGTGCCATGAAACTTGTGGTTGAGTGTGACAGGAGTAAGGAGCTCTGATGGAGCAGTGGGTTAATCACTGGGCTGCTAAAAAAGCAGACGGCGGTTCAAACCCACTAGCCACACCACAGACGAGACAATCTGCTCCCGTAAAGATCCCAGCGTTGGAAACCCTATGGAGCAGCCCTTATTCGGTCCATAGCAAGGAATACACTCCACAGCAGAGAGCTGGTATTTATTACAGAAATATCAAAAAAGAGACGTAAGTGTCTATATCTCAGTCATCTGGTGCTGCTGTAACTGAGCTCCCACAAGTGGATGGCTTTAACAAGCAGAAATGTATCATCTCACAGCTCAGGAGAGCAGAAGCTCAAGTGCAGGATGCCAGCACTAGGGAAGGTCCCTCTCTCTGTGTCAGGGGTGGAGGGAAATTCCTTGAGCATCGGCAGACTCAGTGTTCCCTGGAGATCGCTACACATACAGGCCTTCCCAGGGTCAAGGAGGTTCCCGGTGCCAAAAAGACACACTCCACTCCTGGCAATTACTTCTTGGCAATTACCCCGCCCAAACCCTCCCATCAGTCTGCTTTCTCTTCCTTTTCTCTCCAGTAAGATAAAGGTATAACAGGCCAGGACCTAGGGCAACTCCCCTTACTGGATTAGAGCTGCTATGGGATAAAGGAGTGCTGCATTTCACCCTTAATCCTCATTCAGCTATTTGATTTATCAGATAGGAGGGTGTCATTGTATGTGTGCGTGTAAGGTGTGCCAGAGTTGACTACAATTCATACTACGAGCAACATATCTGAACCTTGCCCTGTCTCACGCCATCATCACAATCTCTGTCACACTCAAGCCTGTACTGCAGTCACTGTGTCAATCCATCTTGTGAGGGTCTTCCTCTCTTTCGTTGACGTTCCACGTTTCCTAGCATGATGTCTTTTGCAAAGGACTGGCCTTCCTGACAACATGCCCACAGTACGTGAGAAGAGGTTCCACCACCTTGCCTCAGAGGCGCACTCTTGTTGCACTTCCTCCAGAATAGACTTATTTGTTCTTCGGGCCATCCATGGAATACTCAATACTCTTTGTCAACTCCACAATATGCAAAGGCACATCGGTTCCTTTTTGGTCTTCGATATACACTGCCCAACCTTGATATGCATATGAAGAAACTGAAAATACGGAGACTTGGATCAGGCACATCTTACTCGTCAAACTGACATCTTGCTTCTTAGTACTCGGAAGAGGTCCTCGACTGATTTTCCAAGTGCACACAGTTTTTGATTTCTTGACTACTTCTCCATGGATGTTGACTGTGGATCCCAGGGAAAGGAAATCACTGATAACTTCATGTATCATGATTTTGCCTGCTACTCCAGTGACGAGGATTTCAGACTCTTGATGTTGATCTATCACCCGTGTTGAAGATCTTTATAGAACTTCCACGTTCTATTGTTCAAACTCAAAACACAAACTCATTTCCACCCAGTCAGCTCCAACTCCTAGCTGACCTCCCGCTGAGCTGTCAATCACACCAGAGGGGATTGCTCATCTTCCTCAAGTGGATTTCTCCCTCGTGGATTTGAACCCCTAGAGTAGTGTGACCTTTGGGTGAACAGTGCAACGTTCTATGGACTAAACCACTGTAACTCCCTTATTACACCATTATATACCTGTAATCATGTGTGTGTGCGTGTATGGGTGGTCAGACACAATTCAATCCATGAGAGTACCACTACAAAACCACTGTCCTACTGACTGCCCAACTTGAGAAGGCCCTCTTACACTCTCCCCAAAGCGTCTTCTAATTCAGTGTCATGGGAATGACACTGTCCAGCGAAGGCTGAAGATGACCCAGGGGCCCAGCATGACACTCTACGAACAACGGGGAAAGCATCATAAAGGGCCAAGGCCCCGGCTCAGCAATAATCATTCTTACCAAGTCTTTCCCCTTTGACTGGAATGAACCATACCCTATACTCTTCAGGCAAAATATCCCAAAAACAGCTGGAGCACCGAAAGGACATGCTAACGAGATCAGAGACACTGGGAGAAAAGGTAGAAAACAAGACTCTCCTTCCCCAGCACTTCCTGAAAATTCTCTGCCTTTGGAAGCCTCAGTGTCTCCAAGGTGTGTGTTCTCTCGATACAGTCAGTTACTACTGGTTTCTGATTTCCACGGCTACAGACCAGAGCTTCTTGTGCCAACTTGGAAAATGGCCAAGCTGCAGATAAAAGAGGAGAATGCTACCTCTAAAAACAGCAGAGTTGTCAGACCAGTGTGCACACAAAGGCCTGCAGAGGAGGGGGGTGCTTCCTGTTCTGTGCCACCTCCTCCAGGAAGTTCCTCTTGACTTATTACAAATTGGATGGGGATTCCTTTTCCACATTTCTAGAAGTGGGAGGAGGAAGAAGACAACGGTGGAGATTCAGGTTCTTAAGAATGTTCCTCTTGGGTCACTGGGACTTTTGTATAATGTAAATGGCCCTTCCTTAGTATAGAAAGTTCTGGTGGCATAGAGGAGTAAGTGTTGCGATGTTAACGGAGAGATCAATGGCTCAAACCCACCAGCCACACCAAGGGAGAAAGATGACAGTCTGCTTCCACAAAGATGCAGCTTTGGAAACTTGATGAGGCTACATGGTCGCTATGAGTTTCAGCCTGGAACTTATCCGTCTTTGGTCCTTTACCAAGGATTTTTCCAGTGCTGAAGCTTGACGGCACAAGAATCAGCCTGATGGTAGTGGATTTGCCCTGATGATGTAGTAGTAACACACTGGGCTGCTAACCCAAAGGCCAGCGGTTCAAAGCCATCACCTTTTCTGTGGAAGGAAGATGGGAAATCTCGTCCTGCAGAGATTTACAGATTCAGAAGCTTGATGAAGGGCCACTATGAACCACAAGTGACTCGACGGCCGCAGGCTGTGCCGAACAGTGTTCTATCAGTGTTGCTGTTAGGTGTCAGCTGGTCAAACTTGACTCATATCAACCTCATGTAAGAGAATAGATTGAGGCTAGTTCTGGTGGCCTAGTGGCAAGAAGCTGCACTGCAATCCCAGAGGTGCACGGTTCAAATCAACTCTGCTGAAGAAGGAGGAACAATCGCCTCCCATTCCAGTCAGATCCAATTTGACGGTACACACATGAGAAAAAAAAAAAAATAATAATAATATAAGAAAAACAAAAAACAAACAAACAACAACAACGAAAAAGAGTAAATTGACCCACAGGGTTTCATATGATGTGACCTTTATGGAGCTGACAGCTAAGTATTTTCTCTCTCTGACTACCTGATGGGTTCACACCACCAAGCCTTTGGCTAGCAAAAAGTCTGCGGTCATTGAGTCAATTCCAACTCCGAGTGACCCTGAGGACAGACTATCACTTCCTGACGTGGTTTCCAAGACGGTAAATCGTCACCAAGCAGATTTCCCCATCTTTTTCCTGTGAGGCAGCTGGTGGGTTCAAAGCACCAACCTTTTGGTTATCAAATGATCACTTAACCACTGCACCACCAGGGTGCCTTGAGTCAGCTTTTCAACTCTCTATCCCTGAACTGGTTCGGACTCAAAGTGAAGCTTCCACTGGACTTCCAAGGTTCTAGATCACAGTGGAGGGCCTGCTCTTCCTTCTCCCAAGGAGCTGCTGGTGGTCTTGAACTGCCAGAGACATGCAGCCTCTGAGTCAGCAGCCCAATTCCCTACACGCTACACCACCAGAGCTCCGTTTATCCAGCTTCTAAGATGAGGAGACGGCACCACCACTTCTTATCACTGTTGTTTTCTCCCTCGTGGGCCAGACTAATAAGTAGCCCTTGGAAGAAATGGCTGCACCATTGAGAAAAAGGGATCTGTATTTGATATTTAACACACGGAGGAAAAGAAAAGAAATGCTGTATCAACCTTTCCAAAGAATAGTCTTGGCCAGAAATAGTAGTTTTCCATGTTAAATACAGAGTTTTAGCTGGAACATCTTCATCATATAATTACCTAACTGGAGATGTTCAATTATGAAATGGACCCTCGGTGTCAGCAGTGTGCCCCCCCACAACCACAGATGACGTGGAGAAAACTCTATTTCTTACAAAGCTTTATAATGACCGTGTCTATAAATAAGCATCTATTTACAAATGCACACATCTAAATGTAGTCATGTAAGCTTGCCTGTGTGTTTATGAATTCAGCCTCTTGCCACACTGGAAAACAATTCTATTTTATCCAGTGTGATACTATGAGTAGTAATTAAGCTGAAATCACTTAAGCATTTATTGCCCAATATTAGACAAGTGTTTTCACAAGGAAGCTAGTTCTGTTTATTTAAAACACAGAACTATAATGGAAAATTACCTCAGTCACTTAAACTTCAACACAACAAAGGTAAAACAGCCCATACCATCCTTCATTGATCTAATTTAATGATCTGGGATGAAGCTACATAGATAACTAAGGAACTGACTCACAGATGCTCCTCCAGTATGTTTACAGAGTCTATAAATTTCACAGGAGGAGACTACCCATCTTTCTACAATGGAGTAATTGGTGGATTGAAACTGCTTGCCTTTGGGTTGGCAGAGCAACTCCTTACCCACTAGGGCACTGGAGCTCCATTTATGGATGCAGGCTATGTCATTTTTCTTTAGTGGAGCAACTGGTGGGTCCCTATCACCACCCCTTCTGTTAGTAGTCAAGTGCTTTAAGCACTATGTCACCAGAGTTCTCTTCCTTGCCTGTAAATGAAGGTAATAATTGGCCTGTCTTCATAGGCTACAGTGATAAGTGGATGAACTTATCTAAGTATGAATTGATCCACAAATGGCAAATATTTTCACAAATGTGGGCTATTAATGATCTTTCAAATTGGCCACGTTCAATGTACAGTGGAAGGGGAGAACAGATTGGTGATTAATCTTCTTATTTAGTAGATCTTCATTTATACAGCTCAGATGTCAACACAAAAAGCTTTAAAAAGGCAATTTTCATTTATTGTGTAAGTTCAAACTTACACATTTATCACAGACTTGATCAGTAAGACAAAGATTCCTTTTATGGATACATGTTGTTGTTGTTATGTGCCGTCGAGTCGCTTGCGACTCATAGCGACCCTATGTACAACAGCCCTAAACTCTGCTCTGTCCTGTGCCAATCGCACTGTCTCTGACACTCCCATCCTGACTATCCCAGTCACTGAATCAATCCACCTCATAGAGGGCCTTCCCCTCCTGCGCTTTCCCTCCACCCTCCCAAGCATGATGTCCTTCTCCAAGGACAGGTCCCTCCTCACAACATGTCCAAAGTATGTTAGACGGAGCCTCAGAATCCTTGCCTCCAAGGAGCCACCCGGTTTAACCCTTTCCAGGACAATGGATACATATATAAGTAAAATTCCTTTGCAAGAATAAAAAGAAGTTGGATACTATCCAAAGAAGCACAAAAATATTATCATGATGCATTTTACTTGTTCACCAACCATCATTTTTTCAGGTTTTCCCAACATTTAACTGAGGATGTGGAAAGTTTTACACGAATATTCATTGGGGTGGGGGTGGAGTGCAAAAATCTAGTGCTGATGTGAAACTTTAGTGATGCATCTGAAAACGTCTCAACATGGAAATGTGACAGGAAATACACCAAAATGTAAACATTCAACTATTTAGAATTGAAGGAAAACAACATCACAGAGAAATGCAGTCAAAGAGGTATCAAAGGGAAAATTCATAGCCTTAGATATATGTGTATGCATAAGAGATTAAAAACGGAATAAGAATGCAAGCAGATATTTAATTTTAAGAAAACAGGGAAAGGGAAAATTATACTTGCATTTATAGAATGTGGTGATTTGAAAAGGTAAGATTTTTTTTGGGAGGAGGGGAAGGGATGAAATTAAACTCTAATGTTGATCTACCTTCTCAAGAAGGCTAAATTAATCTATATGCCTTGGGGGGATAGAAAACTGTAGGCTTAATAGGGAAATATTAACATCTGGGTTGCAGAGCCTCACTGCTGACAGTCTTTTGAAGGCCTTGAATCTTGGGGACCTTGTTGATAGTTGGGGTTTCCTAGTAAAGAGACTGGACTGACACTGAAGAAGGGGCACATATTTACAACTGCTGTCATCTTATCAAGAAGCACTGTTGGTACAGCAGTTCTAAGCACTTCGCTGCTATCTGCAAAGTTGATGGTTCAAACTCATCAGCAGTGCCACAGGAGAAAATGGAGGCAGTTTGCTTCCTTACATATCTACAGCCTTGGAACTCTGTTCTCGAGGGTCACTGAGTTGAATCACCTTGAAAGCTACAAGATTGGTTTTGTGCTGTCACTTTGCCTGGTCACTAGCCATCCGTCATTGGAGGCTTATGTGTTGCTATGAAGCTGGATAAGTTTCCCTGAGGTTCCAGACTAAGAAAGACTAGGAATAAAGGCCTAATGACCTGCTTCCAAAAAAGCATCCAGTGAAAACACTATGGATCACAAGAGCTCTATCAGCCACGGACCAGGCGAATGGAGCAGGTCTAGGGGCTATGGGTGTCACTGTGCAGGATGGCAGTTAACGACAACAATGTAAGTTAGCCAATCCGGCCAGCTGAAGGTCAGCCTGGAATCTGGGTGTGTTTGATGAGTCCTTTCAGATCTGTACAAGATACAAAAGTTTCTTGTCATTTGTTGTGGTGAGTGGGGCAAAAGGAGTCACAGATACCAGACAGCAGAAATGATTCCAGCCTTTTCTTTCTCCTATAGATAGGGTATGGGGGTGGGGGTGGGTGTGTGTGTGTGTGTGAGAGAGAGAGAGAAAGTAAGTCAACCCAAAATCATTTCCCTCCAGCACTCACACACACTCACACACACAGGGAGCGAGCGAGAGAGAACAAACTGTCCAAGTCTAATTTTCCAAACCATGCGCTCTCTCCTTGTTTTCTCAGATCTGGACTCTAGGACCCACAATTGCCTTAGCAAATTCCAGCCCGTCTGGAGTGGGAGGAGAGTTCACAGCCCCGCGGGCAAACCGCCAAGACCCCAGAGCACAGGAAGTATTCCAAGGACTGGGGCAACTGTGGCTCCCTGAAGCATACAGATCATCTCAGCCAGGGCTGGGAGCTTGCCCAGCTTCCTCCTGGGTAGAGGGGTGTCTTACAAGCCCTGGACACGCAGCCACAGCAGACAAGCCAGGGGCCTGACCCAGGTTCCCTTGGCCCCAGCCTTTGACATGTGTGCTCGGAGGTGTCATGGCAGCCTGCTGCGGGAGGGCTACCACCGAGCCGTTTTAATCCTTCTAGAAAATCAGAGCCAGTGCTGGAGGGATTTGGCTTAGAACCTTGACATGCGAGAATTACATGGTCTATCACTTGTAAGAAAAACTCCTGAGCTCGAAGGAGAGAGGGAGGGGAGGGGGAGGGGGAGGGGGAGAGGGAGAGGGAGAGGGAGAGAGAGAATGAATGAATGGCTGTAGATGCTCCTGAAGCCAAAGACAGTGATGCAGTGTGGCTCTTACTGGGTGTACGAGTCCAGTGGCAGGGGTGAGGACGCTGGGTCTGTAACAACGGGGGAAAAGACAACTGGTCTCCTGCAAACAAATCACCTTGGAGGCTTTGAGACGTGACAAAACCAATTTAAGTCCTTTTCTTGAGAAACCATCCTTGTCTGGGTATGCAATGTGTGCAGGGCATGACTGAACACCACAAGGAAGATCAGGTATATCTTGGAGCAAAACAACAAAACAGTCAGAGCTAGCCAAAAGCTTGGCAGTTCAAGTGCACGCTGAGGTGGCTCAGAGGAAAGCCCTGGCTCCCTACTTCCAGAAAGCCTGGGGGAGCCTTGTTGCCCTCTAACACACGAGTCACCACGAGTCTGAACTAACACGACGGAAACTGCTCGTTCTGTTGTTTTTAGTGCTATCCCATGTTCACAGGAATAAGGGGGGCCCAGGAAGGATTGACTCCCCTGAGCTGTGGTCTTGGAGAAGAGGACTGAATATCTCATGGACTGCCAAAAGAATTCATAAATTTGTTTTAGAGGAAGTGTAACCGGCGTATTCTTTGGAGGCAAGGACGGTGAAACTTCATTCTGCATATTTCAGGCATGTCGTTAAGAGAGGCCAGCTCTTGGAAAAAGACCAGCTGGGAAAGGCAGAGGGTCACTGAAAGAGAAGAAGACCCCCAAGAAGATAGACTGACACAGTGGCTGTAACAACAGACTCGAGTATATCAGAGATGATGAGGATGGTGCAGAACAGGACCACGTTCAGATCCACTGCTCACACAGTCACTATGAGCAGTAGTGGACTTGAGGGCACCTACCAACAGCAACACATACAAAGGGGAAGTGGGTTCAAGCTACTGACCTCTTGGCTCCTAGCTGAGGGCCTTAACCATTGCACCTGTTGGGGCTACTAACTAGTAAAGCTGATAAGCAGCAGACAGGAGTTAACTATGGGATTCCCAAATTGTCAGTCTTCTCATCAAATTTTCTGCTGTAGCAATGAAAGCACAAACAGAACACCTGTTACACAAGCTTCTCAGAGACAGGTAGGCATTCTCTGATCGAGGAGCCCTGGTGGCACGGTGGTTAGGCACTGAATGCGAACCCAAAGTTCACTGGTTCGCACCCACTAGTTCCTCTGCCTTTCCCAGCTCAAGGCCTTTTTTTTCCCCAAGGACCAGCCCCTCCTGACAAGATGCCCAAAGTACGTGAGGTGAAGTCTCATCATCCTTGTCTCCAAGGGCACCTGGTGGTACTTCCTCTGAGCCAGACTTGTTTGTTCTTCTGGCAGTCCATGGGATAGTCAGTTCTCGTCTTTAACACCACCATGCAAACGTGTGGATACACCACAGACTGGCCTATAAGACTGAACAGTAACACCAGGGAAGTTTAGAACAACGAACCATCTGAGATCAAAAAGGGAGCATACGCACAGGATGAAATCTCAGAGGACGTGAAAAGTTAGGACAGATGGATGCAGGGAAATGTAAACACAAGGGAGAAGTGGGAAGAGAGCTACTGCATTGAGAAGACTGAAATAAATACCCCAATATAAAATATGTGAAAATCAAATTGTTCTGTACACTGCTACTCAAAGTATAATTTTTAAAAAGCAAAAATTTAAAAAAAAAAATTCTCTGGATAAAAAAAAAAAAAAAAACCGAAACAAAAGAAAAAGGTTGTCAGTTCAGTACAGCCAGTGATGATACCTCATAAGAAAGGCCTGGTGATCTGCTGACGTAACGATTATATGACAAACATCCTTTGCTGGGCAGTTCTGCTCTGCAGCATAAGGAGTTGCCATGAGTCCAAATGAGGGGTTCTTGTTGCTTGAGTGCTGCCCAGGCACAGTCCCTCACCTGACTGCAAAAGTAAAGGCCATCATACTCACATATGCACCTAGCCAGGATATCCTGTGAGAGGTCATGCCATCCTGCATTTCACAGTTTGCAAATGACAAGTTCCATCCACCCACAACACCTTCAATGAAGACACCCTTAACTAAGTATCTGGATTTTATACATTTGCAAAACATTGTTGCCATTTGCATTTGGCAGCCTAGACATCTTAGGACCAGCTTAACAGTCTCCACATGCCTTCTTCATGGGGCCCAACTCCCCGAGTCCTCCCCCCCACCCCCAACAAAGCTGGCTTGCCAATTGCCAAAACAGCAGGAGGCTGAAAAAGCACGAAGCCTGGGGCTGCAGGGCCTCTGCATACCATCTTAAGATCAAGGGCCAGCCATCTGCAACATGATAATTCAAACCATCTCCCCATTCCACCAGCACAAAGAACAGAAAGGGGGCCAGGAAGCTGCTCCTCTTTAGATCCAAAGCTGGAAACACTCTGTGTTCTCTCTCTTCCTTAAATCCCAGTATTTTCACAAACCAATAAAAGTTAATCTCTCGTCTACCAGCTACCTTTACTATATGCATTCAATGGTTCACAACCGGCCAGAAAGCTTTGCAATCTCAGGTCCTGGAAGGATTATCATCAGCCCTCCTGCCTGCATCTCTTTCTTCCCAACCCCTGAGTGAGTTTACCAAGATTAAGGTATTAATTTTTTTTTAAAGGAGGAAAAAAAAGTCCAACTAAGCAAATATTAGAACATTCTGAAATCGTTCCAAAGTCCAATCGTCTTAGATTCTTTAGTAACGAAATGCTGAGTGAAACAGAAATACTTTTTCAAATCCCTGGGTTACCAAAATCTCTCCCAGGGCCAATAAGTTCTGCACACTTAGTTGTCACTCATGCAGCCAGCCTGTCCCCTGTGAAGGCCCTGGGTCAAAGGTAGGCATCTCTGACACAGCCAAGTAGCGACGGGAGTTCCCATGGCAACCAGTAGTTAGATCTCAGAGAAAACCAAGAAGTAAAAAAAAAAGAAGAAGAAGAAGAAACACCCCCCCCCAAAAAAACCTACCAAACCCACAGCCACAGAGTTGATTCTAAGTCATGACAACCCTCTATGGGATTTAGGAGTTTTTAAATCCTAATATGAGGAAGCAGCCCCGTCTTTCTTCTGAGGAGTGGATTCGAACCACAGGTCTTTTGACTAGAAGTCTATGGCACCAATCACAACATTCATGCCATCTTTGTTTTCCAGGAATAAAGGGCAAGTTTGGGGTAGACAAAGCCCACACAGCAAGTGTTATTCCACAGCAGGTTTGCCGTATCTCCCATCCAGAGGAGAACGGCCCCACAAGCTCTCAAGAACAAAGACATTTCTTTGTCTTGGAGGCAGCGCAAGCAGAGAGCTCCACAGAGGCAAGGATGGTGAAACTTTGTGTCACATCCTTGGGGCACGTTGTCTGGAGAGATCAGACTTTGAAAAAGATATGCTGGGAACGGTGGAGAAACAGTAGAAGAGAGGAAGACCTCCAACAAGTAGATCGACATGGAGACTGTAACCATGGGTGTGAGCGTGCTGGAGATAGTGACGGACTGGGCAAGGTGCAGCTCTGTCATGCAGGGCGCTGCCATGAGGGGTAGTTGACTCAATGGCACAGCAACAAGTCCCCAGAAGCAGGCTGCCTCCTCTTCCTCCCACAGAGTGGCTGGTGGTTTCGAAAGGCTTACCTTTCAGTTAGCAGCCAGTGCTTCATCCAATGAGCCACTAGGGCTCCTCCGCAGACAGGCACCCTGGCTCCCTGTTCAAATGTGGACTTGAGGCAGAAGTCCTGGTCGGAATGGGCCGCTTTTGATTCTTGACAGTGGGCTATTTTGGTTTCATGTTGTGTTCTTTTTTTTTAAAAAACTTCATTAATTTTAATAATATTTACAGAGATTCTGGATTTTCATTCATTCACTGTTGCACTATTTTCTCTACCCCCACCCCCAGTTCATTCCTCTTTTTTTTGTGTGTGTGTGTGTGTGTGATTTTTTTTAAAAACAAGAATTCATTCAACTGCCAGCTTTCTTTCTTTGTCATCAATTGGTAACCACCTTCCCAATTTGTCCCTCTCCACCTCTAACCAATGCCTCCAATACTTTGTTTTATGATTATCTTAGACCAGCTCACATAAACATTGCACTTGCCCCTCAGGAATAAAATGTATGACACTGAAAGGCTCATCATTCATTGTTTTGAAATACTTCAGCTTAAAACTGGTGTTAAAGCACTGCCTTTCTGGTGTTAAGTTGTGGAAGCTACGGTGGCACAGTGGTTAGAGGGCTCAGCTTGTAACTAGAGGGTCAGTGGTTAGAATTTGCCTGCTCTGGAAGGGAAAGGTGAGGCTGCCGGCTGCCTGGCTGCTTTGACTTGCAGCTTTGGAAGCCCTCTGAGCCACAGTCTGTCCCGCGGGTCACTGTGAATAGGAAGAGACGTGGCGGCAGTGGAACCTAGTGCTGCTGGTGGGATGTTAGGAGGTGGCAAAAGAAACCAATGTCACTTAAGATGTCACTGTGACATGGGCTGGGAGTAATGGGTGGGGGCAGACTCTCATGGCGCAGCCTTTAAGAATTGCACTGCTAACCCAGAGGCTGAATCTTTCAGAGTTCAAATCCACCAGGTGCTCGACAGACAAAAGATGGGCAATCTCCTGCCATGCAATTTACTGCCCCAGACACCTGCTGGAGGGTCAGCTATGCGTCAGTTCTGACTTGAAGGCAATGAGGAAGAAAAGAGAAGAACACATTAAACATGGATTTCATTTCAATAATTTTTCCCCCTGCCAGCCTCCTTTTTCTATAAAACAGGTAATCTTGGGCTTCCCAGAAGCTCAATTAGGCAAGTTCAAGGTAAAATAGAATAAATATTAAAGGAATGAGGTCCCCCTTTATTGAAAATACAATTAAATCTTAAGTGCTGTTTTACTATGTGGTTGCGAAAGGGGAAAAATAGCACCAAGTAATGAGATTTCGGAGACATGAAGACATATGATGAGCCTTCAAGCTCCGGCTGCCCTTCCTCCTAGGCTGCTCAGTCCTGGGAGCAGTTAAAGGCGGCAGGAACACTAATAGAGATCCTCCTGCAATGTCTTCTTTCCTAAAAGTGACAGACTAATTACCCACACGGTGGACAGGTCTTTGTTCCAACTGTCTCCAAAAACATGCGTTCGTCCCTCGGGCTACAGCTTCAATTCTAGACATTACAGATTCCTGCTCGTTCCACCTCTTGGGAGGCACTGGGCAGGATCGGAAGCAAGACCCCTCGGGTGCACTGGGCTGAATCAGAGCTCAGAAGATGTGAGGCTCAGAGGGAGAGAGCACGGGGTGGGGGGTGGGGGCGCAGAAACACTCATCTTTGCAGTCTATCAGGGGTCTTGAAAAAGAACATTTTCACTTGATCCATGAGGTAAAACTGCAATTTCATATCCAGATTATTGGACCCTGGGAAGTGTCCACAGAGGTTGGGATTTCATTGAGATGGTCGTGGTGGTGAACAGAGATAAAAAAACCCAGCTAGATTTTTTCGAGTCAATGTTTATAAATCATATTGATTTTTCATTCCTTTATTCCTACACATTTTGTGTTATGATACTGAAAGCATTCCTACACATTTTGTTTTATGCCACTAGAATCACAATTGCATTCAGTTATGTCTATGAATTTTATTTTACAATAAGGTAATAACAGCTGATTAATGCTATTAATTAATTACAACATCTGATGAGAACTAGCTAGAGTTTTGGCTACTGCTTTCTTGGGAATTTGATAAATATGTGTCTACTTAACCCCAGCTCCGTAAGCCCTCTGCTATAGAGTATGGTCTTCCTCATATGCTCTCCACTGGATTTCTGAAGCTGTAAATCTACATGAGGAGACTATGCACCATTATCCCTCAGAGCAGCTCGTGAATTCAAACTGCCAACCTTTCTGTTGTCAGCCTGAGACACTGTAATAAAATATAAAAGATGCAACCTTCCCAGCTAACTGCCTGAATTAAAGTTTTCTTGTAAAATAAAATAATCATGCATCCATTAATTCATCTATTCCTGCATGCATTCCAGTACCTCGTGGAGACTGGTATAATGTCCTTTATCCCAGGACATCACAAAATACAAACTCAAAGAGAGGCACGCTATCAGTTTTGTTCAATGTGGGACTATACACCAGGAGGAGAACTGACCACGGAGGAAGGAGAAATCATTATCAGTCCTACAGCCATGAGGTCTGGTCAAAGGTCACTGAAATGCTCTGCTTTACAGAAAGGGCAGCACCACGGTCAGGTGGTGAGGGAGAAATAAGCACAGGACACCAGATGGAGGGCCAGCAGGATGGTACCAGGTTGACCAGAGAAATCATGTCCTCACTTGTGATGGTGGTAACTAAAAATAACCATGGTATTCCTCAGTGGGGGAATGGTCAGGTGATGATAATACTATGCAGGGAAGCACATGCTGAGATGAAAGCCTCCCCAAGGAATACTGGAAAACACGTCACAGTAAAACCCTGGGAAGAAAAGGTAAACCACCTCTTAAAAGATGATACATATACATACATCATATGTATATATTTTTATGAAGGGAGGTGTGTGTTTGTGTATACACACATATATACACACACACACACAATTTTTTTCTATTTGGAATTTTTTATTATCGTTATTTTTCAATCATCATTATTAAATATCTCCAAAAATGTTCCTATCACTCCAGAAACTGTATCCATTAATCAATAGCTTTCTATTCCCAATGCTTATCAGAGGATTATTCGGAATAGACTAAAAGGTGGGCATAAGCCAAGAGTCCATCAATAAATAGATGAAGAGAGGGAAACAAAATGCCCAGTGTGTGTCAACTCAAAGATAAACCCATCCCTATCAAGTGCATTCTGACTCATGTATATTACTGACTGTAAATCTTAACAGGACAGACTGCCTACCTTTCTCTTGAGATTGGACTTTTGGATTCAAGCCATCACACTTTCAGTTATCAGCTCACTACAAAACAAACTATGCTAGTAAGAGTGTGCATGTTCATAAAAAGAGAGTGGAAGCTTGCTTGTACTAGATTAAAGAAACAAGCAAAAAGTACATAAATATTATTGGCAGGTGTTATAACTACTCCAGGACCACCTGGTGGTTTTACTTTGCTTTTCACACACCCTTTACTGCTTGTAACTGTTTAAAAAATAGCAACAACAATGCCAATGTTGCATTTCTGCCACCCTGCTACTTTAGTTTGCTTGGCTCTATAGTCAACACTCTTGACACCAGCAGCCAGGAAATTAAAAGACGTATTACTATGGGAAAGTCTGCTGTTAGGGACCTCTCCAAAGTACTTAAGAGCAAGGGTGTCATCTGGAGACTAAGGTGTGCCTGATACAGGCCATGCAGGGACCTCTCCAAAGTACTTAAGAGCAAGGGTGTCATCTGGAGACTAAGGTGTGCCTGATACAGGCCATGGGCTTTGCAATCACTTGCTATGTATCAGAGAGCTGTACAATGACTACGGAGGATAGAAGGAGAATTGAGGCCTTTGAGCTGTGGTGCTGGAGAAAAGTTGTACCATGGACTGCCAAGAAAACAAACAGGTTCATCCTTGAGAGGGTTAAACCAGGTTGCTCCTTGGAGGCAAGGATTCTGAGGCTTCATCCGACATGCTTTGGACATGTTGCAAGGAGGGACGTCCTTGAAGAAGGACATCACGCTTGGGAGGCTGGAGGGACAGTGAAGGAGAGGAAGACCCTCTCTGAGGGGGACTGATTCAGTAACTGGAGTATAGGGGTGGGTGTGTTGAAGACAGTGAGAATGGCACAGGACAGAGCAGGGTTTAGTGCTGTTGTACATAGGGTCGCCTTGAGTCGCAAGCGACTCAACAGCACATAACAACAACAACAACAAACTGCTACTCAATCTCCTATTTATGTTTGCATTCTGAATTTACTGGACAGCAGTGGAACTTAGGGTCTCAGACACTTCTGGCCCTCAACACAGACAAGCTCTTGGGGCCTCTGCAAGCCCTGTCCCTTGCATATGATGACCGGTTTGCTACCACACATCTCTGAGCAACCCCACACCACCATTCCCTTTGTTGAAATGATGACATAAGTTTCTCAAAGCACTGCCTACACACCACACTTCCTTCCCTGATTCTTTCCTATCACTATCACTTTCTTTTTTCTCCCTTGCCTCTCTTCAGGGATGCCACCTCCTTTGGTGTAAGATTCCTCTTGCATACAGGTACCCAGCATCCCCAGAGATACCTGCAGTGAGGCAAGCTGTTCCCGCTCCCTCCTACACTGTACATCTAGAAGGGGGATTACACTTTCCCCCCGCTGCCTGTCCCCCACTCTATGGTCCAGGGACTGTCACTGCAGTTATTGGCAAAGCCAGCAGATCCTATCTGGGGCCTGGGGAGGCAACGCGAACGCGTCTATCAGTAATCTAATTCCACACGCCTGGTGAAAGGAGCCAATATTATCACAGCAAAGCCTCGCCTTTTGCTATATTGATTTTTATATTAACAATAAAGGACAGCAGGTCCCCCAACGAGCGGAGCTGTGATGAGAAGATGAATGGCCCTACTTCCTTCCAAGTCTGCCATTGGTGAATATTCCAAGACCAAAAGTTCTGCCTCGCCACACTTGGCCGTGTAGCCTTGAAAGCCCGCCTGGCCATGCTGCTTTGTGGACCAGCCCTGAGCATGGTGGCTTGAGGCCAAGAGATGGGTGATGGACTTAGCACCCTGCCCTCTGTGCTCTCCATCCGCCCAGGCTCGGAGGGCGGATAGTGTTACTGGCTCCTAATCCTTTCCATTTGCAAGGAGCCAGAATCTGGGTGAAATATTTCTCCAGGAAGCAGTGTTTGTTTTCTGCCTATTCCTGGAAGTCATCAGCAGTGGTGGCCAATACCTCACCCAGGAAAGCAGATTTTAGCTGGTTTATCTGTGTGGTTCAGCCCACCTTCCCTTGGGCATGGGGTTCATTTGAGCAGACCTTTGTCTTCCTTGTTTATGGCTGTACGTGCACTTCCATCCTGGGGTGGGCACTTGAAGATAATATGTAGTTTGAATGGATGAGTTTTGCTTTAATCCATGTAATAATACTGCACCATTAACTGTCCCTGGCCTTCTGCTCCTGTGTGGCTTGTGAATGGATTGCTCTCCTTGAGCTGAAGTGCAGACTGCTCGTCTACACAACAGGCCAGAACTCTGGGAGAGAACGGGCCTGTGGACACTAGGGTTTAAGCTGCGTTTACACATAATGACAGGAAATTCAACAAGATCCCTAGGTACAGGGCAAAGGAGTCAAGTGTTCAACTACTAAATGAAAGATTGGTGGTTTGAATCCATCAGTAATACCTGATGATTATTATTTCCCACACAAATTACAGACCAGGCTTCTGGTTGGATAGAGACTGTGCCATTCCCGAGAGTACGGGTCATCATCATCTTTCAAGCTTGAAACTGAACTCACACCTGGGACTCAACTTTCAACCAAACAAGGCAGTCCTGGCAGAGGACCAGTAACACCAGGAGGAACCGAGTCTTTAGAACAACCAACCATACAAGATGAAAAGGACCACATTTGTCCAGGGAGAAGGTCAAAAGACAAGAAGGAAGAGAGAGGAAGGATGGATGGATGAAAACGAGACTCCCAGGGAGGAAGCAAGAAGAACACTGCTCCCACTGTTGGGCTTGCAGTCAATGCCACAAAGCAAATGTGTATGGATATCTAATGGAACATTAAGCTGCTCTGTAAACTTGCACTCCAATTACAGAATGGGCAGATGACAGCCTAGGAAAGCCTGTCTCTGTCACACTGGTCACTGTGAATCAGAACAGATGTGAGGACATACCACAATGTAGACACAATGCCAGGCACAGGAAGGACCTTCTGGGGTACTTTCTTGGTCCTGATTTCACATGCCCCATAGGCTTTCCCAGGCTGTCATCTGCTCTTGAACGAACATGTTGTAATTTGCGGTCTGTAGATTCTTCACTGGCCGATTGTCAGAAATAGATGGCCAGGCATTTCTTCCTAGTCTGTCTTGGTCCGGAAGCTCGGCTGAGGCCTGTTCAGCACCATGGACAGCATACAATCCCATCAGAGGCAGGTGAGTGGTGGCTGTGATGAGGGGCCTGTGGTGGGAATTGAGTCAAGTTTCCTGCATAATAGGTGAGAATTGCACCACTGCTCCCCACCCCCAAGACCTATGTCAAACTGCCTTGTTGTGAAACTGTGGGCGCCTTCCAGACTATCAACCAGACTTTAACAGAACGACCCATGAGACCCTGAAAAATAGCAGAAAGAAGGTACAAATCCTCAGTCTGTTGGTACAAGTGATCATGTGAGAAAATGTCATGCTCCCAAGTCAACAGAAGTTAATAACAAAGCCGCCTTGTACAGCTCTACCGAGCGAGGTCTGGGCCACACTCAAAATGATGGGGGGAAAGAGAGGGGGAAGGTGAAAAAAAGGAAGAGGAGGAGGAGGAAGATCGTAGTCACCTAACATCTCACCCCATTTCACATTTCACTGCATCAGGACTAGAGAAATAAAGCAAATTGATTTTATGATGAAGGCAGTTTGTTCAAGACAAACACACGTAAATAAAACCACCCCAAGAACAGAAGTGCTCATGATTCTAATTCATCACTTTTAAGGACTGTTGTGAGGCGCCATTGAGTCCATGTATGACTCATAGCGAACCTGGGGACAACAGACCTGAACCCCATCCTGTCCTGTGTGTCCTCATCCTGACACACCTGAGCCCAATGCTGCAGTCACTGTTTGATTCTTACTTGACGACTAGGTAAGATGATTGAAGGCAAGATTCTGTTTTGCTTGGGGTTCCCCCTCGTTTTGTTTTCCTTACTGCCCTTGAAAGGTACAATCTTCATGCAGACACGATGTTTCTCACCGTGGCTGCCCGTGTTTGGATCACCTGGGAAGTCCCAGGTCTCCTGTCAAGAAAGCCTTGTGCAGAAGACAGTCAAAGCCTCCCATATTTGATGGAGACGGAAAAGGGAGGAGGTTTGCCATGTGCGGTGGTGCTGTGGTTAGGTGCCATCAAGTCAGCTCCGACTCACAGCAAACCCCATGTACAGAATAAAATCCCTTCTGCTCCACCGCCACCCTCACAGTGCTCACTGTGCTTAATGAAGCCCACGGCTGCGATCCACTTCACTGAGGGGCTGCCTCCTGTCTATGGACCCTCCACCCTTCTTCCAAGGAGATCACAGGACTGGTGTCTTCTGACAACACAACTGAAGCACGTGGGATGCATTTCTCTCCATCCTTGCTTCCCAGAAGCACGTGGGCTGCACTTTCTCCAAAAGAGAAGTCATACATGGCTTTCCAGTGTCCCATCTTTCCTTCTGGGCATAACCTATTCTCTCTCGTTGGGTGAGACCGACTGGACTCTCAGGGGAAGGACACCATGCTCTCCCAGTCAAGTTACAAGCTGGGAACCAGCCAAGCTCATCACATGGTCTCCAAGGAGTAAGGCAGGGACAGGAATGAGCCCGAGGTGGCGTACAGTCCATAAACAACTACCAGAAGACGGCGACAATTTCCGCGGCTCCCTGGAGGTTTGCCCGCTGTAACATGTTCTCTGCACTGCCTGCTTGGTCACGCTCGCCAGCAAGTGTCTGTCTGTTCCTTACAAGCAAGGAGCCTTCCTGATGGAGAAGAATAGGGGCTCACGAAGCCTAAACATGTTGTCTTCTGACCAACGTCCTACCTGTGGGAGCTGTGGCTGCGTCAGCTCTGATTTATAACACCCTTATGTGAAACAGAACAAGACATTGCCCGGTCCAGGCCGTCTTCACGATGGCTGGTATGTCTGAGTCAATGGAGCTCTTGTGTCAAGGTCTCCCATGGAGGCGTCCCTCTTGTTCACTCACCCTCCACTTTACCCTCTATGATTTCCTCTTTCAGTGGCTGATCTTGTTCATCATCCAAGTTCACGCCCTCCCTGCTTCTGAGGAACACGCCAACTGTATTTATTCTAAGATCAATTAGTTCACTCTTCTGGTATACAGAGTCACAGGAGATGCAATGTTCTTACTGTAACTCAGATGCATTGTGTCTTCAGTGTTGGTTACTCATTGTCCAGCTTTCACATGCACAGACGGTGGCTGGAGATAGGTGTTCACTCACTGAAGTGATGCTGGCGGTGGCAGTGTCGGTGCTGTGGATTCGGTTCTGTCGCACAGCGATCCCCGTGCAGCAGAAGAATCACAGTGCAGCCCCGTCATGCTCATGGTCTCTGCTATGCTCATTGCAGCCACTGGTCAACCCATCTCCTTGAGGATCTTCCTCTCCTTCTGCCTTACCACGTGTGACGTCCTTCCCCAGGAACTGGTTTCCCTTGGGATGACGGGTCCGGAGTATATGAGAAAAAGTTTCATCAGCCTCTTTCCTCAGGACCATCCTAGGTGTCCTTTATCCAAGCCAGACTGGCTCGTTGTTCTGTGGGTCCACAGGGCAGTCCACAACCTTCCCTGGCACCATTTATCTTCCTAATTACCCTCCGTCACAAATAAAGGATTCTTCACACCCACTCAGCTCACACTTTTGAGATGAAGACATTTAGGTTCTACTAGGGTAAAGGGGGGGGGGTGTCATGCCAGGACCATGGTGGAAAGTGACTGAAGCTCGGCTAGAACCCGCACCTTCTGCCTCCTAGTTCAGTGTTCTTCCCTCCAGATGACCCTACAGAGAGCACCCCAGTACTTCTACTCAACATGCATCCCAGTGATCACTTGGAAATATCCAACATCTTGACAAAAAAAAAAAATCCCAAACAAACCAACCAACCAAACCCACAAAACCCCAATTAGGTCTCTCCTGTCAATTAATTAGTACCAAGACAAATGAAATACTGGGTTTTTATTTAAAGTTTAGTGGGGGAAAAATGGCATGTAATTAGCTGGCAACAGACGCGATCTCCGCAGGGTTTCAATTATGCTGTGGATGATAGTCCCCTAATTCAATACAATGCTGTAATTAAGAATGTAATTAACTCTTAAAGTTGTACTGATGTCATAGACCATGAGAGCACATAATGGTCCTTGTTGTTCTTGTACAAAACCCTCTGCCAAGCCAAATTATTCCTCTAAGGAAGTGTGTGTGTACTTATCATGTAAGCATATAAAATAATTTCCAACAGGCACTTAGCCAATGGATTGGTTTATGTTGCCAATGCTGGAAACATGCAAGCAAGGTAATTTCCCAAGGACCTGCTCCCTGGGCATGCGGGAGATGGTGATGGTGAACTGATTCTCATGCCTGAGAAAGTCTTCAATGGCCAGCCCCACAGAAGACTCCCACCAAGAATGTCTCTTCAGATACAAGTCAAGTTCAATACCCTTTCCAAACTTCTGCTCTCAGTTCATTTGTCTGTAAGGTGGTTACTGTGTGCTGGTCAAAGCATAGCGACATGTGGCAGGGTATACAACTCCCCCGAGGGAGTCCTAGGCTGGACCTTTATAGATGAATGATGTTAGGTGCCCTCAAGTCAGTGCCCGTTCATAGCGGTCCTGTGCCACCCTCACAGCCACTGCTGTGTTTGAACCCACTATTCCAGTCACTGTGCCAACCCATCTCATCGATGGCCTTCTTTGTTGTCACTGACTTCTACTTTACCAAGGCCTTCTCTGTGGATTGACTACTCTTTCCTGATAACATGTGCAGACTACGGAGACGAAAGTCTCTCCATCTTAGCTTGTGAGGTGCATTCTGGCTGGATTTCTTCCAAGAGCGATTTGCTCATTCTTTTGGCAGTCTGTGAAGTATTCCAAGTTGTTTGCCAACGCCATAATTCAAAGACCTCAATCCTTCAGTCTTCCTTATTCCAGCTATAAGCTGAGAGGGGCTGTGTCTCTTTTAGTCACCACTGATCCTCAAAGTGTGCCCCGAGTCTGAAGTCCAATAGATCCTTAAGAACTAATTCTTATGTAAATTAATTCACAAGCACAAACCACCCTCATTTCACTCGCATTGTCTATGATATATTTCAACATCTTTTGCCCACGATCATGGAATTTAATAAATAGCACAGACGCGATTTATTGGTTTCTGAAGCCTTTACATTTTCCACTAAATCCTCACCACAAATTCTCTTGCAGAGACCTTCTTTTCTAAAAAACCCCTGGGGGAATGATTAAAAGAAAACAGAAAGGAAACACAAACTATAGCAATCTTTCTCATAGGCTGTTGACTCATCTTGTTTGTTTATTGATTAGGCAGTTTGTTCCATGAGAAACATTAAAACAAAAATCCCACTGCCTTGAGTTGATTCGGCCCCATGCGGTGACTCTATGCTGGGATTCCAAGGCTGTAAATCTTACAGCACCAGACTGCAAGACTTTTATGAACTTTTGCAGTCAGAAATCGATTGAACAGCAGGGGTTCTAACTGTTGACTTTTGGTGGGCAGTCCAACACTTCACGCACTACGCCACCGGGCTCCTTGTTAGATTTCGGGTCGCCCGTCTCACTCCTCTGTGTTGTAGAACCTGGAGCTGGGTGTTCGTTGAGCACCATGAGCCGGAGCCCTAGAATAGTTAATAAATGTTTCTGGCTCGGAGGATGGGTCGTTAGCAGTTGAGTTTACAGAACATCTGTTCTTAGTTCTTTTTATTACACAACCACGTGGCAACCTGGGTCGCTCTTGGCTTTTGTTCCTCCAGGAAACCAGTTAAGGAAGGAGATAGATGGGTTTCCTTAGAAAAACACAAGCGCCAAATTGCATTCCGAGCAGAGCAAAAGGGAAGAGATGCCGGCACTTACCCAGAAGAAAAGGAAGAAAGATTTGTTTCTAAGTACAGAATCTCTGACGAGGAAAATCATGCACAGCTAGGACAGATTTGTCACTGAGCAAACAGATCAAACGATTCTCGGAGTTGTCAGCTACACTCTGAAAGGCACTGGAGGACTCATTATTTCAACAATTCAAGATAAATAGGGTGCTCTGAGGGCTTAAGAAGTGGGACTGCCAACCCAAAGGCACATGGTTTGAATCCACTGGCTGCTCTGAGCAGTCTTCTCCCACACAATTTATGGCCTCTGAAAACTACTGGCAGTTCTGATTTGACGGCACAAAATAAAGCAACACACACATAGGTCAAATTTCTGGCTTTGGCTTTGGGTGGTGAGTTTGCAGACACTCCTGGTGGAGTGTGTTACATATGAGGCTGTTAACATCAAGGCTGATGGTTTAAATCTACCAGCCGCTCCCCTAGAAACAGGTGGGCAGAAACTCGATGAAAATGCATCAGAATCGACTTAGTGACAGTGAGTTTGGTTTGGGGTATTACATTCTTAAAAACACCCTGGGTGGCATAGATGGTGAAGCCTTTAGCTGCAAAACAAAGGCCAGCAGTTTGAATCCATCCAGAGGCACCTCAGACAAAAGGCCTGGCTATCTGCTTCCGCAGGGTCACAGCCTTGAATCGCGTTAGCACGTGGGTCTCCTCTAACGCACACGGGCCTGCCAGGCATTAGAGCCACTGGTTTGGTTTTTAAAGAAAGAGACACGAGGGGCATGGACCAAGAAGACAACGTGTTAGAGGCTGAGGATTATGATTAAGTCACTTGTTGAAGAGTTCAGTTGTTAACTGAAAGGTCAGTGGTTCAAATCCACTAGCAGCTCAGAGAGAGCACACTGAGGCCATCTGCTTCTGTAAAGATGACAGCCTTGGACACCTGGGGGGCAGTTCTAGTCTGTCCTGCGGGGTGTCTGTGAGCTGGAATTGACTGAGGGGCAGCTGGTCTGACAATGAGCAACACCTGTAATGAGACTGGTTACCAAACAGTACTGACATGTTACCAATGTCAAAACAAAAATGTTTATGGGTTGTTGAATGGGAAATGAATTTGATCTGTAACATTTCACAAAAATAAAGAAAATGTCTTTTAAAAGGGAGTTTAACAAAAACCTAACATATAATCCAGCAATGCCATTGCGAGGTGGATCCCCAAGAAACCTGAGAGCAGTCATACCAACAGACACACTAGAAAGTAAGTTAAAGAATAAATGAACCAGTCAGCTTTCAGTCAATGCCACAGTCAATTCTAACATCAAACAGGTCCTAATAGAAAGGGTTGGAGTCAGCTATTAAAGTCGTACTTTCCTCAATTAAAGGGGGAAAAAATTTCCTTACATAGCTCAAAAATCACCCGAGAAGCAGGCGATCAGATTCGCAATAAAGAGAGAAATGGACAACACATTTCTTCCGTCTTTTCTCACTTGGGGCTATTTCTGGCTCCAGCAATAAATGATTGAAGTAACAGATTTCTCCACTGAGCGAGATAAAAGTCCTTTGATCTCTCGGAGACTCTTGTTTGCTTTCTGCGCCAAGAGCTATTAAGTAGATTCCAAGTTCAAGTGTCTCCCAGGGACCTTCACCACGGCTAGGGTTTCCCACCCTTTCTTCCAAGCCCTGAGTGACGGATTTAATCAACTGCCCAGACAACTGGCCGCAAGAAGAGAACATCAAGCCCCAAACGACGGAGGCCCCTCTTTTTCTCCGCATGAGCTTAAGAATTGTCTTTGGGGAAATACATACTAAAATCAATGAATGCCAGAGCACTTGGAGACAGCTCCTAACCCCCGCTCTTTCTCCCTCGTTAGAAGAGCCTGCTTGTTCTGGTCTGTACACCCTGTTCTCAGCACAATTCCATCCAGGTGTTTGTGCTGTAAAAGCACCTTGGAGAATCCCAGCATCACCAGCATCTCTGCTAACCCACGGCTGTGGTGTGACCCGGTCTAAGTGGCAGTTGGGTGTTATTAAATGGGTCCCAATGACTCATGGTAGCACGACAGGGCTCAGCAGAACGTCCACAGGGTTTGCAAGGCCGTCATCTTGCCAGATCATCAGCATGAGGACTAAGGTGTGCCTGACTCAAGCCATGCTGACTGCAATTGCCTCATTTGCAGGTGTGCTTAGGAAAGCAGAGGGTCAGAGACAGAGAAGCGGACTGGCAGGGAGATGGAGAGATACGGTGACGGCAGCGGGGGGCTTGCGCATGGTGGAGATCGTAAGGATGGTGCAGACAGACTCAACAGCACCTCACAACAACAACATGTGCTTGACAGAGCTGTATGATGAACATGAAAAGACCGAAGGAGAGCTGATGCTTTTGGATTACGGTGTTGGTGAAAATACTGACGACATCACGGGATGCCAGAGGAACAAACAAGTTTATCTTGCAACAAGTGCAGCCGAGTGCTCCTCAGCGTCAAGGAAGGGGAGCCTCTTGTCTCGTGGGATTGGGACCCGCGCGAGCAGGAGGGGCCAGTCAGTCCCTTGATCACGCAGAGGGTCAGTGAGGAAAGGAGAGGGGCTGACACAGTGATGAAACAGAGAGCTTGAGCCCAGAAGAGACAGGAGGATGGTGCAGGACCAGCCATGCAGGTTCCCCCCTGCATGAGGTTGCTGGGTCAGCATCTACCCAACATCACACAACAACAACAAATATCCAGGTAAGAGCTGCATCCACCATTGGCAACTCAGTGTTCTGATGAATTCAACCTGCAAGCTTAGAAGAATGCCAGTAGATAGAATTTAGCTTATGAGGCAGAGACACGCCCACAGACTGCAGGAGCTGCAGCTTGGAACACTGCTCGGCAGAGGTGGTCAGCACAGCTGAGAGCATGACGCAGAGGACAGGAGTCAGAGAAGGTGTGGGCACTTGCTGACCCCCTTGGCCACGTGAGGAGATGAGGGCATCGCAGTCTGAGGAGGTGAGCCATTGTGTGCAGGGGCTGAGTGAGTCCAGTCCTGCCTGGGGAACCATCTCCCATCCCTAAAGTATTCCAAAGCAAGCCCCCTGCTCTCCAGAAGAGTCTGACGCACAGCGACCTTGCAAGACAGGCAGACTGCCTGGGGTCTTCCCAGGCTGTAGTTTCTGTGGAAGCAGATGCAGCATCTTTCCTCAGCAGAGCAGGTGGTTTAAGGGAACCACCAACTTCTGGGGTAGCGGCTGAGCTGTGTACCCGCTGTGACACCAGGGTGCCTTGTCTGCAGGCTGCTGGTCCTATAAATACTGATCTTTCTAACTGGGAAACTCATCCAAAGTAAACGTGCTGGCATTCGAACCCTGAATCCCTCAGACCTGGCTGGACGCTTGCAGAACTAAAGTGCAATTTCAATTCCTCAGGGAGGAGTGGACAGCCCCACATGTGGACACAGCCTCGTGCATGGGCTGGGTTGTGGATGCTGCTTTGTGTGGTCAAGTTGATTCTGATTGATAGCGCCCCTGCAGGATGAACACAAATGCCCCACAGGGTTTCCCAGGCTGTGACATTACAGAAGTGATTGCCTCACATATCTCCCGGGCAGCAGCTGGTGGATTTGAACTTCTAACCTTGAGGTTCACAGCTCAATGCTTAATTCCCTGTGCTACAAAGGCACGTCCTCAAAGTACAGAGGGGACAGGGTCACTGTCAGGAAAGTGCAGAGAATGCGTAAATCACCTCTTAGCAAAACTCATTGGTCTGGTCAGTGTTTGGTATGCCCCCGTTTCTATGGTAACGGCTTCTGACTTTTCTCTTAAACAACATAAGTAGAAAATCTGATGGGAAGACTGCCGTCTTCTCTGCAGTCCAGGCTGTCGAGTTTTCACGGAAGTGATAACATCAGTTTCTCAAGGTGTGTGCTCTGAGCACCATCCACAATCCTATGATCACAGGAGAAAACAATGGGAGATGAAGAGTCCACGCAGGTTTTGATTTGAGTTCCACTGGGTAAATGGGAGAGGGCTAAGACATCACAGGGAGCCAGACTACCTCAGTGTTTGAAGGCCAACAGCTGTGGTGATGAGCAGTTGAGGAGACAGAGAGGCAAGCCCACTCCCTGGCCGCTTCCTTCCCTGTGGGCAAGTCACATTCGTACCGTCAGTCCTAGCATTTACCATCATTACCGTGGAAATGCAAGTGCAGACATCTTGCAAAGAATCTGTATGGTGCAGCGGGTTATGTGCAGAATTGCAAACAGGAAGATCATCTGTTCAAATGCGCTAGCTGATGCACAGAAGAAAGATGGAGTGATGTCAGAAAGACTTCCAGCCTTGGAAATCTGGAGTTGGCTTGCTTTGAGTCACGACCCACTTGAGAATAATGGGCTTGGGGTGCTGGAAGTGTGTTATGCATTGCAAGACTGACTTTGGGTTTGTTTTGTTTTTAAAGGCCCCTATAACTCTGTTTCTGTTATGGGTGATGGAAAAATGTGGAACTGGATAACAACATGATGACTATAAACGCTCTCACTGACTCACAGATGTAAAGAACATTACAAAGAGAAACAACTTTAAAATGCACCGGTTTAATCAGTTTCTTGTATGAAAAACAAAAGAAGAAGAAGAGGAGGAAGACCTGAGACTCTAGAAGGATACACACTTGAAGGGGTGGAAACTCAGAACAGAATTTCAAGTTCTTAAAGGGATCTAAAAAGTCTGGAATGGGAAGTACCTCTGACATTATGGCCTTAAGCTAATCTTTAAACTAAAATTAGGCCCTGAAGCCTTCTTGGAACAAAAAAAAAAAAAAAAGCAGCTTATCTCAATTCGCAAAGTATGCTGACTTTGAGCACTGTGTTCTTTCAAACAATTATGGGGAACAAATTGACAGTGGAAGGCTAGGTGAGGAGCTCAAGGGTACAGAGTTTAAAATAATGGTGGTGGAGGGATGTGGAACAAGGGTGAGAGCACAGTCAGCAAACTCTTGAAGCAGCACGTCTCTGGCCATGTATATGTGCATATGTACACACACCACCACCACCACCACCACCACCACCACCACCACCACCCCCAAGGAAATGAGAGAAAGAGAGCACAAAGTTAAAGCCTTTCTTTTACTGGCTTCTTTTGAAGCCACTGCTCTCCAACTCCTAACACATGTCTTCTCTGATCTAATCCCAGCCTTCCATGTCAGTCCAAGGTAGGACATGGCATCGTGGGGAGATCAGGCTGAGGACCGCTATTTCTCTTGGTTGAGAATACTGATCCTTCCTCCCCAAAATATTACTGTCATCAGAGACTCACATGGAATATTCTGGGCTCCTGTCATCAGAGAGTCACAGGGAATATTTTAGAATCTCTTGTCATCACAGCACAGGCACTCAGGAGTATGTCCCACTACACTGGAGAACAATCCCCCCTCTGAAGACCCCAGGGGACAAAGCCACTGAAGCTAAGAGACAGTCAGCGCCCTTGCAGGAAGAGCCCTGAGCGGGATCAGGTGGTGTGTGGAAGTGATCCAGGGTCCCCTGGTTATCCTGAAGAGAGATGACCAAGCACAGAGGACCCAGCCCCAAGCTCTACACATGCCCTGAGCTCATCTGCTGCTATCAGTGTGAACCTCACTCCTGGGTGTCCCACTTGTGTCAGCAGTGACCCATGTACTGCAGGGTCCCAATGGCTAACTTCTCCAAGGCCAATCACCAGGCTTTTCTTCCCAGACACCTCTTGCTGGACTTGAACCTCCAATGCTGAGTCAGTTCTAGGACAGAAGAGAACTGCCCCGTAGGATTTTCTTGGCTGCAAATCTTTACAGAAGCTGAGAACTTTACCTTTTCCCCCAAGAATTTGCTCGTGGGTTCGAACCCCAAACCTTTTGATTCACAATTGAGGGCTTTAACCACTGTATCGCAGGAGTTTCTTTCTAATGAATCAAGAGGTAGGAAGCCCTGGGAACGGAACCATCTAAGGTTCTGTGAGACTGCCGCGGCACGGGAGGCCCAGAGAACATTTATCCCAAAAAGGAGCAGAAAAGTTAAAATACCATTAAGAGATAATACCGGTTTTGCTTCCCTTAATTATTAATAGACATCGAGGAATAATTTAGAGTTATATTAAAACTGGATGAAGGAATTCATAATACATTTGGGTCACAAGAGATTATGAAAATATCTGGCCTCATTTTCACGGCACCTGATAGAAATTTCTCCTGCAAAACAATTGAGAAAAGTAATAATGTACGTTAAACTGTGGGGCCTGGATACGTTTCCTCTCCACCTCCGCTTTCTTTCCTCATTCCCCAGATCTGAAGCTTGGGAAACCTTTCCTGGATTTCTGAGACAAATGTCAGTCCCAGCTGGGATGAGAAGTTTCACCATTTGGCAATACAGTATCTTCTCTCACTCCCTTGTCTGTAGGTACTGCTGGGTACCCAGTGGGCCAGTTCCCACTCCTAGCGACCCAGTGGACAGCGGTACAAAACCCTGCCCAGCCCCACGACCCAGTGGACAGGGGTACAAAACCCTGCCCAGCCCCGCGCCATCCTCATAAGCTCTGCTGAGCACCTGCCATTTCTGCTGCCATTGTAGTCAGACCACCTGGAGGAAACTTTTCCTCTTTTCACAGACCCCCTGCCAAGCAGGATGTTCTACTCCAGGGACAAGTCCTTCTTAAGAATACACAATAAGAGGTGTAGCCAAGTCCAAAGGGGGATGAGAAGGGGAAAGGGGAGTTGAGGTTAAGTGTGGGGGGAAAAAAACTCTCAAGGTCCCAGAGTTTGGTGGGCAGAGTGAGGTGGTGAAGCGCCAAGATCCAGTAGGGATCTGAAAAGGTAGGGTAATGGTGGGAGTGGATCAATGGAGATTAATTTTATAAAACACAAGGTATTGGGAATAAAAAGAAATACAGTGGTGAAAAGAGGAATTCGTGAAATAAAGTATATATAAATAAAAACACAAATATATATGACTTTTGTATGCAAACCAACATAAAATTTAAAAAACAATATCTGCGTTGTTGTAAAGACTCTGTGAAATAATGGC
Organism: Elephantulus edwardii; assembly: GCF_000299155.1. Taxonomy (NCBI): domain Eukaryota; kingdom Metazoa; phylum Chordata; class Mammalia; order Macroscelidea; family Macroscelididae; genus Elephantulus; species Elephantulus edwardii. Next base: position 1,304,539 of record NW_006399898.1, read on the forward strand.
TATAAATCAAAAGAAAAAAAAAGAAGAAATGAAGTCCCACGATCCTCCCTTCCAAGGAGCTCTTCCAAGACAGACCTGCTCATTCTTCTGGCCCATGGTCCATGGTGCATGTACGTTCAATATTCTACTCCAACATCACAATTCAAAGGCATCACTTCTTCAGTCTTCCCTGATGGAGATTACTCCTTCTCGCTCTCTCCAGTGGAAGGAGCTCAAAATGCAATGCTATCAAATTGGAACTGGCCCATGGCTGACCCTCCAGTGGGTTTCTGAGGCTAAACATCGCTTGGGAGGAGCTCCCTGCAGAGAACACCAGCATAGCTCTCTGTCCAGTGGAGCAGGATGGTCACATCGCAGAGCTGGCCGCGGCTGCAGCATCCTCTTGTCTCTTTGGGTACCAGCTGGGAACCCAGGATCTCATCATAGACAAGCGGATTCTAGAAACAGGACTTGGAGCTGCAAAGATCTAGGATGGAAGGACCTCACCAGTGGAGAATGGCTTTGGGTAGAATTTCGTTGCTGCTACAATAAGTTCTAGGAGCCCTGGTGGTGCTGTGAGTTAAGTGCTGGGGTGGTAACCTAAATTCGTGGCTTGGATATACCAGTCACTTTGCAGGAAAAAGGAGACGGTTCCCTCTCATAGGGACTGTAGCCTCGGAGACTCTGTGGGTCAGTTCTGCTCTGTCCTTCAGGGTCACTAGGGGCCAGAACAGACTTCAGGACAGCGGGTGTGGTTTCTAGTATGCCAGCTTCTGGAACTCTCCTCTGGGCCTCCTCAGGGTTGACAGCTCCACCACTCTGTCACAGCCCAGCAGCTCAAGTGTCAGAGAACCAGGCTGGACGTGCCCCCTCCCAACACGCTGGCTGTTCCAGTTGCTGATGTCACATCTGCTCTGGCTTGTGGCCATCACAAGTGCCACACAACCTAACACTGCCAGGTCCTGCCCCGTCCTCATGACTGGTGGTGACAGAGGTCCCACTGTGGCCCACATTCTCTAGTGTCTGGTTTTCAGAAGTGGACCACCAGGCCGTTCCTCCTAGTCTGTCTTGGCCTGTGACCCTGTCAGTATTTGAAATACTCATGACTGGCATAGTTTTCAGGATCAGAGCAACACACGGATGAAGAAGAAGGAAGGTCCTCGATGGGGTGGGAGGACACAGGGGCCAGGCGTGGACTGGGAGGATGCAGCAGGGCTGGGTGGCGTCCAAGCCACTGTGGGTGGGGTTGCTAAGAGGTGGACTGGTCTCAATGATAGCACAACCACAACACAAATGAATGTCAACAAGAACCCCAATGCCCCAGAAACACGACACCTTGGACCATCACTGGCATTTTCCTTCAGACTTTTTAGAAATAACAAGGCAGGGGATGCATGTAAGAGCTTCTTCAGGAAAGCAAAGAGGTGCGCTCCAAGTGGAAGGTTTCCATCCAAAGTGACATTTTAGTGTGGGAATAAAATGCGGATATTCCTAGTTGGACAGGCATCAGACAAAGGGCCCTGGAGGTGGACTGTGACCCCGTCCGGCTGCACTAACAGTACAGGACCTGAGACCATGAATGCCTGCATCTCAAGCAGAGTCTGAGAGCAGGTGACAGCCTCCTGGGATGACCTCCAAGAGGCATATCTCAGTCAGAAGCTGTCAGCCCAGTTCCCAGGCCTTGGGGATCCAGCGGACGCTGGTGCTGGTGAGCAGTCAGCACCACCCACAAAGACCCGGGTGCGGTGTTGTGGGGGGCAAGGAGGGGTCACATCGCCTCTGAAAATATGCACGAGAGATTTGCAGAGAGTCCCCAAACAGGCTGACAACCTCGAGGTGGCTCCCAGGACCACTGGGGCTGCCGGTGGTCTCGGTTTTAATCACTAGTCGATTTTTCCATTATCGCATCAGATAATAACGTTTAAATGTCATCCATGCCCGCTGTTTAACAACTGTGGATTCGTCATTCCAGATCATTTAATTGTGACTCAGACACAGAGAGAAGGGCCACAAAACCATAATGCACAGCCGCAGAACAGCTGAAGTTCGGCAAAGACAAGGTTTAGAGGACTCATTCTGCTCACAGATTCTTGAGGGCTCACGGCTTCAGAAGCTTCTGGAGCTTGGGAAACAGGGACAGAAAAAGACACATGTGTTTTCTGTCTGTCTGTCACACACACACCCCTGTCAGTCTGTCCTGCTGGCATGTGTTCAGCCTTGCTGTGACGCTGGAAGCTACAGCAGCTGTACCTCAAATCCCAGCAGGGTCACCCCTGGTGGGCAGGTGCAGAGGAGCTGCTAGCCTAAGAGAGATGAGGATGGGAGGTCTGGTTACCTCCTTCTAGGAATGAGCCGAGGACAACGCTGTGGGTCACACCCTGCACTGCCCGGCATCATGCTGAAAGACGTGCCCCTCAAGTGGGAGGGCCTCCACCCACGGGCTCGAGCACGGGTGACACCGAGTTCTGGCATGGAGACCACCATAGGTTGAAGCTAACTTGGCAGCATCTAACATCGCCTAGAGTGACCACTTCCACATTTTGCAGGAGCCCTCGTGGCCCACTAGCACTTGGCTGTTAACCAAAAGGTTGGCAGTTCAAACCCACTCCATGGCTCCATGGGGAAAAGGCATGGTGCTGTGTCATCACAGAGATTACAGCCGTGGAAACGCGGTGAGGCAGGCCCAGACTGCCACGCGGGGCCATGACGAGCTGCAGCCAGCCAGTCGGGACACCCAGCACCACAGACAGCGCAGTGGCACCATGTCGGCACCATGGCGGCCTCCAGAAACTCCAGAAACACTGTTCTTCTCGCTCTTGGGACAATCCCTAATGGCGCAGCAGGCTAAGCACTGGGCTGATCCTTCAAAACTGGCAGTTGCCCCACCAGCCACTCTGAGGGAGAGAGACAAGGCAGCATCCTGTGCAGACCGGACCTCAGAGGCCCTGTGGGCAGTTCTCTCTGCCCTCACGGTCACCGGGTCAGAACCGACTCAGTCCCCATGCTCAGCACTCACTCTCTGTCATCAAGGGGCATCGACTCATAACCGACCCTCTCCTGGGACCCTGAGCCCGTAAGTCACCAGGGGAGGAGCTCCTGGTAGATTCCAGCTGCCACAGAGGTGTGGCCACTCCACAGGGATCAATCAGAGTTAGAATTTCTCATTGTTATTCTAGGAGGTGGGGGGAAGGAGCACACCATTCTACCCATCAGAGGAGCTAAAAGGTAAAGCTTTGAAGTTGCCAACGATTTCATTTCACTTGGATCCATAATCGGCACCCATGTAAGCAACAGTCCAGAAATCAAATGAGGTGCTGCACTGGGCAAATCAGCTCCTTAAGAACTCTTTAAAGTGCCAAGAGCAAGGACATCACTTTAAAGACTAAGGTATGCCCAATCCAAGCCACAGTATATTCCGTTGCCTTATATACATGTGAAAGTTGTACAATGAATAAAGAAAACCAAAGAATGGATGCCTTTACCTTGTGACTTGGACTAGGGCGATAGAATATACCAAAGGCTGCCAGAATAACAAATCTGTCATGAGAAAAGTACATGTAAAATGCTTCTTAGAAGTGAGGTCAGTGAAACTTAGTGTCACACATTTTGGTCTTGTTACGAGAAGGGACTTGGACCTGGAGGAGGTGTCATGCTTGGGAAGGCGGAGGGTCAAAGGAAGAGAGAAAGAGCTCATCGGCCTAGTGGCTGCACTGTGGGCTCGGACGCAGCAGAGAGAGTGAGGGCAGGACCAAGAAGGCTTCGATCTGTTGCTGCTGTGAGTTGGCCAATTGTCGCTCCCTCTACAGCACCTAACAACAAGGATGACATGGTGCAGGAGGAAGCTGGACAAGGAGCACGGGACACCAGAGGGGTGTGGATGCTGCTGCACCATGGTACTGGTGAACGTACCAGCAGGGGCACCGTGGCACAGAGGGTGGCAAGCAGCTGGAACTGACCTAACAGCACCTCTCGCCAACAGGACTGAAGTCCAACTCTGCAAACTGGAGGGTCTTCTGTGGGCTTGGCCAGCATGCACGAGACCCAGAGACACGCTACCCGAAAGCAGGAGGAGTGAAATGTGAAGATTCAACATTGATTAAGGCAAGACAGTGACCACTGTGAACAGGGGGAGGCTTCTCAGAGACCCAGGACCACGCTCGGGGCCATAAATCACAGAGGCATGGGCTGGGGTAATCCAATAATCCACTTACGCTTTAAATCAACCCGGCTCCACAACACAGCGCTCAGAGCCTGCAAAGCTGCGGCAGTCATGGGTCCTGCCTCCCGTCCGCAGGAGGCCGCCCGCCGGCCCACCCGTCGGCCCACCCTCTGCGTGGTGCTCAGATCGCGGAAAATGAACCGGAGCAAGCAGTCGATGCTGCATTATCTCCTCCGTTGCCGTCACTTATTCTATTTGCCGCTTGTTATTCCAGTTCAGCATGAAAACAGCTCCTGTGTCTGCTCGGGAGGTTCCCAAAAGGCAAAGACTATCACACTCACTGCAGCCAGGGGTATGAGAGCCTGGTGGTGTGGCAGGGGCCGTGGTGCCGGGGTTATATGTTGCACTGCTATGCAGGAGGTTGACGGTTCAAATCCACCAGCTGCTTCTTGGAAAAAAGAGGAGCTGTCTTCTCCTGTGAAGATGAACAGTCTCAGACACGTTCCTATGAGTCAGAGGAGACCTGGTGGTAGCAGGTTCGGTTCAGGTGGCCTGGTGTTAGCTGCTGAACTGCGAACAGAAAGCTTAGTGGTGGCTCTTTGGGAGACAGATAAGCAGTCTCTTCCATGAAGACTTGGAGCCTGAGACAGAGGACAGAGAGCTGCCAGCTGTCACGAGCTGGAATCACACCCAGGGCAGTGGCTTCAGGGTCCAGTTAGAAATGCTGTTGTCAGGGGCAGTCAAGCTGACTATGATTGGCATCAAATGAAACTCTACTAACAGCAGATCAAAGCCTCGTCCTATCCTGTGCCATTCTCACAATCCCCGCCATTCTCAAAACCATTTATGGTTTGCAATGAAGGAAACACAAGACACAAACTATATGGCAGAATGACAGCTATATCTCGTATGGCCATAAGAAAAATACAGGATTAATGCTGTGCAAAAATTTCAGGGCACGATAAGGATGGGTATACAGCCTGGCAAGTCTAACCCAACCCTAGCAGTTCCCAAACTGGCTGCAGACAGCTTTTATTTCTATTATTATTATTATTTCTTTATTTCATGCCTACTGGAGGGTAGTCTCAGGCTAGAGCAAACTCAAGGGTTTACCAATCTTATTGCCAAATTCAAATAAAGGGATAAACCACGGTGAAGAAAAGCATTCACTCTGTGTATAAAATCTAACATCCTTGTTGTTGAGGTGCCTTAGTAACCCCAGACCCCACACATGTCCGAGCCGAGCCACACAAGGTTTCCCCTATTATTGTTACCAGAACACAAATATTCTTTGCAATATAATTCGTTTACTCAATCTGGATAATGAACACTCGTGCTGCTCATCTTGGACTAAGCCAACAGTCAACATGGACACATTTGTTGCTGAATCAAAAAGGATCTGAAATCTGAATTGATCTCCAATCTAGTCCAGCAGGTTGAATTATGAGATCAGTTTACACTGAGAAGCCTGTTGCATTTTTAAGGACACGCCTTCCTTGGGGGGTCACCATTGCTTGGTTCCTTCCATCAGAAGGCTCACGTAGGACCTCTGTCTTACTGTAGCGAAGGCTCTGGGTGCATCCAAGGAAAATGCAGAAATCACCTACTGACCATATGTTTAAATGGTGTGCTGTGCAGTAACTGAGTGCTCGTACATGAGGGCTTTCAACGGCTGAGTTTCTGGAAGAAGACCAGCAGATCTTCCCTCTGAGGACCTCTAGGCAGACCTGAACATTCAACCTTTTCACTAGCAGCTAAGTGCATTCATCGTGCATACCAACCAGGGGCCCTCATTCCTACACACTCCTGATTTGATCCACGCATCTTCATCACGACCTTCATCATCGTCACCATCAGGACCCTTTCTAAGCACTGACGCCATCCTTGGCTCTGAGGCTGATCCTTCAACAAACCAAATGCATTTTCATAAAGTCCCTTCTGACTCACAGTAACCATACAGGACAGAGCCCTTCCCTCGTAGGACGGAGCCCCCCCTCACACACCCAGCACAGAGCTCTCCCCCCACCTCATAGGACAGAGTGCTCCCTCTGCAGGACAGAGCCCTCCCCCTGCAGAACAGAGTACTGTCCCATAGGATTTCCAAGGCTGTAAATCTCTATGGAAACAAACTGCCTTCTATTTCTTCCTTAGTGCAGCTACTGGATTTGAACCTCCAACCTTTTGGTTAGCAGTGTGATGATTCAACCATTGCACAATGAGGGTGTGTTCCAGAGGTAGCTAGTTAATACCTTATGTATTTGGTGGATGGACTGGCAGGAACATACAAAACTCAATCTATAGCATGTTCTTAATCCAACCAGTAACAGAGGGGGAAATGGTCCCTCTTTCTCGAAAGCAAGCTAGGAGAGTCCAGTTTCTCTAGCCACAAATGTTTACCCACAGGTGCAAAATCAAAGGTCTGAATTTACTCAGTGGCACTATGGAAGAAAGGCCTGGCTACTTTTTTTCCATAAAACTTTCAGACAGGCAAGCGCAGTGGAGTATTATGTCTCCTCTGCCACACGGGGTGGCCTATGAGTAGGAATCATATGGACTTCAGTGAGCTGGGTATTTATTTTTGTTGGACTGGGGTAATGGGATAGGTGTGTCAGAGACAATACGTTTGACACAGGATAGAACAAGGTTTCAGAGCTGTTGTACATAGGGTCGTTGTGAGTCACAGGCAGCTGGACAGCACATAACAACAACACAACAATCTTGGTTTTGTTTTGGGAAGGAGTGGAAGTCATCTTCAGGGCATCTCCAGGCTAGCGCTGGAGGAAAAGTCAGAGAAGCTCTCTGAACAGCCAGACCCCAGTCTGGGAGTGATGGAGGGAGCAGCCTGGATGTCAGAAATCCAAGGTGGTCATCATCTGACCTCTACTCTAAGTGCCATCCATCCCGCATCTGTAAAATGGGAGGACATCTGCCCTCCCCTCAGAAGGCTGGAGGGGATAAAACAGCTTGAAAGGACTTGGTGAAAAGCTACGAAAAACATCTCCTTTTTGGTCCAGTAACAACCAACCACTGGTTCCTCAGCTACAAGTCGAAAATGAGACAACCAAGGTGTTGAAATGAATATTTGAAATTGGACTAAAACACCCTACTTCTTCCTATGCTCAAAGTGCCACCAGCTATTTCTCCAATTGCTTGTATTGTATGTGCATGTTTTTTAAAGAAAAATTGGGCTATTTGTCTTTTCATTGTTGGATTTTTTTTCTCTGTAAAAGTACACAACCAAGTGACAGACAATGCTTGGTAGCCATCACTGATACCCAGCATCAAATTCTCCCAGCACTATAAACTATAAACAAAGCTCCCTGCTTCCTTCTTCTTCTCTCCTGCTCCTCATAACCACCAGCGAACTTTGATCTCCATACATTCTCCTATTGTAATTATTTCATTTACGTGAGCTCGGACAGAAAGGGTGCTAGAGGTGCAATGATTAAAGAACTTAGATGCTTCCCAAAAAGCAGTTCAAACCCACCAGCTGCTCCGAGGGAGAAGTCTTAGTCTAGTGGGTAAGGAATTGCACTACCAACACAAAGGCATGAGGTTCAAACCTACCGACAGCTGCTCTATGGGAGAAAGATGGGCCATCTCCTTCTATGGAATTTACCGGCTCTGAAAATCTGCTAGAGGGTCAGCTATGAGTTGGCTCCTACTCAACTACACTTAACAACAAATAGCAACAAAGACAGTGGTCAAGAGCTCATAAAATATTTGTCCTTTTGTGCAGGGTTTACAAGTGGAGGCAAGCACTAAGACTTCATTTCTCTTTCTGACTGAGTAATGTTCTATTGCATTTTGTTTGCCCCTTCTTCTGTTGTGGGGCATCTGGGGTTCTCTTTGGTCTGTGGAGCACAGTGCTTCAGTGAACACTGGTGTAGGATTCAGTCTCACATAGCTGCACAGGCTGATGAACCCAAGCTCACAGGCTATCTGGACAAATACATTTAAAAATCAGCAATGTGATCACTGGCTCAAGTCCTGAGAGGCAGAGAAAGGATGATGACAAGGCAGATACAGGATCTATAGTGCGCATAGAGCAAGAGAGCCTTCCCAGAAACAGTACCCATATATATTGGATATAGACCACACCCCCAAGGATACGTTCTTTCAACTAATTGGCAGCTCATGGTAGATCTCAGTCATGGAAGTGGTTACACTGTATCCAGCTCTGATCCTGGAAGTGTAACACTGCATCAGACCTCATCATGAGAGCAGACTACATAGTTATGTAACTACCAAACCTTACTGTAATTGTCAGCCTACTGAGAAAGCTGGACCAGCCAAGCTGATACACAGCCTTTACCATTCACACCCTGAAGCCTCTTCCTAGAGACTGGTCTACCAGGATCCTTTCATTCAGCTCCAGAGGGGCAAATCTACAGAGAGAGGTGCTGGGTTGGTTGTGTCAGGGAGTGACCATTGTACCCCAAGAAACAGATCCAACGTTTTACCTCCAGATGTCTCCCACTGCCACTCCTTAAAATGAATCATGGTGCTCAATAAGGCTGTGTACTACCCAACATATGTCACAATTTTATTTCATTCAGATGCCATGGAAGATCCAATCACCCAATTGCCCTTTGGAAATACTGTGTGCCAAATGAGATAGGAGTCAGGCTGTTAATTATGAAAATTCACAAGGCCTGATTATAATAATGGCTCCGCACACATAAACACCGCACCACCATGAATAATTTAGTTGGAACCATGCTTTCAGGAGAGAATGGAGATTAAAATAAGATGCAGGGAGGATGCAGGCAGGACATACATGCCCTGGTTGTTCTGAGATTGGCCCTATTGTCACCGGAGTTCTCAATTCCTGTCACAAAGAATTATCCCTGCCCTTGCAGGCTGGGAAACAAGGACAAAGGACATGGAGAGGCCAGTGAGTTTATGAATGAGCTCACCTTCCGAAAGCACAGGTCAAGAACTAGCAAAAAGAGGTTTCTTCACTGGATTAAACAAGTTCAAGTGTTCATCCTTACCCACCCAACAAAGAATAATCTCTTGCAGAAGAAATGGTCAGTCTTGTTTTCCAACACCAAGAGACAGCAGCACTGTTATCCTCACACTCCTGGAAACTGGGCGGAGCTGACTGCAGAGAGAATACAAGTGTGCTGACCGCTTGAATGGTGGTGTGGACCATGAAGCAAATGCTTACGGAAGGCATGATGGATGTATCTGTACACAGACGTCCATGAAAAGAAGGCAGTTCTTTTTATGCTGTGACTTTTCATACTCATCGCACAGAGATGTAGTATCCCCCCCACCCCCACCAACTTTATATTGGACTGAATCGGCAACACTTTCTGTACAAGAGAGATGCTGGGATGGACAGGGGTGACGTGGGAAAGCTGGAAAGTGGGGCTTGATAGTGGAAGAGATGCAGGATGAGGACAGAGGTATCTGAGGCCCCGAATTTACATGAGGTTCTCTCTGCTAACACAAGCAGGAGATCTACAGGTTGGATCTGCATGACTCCGTACGTGGCAGGGGATGCCTTGGGGATGCAGGTGGTCAATCTTGTCTGCTCAGTCAAAAGCTGAGGTTCAAGGGCACTCAGAAGAAAGGCATGGCAATCTGCTCCCCCCAAACCAGCCCGTAAGTAACTTATAGAGCGCAGACCCACAGGGAACAAGATGACTCTCAAAAGATGGATGGACACATGGCGCAACCTCTGTGGAAGGCGGTGTGGTGCTTTCTTAAAAAGCTGCAAATAGAGATACCATTTGACCCAGCAATTCCACTACTGGGAATATACCCCAAAGAGACCATAACTGACACCCAAGCAGATATATGCACACCCATGTTTATTGCGGCTTTGTTCACAACAGCAAGGAGCTGGAAACAAACGAAGTGCCCGAGAAGCTGTGGTATATTCACACAATGAAATACCATGGTGCATTGAAATACAAGGATCTCATGCAATATTATTCAAATTGGGTGACTAGAGGACATTATGCCAAATGAAGATCTCAGTCACAAAAGAATACTGAATGATGCCACTGTTGTAACACAGGACTGACCTTGGGCATGGGGAGAGACTGAGAAAGATGGGTTCAATAATGTATACTGCATTGAAACAGATGAGGGAGAAAACTGCTTAAAAGGGATATGTGATTAGGTATTTTTATCGTGACAGGAGTCTACAGCGAAGGCTACATGGTAGAGTGGACCTGGGGGAGAGTTCGTTAGACAATGAAAGAATTTTTCTTTTACTTTTCCAAGAGAGTAGTGTACTAGGGTGGAGGGTTGAGAGGGGAGAAAAGTGCAACAATGAATGAATGGAAATGCAAAGTCTCTAAATTTTTACTGAAATTAATAATAAATTTAAATAAAATTTAAAATAAAAGAGGGACACAATGGCGGCAGCAATGGGCTTCAAGCACAGCAGTGCATGAGGACAGCACACACATGGTCAGGCCGGGGTTTGTTCTGCTGTTCGTGGGGTCACAGTAAGTCACAGTCCACCTGAGGTCACATAACTTAAGATCCTCATAGAAATGGGCTGACACAGCAGCTGTAACAATGGGATCAATCACAGCGGAGGATGTGGGTGGTGCAGGAATGGGCAGGGTTTTGTTCCATTGGAAAGGGAGTTGCTAGGAGGTGGGGCTGACTGGCTGGCACCTAACAATCACAAGGTGATGTATAGTTCTCCCCAGATGCACATGGAAGGAAGCTCAGTGGTAAGGAATTATGCTGACAACTCAAAGGTGTGCCATTCTAGTCCATACAGGAGAGATGGGCAATTTCCTGGTGTGTGATTTACTGCCTATGAAAACCTTCTAGAAGGTGAGCTATGGGTTCGTTCTGAGTTGATGGTACACAAAACAGACACACATTATGGTAACTAGTATTTGAAAACCTGATCAATGATCTTGCTCACTGTCTTTTTTAAAAAAAATTATGATTTTTATTTGTGTGTACCATCAAAATGGATATGACTGGTACAGAAGAAGATTCCCCCTTCCTCTCCAGCAGAGAGCATTTGGTGGATTTGAACTGCATACCTCTGGGATTGCAGTGCAGCTTCTTGCCACTAGGCCACCAGAGCTCCCTTTGCTCACTATCTTAAACATTACCAACAAAATGTACTGTAAGAAATAAACTTTACAAAATGCGCACACATACACACTGCTTAAAACATACCAAGTGAGAGACTTCTGATGGTTTCTATCATAGGCTCACTTTAGAATCTTTTCTATTCACTTTCAGACCACTGCAATAAAGTGAAGATTAAGATATAGCCAATGCACCATTTTTAAAAATTTCTCACCGTAAAAATTCAACTCTCTGCCATGACGTCAGCACTGACTCAAACCTGACACCCCCCATCAGGTTTTCAGAGGCTGTAAATCAAATCAGAGGAGACAGCCCATGTGTGTCCCACAGAACTGCTAGTGGATTCAAACTGTCTGCCTTTGGGTTGGCAGTGTAACTCCTTATCCACTATGCCACCTGAGCTCCCTTGACATGATCCAAAATCCATGAAGTGTGGATCAGCATGATGAAAAAGTCTGAAATAGTAAGGGATCCCCACAACAGGACAGAAGAGACAGGCATTAAGTACATGTTGCTGAAAGAATGGTACCTATGGATCGTGCAACACAGGGTTGCGAAGACTTTCTGTGGGTTAAAAATCACATTATGTGCAATAAAATGAGGCATGCTTGTACATTTCCACTTCTTTAAGAACATACCGTCTCTGCATCTGGTTCTCTGTGGTCTGACCCCACGTTCTCATGTATCTATTTAACAAGTATCTCTGAAGTTCCTACAGAGGGCCAGGCACCACTGCAGGCAGCAGGCATTTGGTACCAACCAGAGGCTGGATCTCTGCCCTCTGGTCTCACATTCTATGGGAGTAAGTTGGAAAGATAACCTCACCTCTCTCGTGACCTTGGAGAAGAGGAGCAGGTAGGGATGGACTTCTTGTGAACAGACACGACAACCAGTGCAGCTGTGCACAGCTCAGATCTGATGGGGGAGGCTGTGCATCCAGTGCCGCCCTCGTCCCATCCTTTCCACAGCATTCTGCTGAGCCAGGGGTCTTGGGACGGCAAGGGGCAGAGAGCAATACTGACCATGTGCGTGTGTGTGCATGCACACCCCCCCCCCCAACTGTTTCGTCCACTGCATCCAATCAGGGAGCCAGAACCCAGAGCCCATCCTAGATCAGCAGAGGACCTTCAACACAGGGGACTGACCACAAAAGTGTCCTTCTTACATAACCAGGGCTCCTGTAACAAAATACCACGAGTGGGTGTCTTTGCAACAGGAATTTCCCCACATCCTGAAAGCGAAGAGTCCCCACCAGGGTCTTGGCTGTGTGGATTCCTTCCTTCACACATTACTTAAGGATTTTGCGCTTCTCTCTCAGTTTCTAATTTGCTCTTTTTATAACTCAGAAGAGATTCCATGTAGAACCCATCTCCTTGAGCTAACACAGAAACTCTTTCCAAACAAGATGATCAGGCCCCTAAGTCTTGTTTTTTTATGCAAATAACACCCACCTTCTTTGTTTACCAGCCGCTCCCTCTTCTCCCCAAGGTGGTTTTGTGACTGTATTATGCTAATTTTTATAGCAAACTGTTAAACAAATTGGCATAGCTGTGCTTATGGCAACACCCTACCATGGTGCAGTAGGCCAACAAGCAAGGGAGGTGGGTGTTAGGTGCGTAGGACTATGTACAGGGGTCTGGTGTTAACTCTGCACATACCAACACAGACATTAGGGGTGGGCACACTGCAATCCATAATCCACGGTAAGGCGAGACCTGGGCGGACACACGGGAGGTGAGAAGCCCAGGTATCACCCACCTCCCCTGGACAGTGGCTCCTGGCCCCAGGGACAGGAACAATGGGGTCAAGTGGTACTACCTGAGCCCAGGGCCACACATCAAGAGCAAAACAGGACCAGGACCAATGCTCTCGGTTCTACAGGACAGAGCAGAGCTGCCCTTTAGGGCTTCCGAGGCTGTAAATCTTCACAGAAGCAAATTACCTTGTCTTTCTGCGGGGTTCGAACCACCCACCTTCTCGCTAGCAGCCCAGTGCTTAATCCACTGTGGAAACCACAGCTACAGAGAAGGCCCAGCCACAGATGGATGAAGTCCATGGAGAACAGAGAGAGAGGCAAGAGACACCATGGGGTGCCCCTTCTACCTCCTACAACACCGTTACTAGATGCTTCACAACAGCAAGAGAGACCTAGAAACAGGGGAGCTGTATCAAGAGGTGAGAGGGAGAAGGCTGGGGTGGAGGAATCGAGGCATATTCCAGAAGGATCTTCGGAGATAGAGCCTCAGGAACCCAGAAGTAAGTGTAGCCTAGGGCCTCCACCCCGCCCTCACGCTGCCCTCCCTCCTCTCCTTGCTCCGTGTAGGCTGCTCGAGACTCCAATTCCTCCTTCCACAGTTTCCTGCACTCTCAGAGTTGAAAACCTGGCTGCAAGTGGCTCACAGCTTCGAGAAGATTCCTCCATGGAAAGGGAAGGGTCAGCTACGGGGTCAGGGGAGACCACAGACAATGCTCTCTGTCTCACTGTGTATGTCCATCCACCTCAATGACCCCCCGAGAGCCAGCTCTCCCCTGCGGCACCATCCAGCTTCACCACGCCTTGTCAGGGGCCCAGCTCAGAACCCAGTACCTGAATGGCGTCCACTCCATGAGCCCCGTTATCCTTGACAGAGCAGTCTGGGGCACCCCAGGGCTCCCGATGTCTATGTCCAGCCTGAGAAGGGCCAGGGGATTTGCACATTCCCAGGAGCTGACTTGAGGCCATGCCAAGCTTGGTTGGGGGGGTGTTCTGTGCTGGTCCCTGGACACACATCTCCAGCTGGCAGGGCCTCGGCGCATACGTCCAGCAGTCGAGTTTACACTTCAGGAACAAGAGTTCCGTGGTCCAGCAGGACCAGGGCTCAGCTCTCAACCGAAGCACAGGAAGAACCAAGATGACCCAGGGCAATCTCTGGACTCTGACTCCTGGGAACCCTCCACCAGCTTCCAGAGGCTGGCAGTCATATTGGGAAGGGACTGCCCATCTTTCTCACGCCAAGCTGCTGATGGATTCAGACTGCCAACTTCTCTGCTGAAGTCTGCCAGGAAACCCACCATACTATCCACCAGCCTCCTTCCACCCAGACACTGGTGATGCTGTGGGCCTTGTCCCCTTGTCCCAGACCACCACGAAAAAGCCAGCATCGCAGTACTGGGCCACACTGAGTCCCTGGGTTCCCGGTGTAAATAAAAATGACTGCAGGACGTGCAACCAGGGTGCTCTCAGCTGACAGGCAGGGATGGTGAAATTGTTGTCAATGGGGGTCAGTCCTGGGGAAAAAGGACATCATGCCAGGAAAGGCAGAGGGTCAGAAAGCAGGGAAGACCCTGGACAACATGGATTGACTCAGTGACAGAGTCACTGTGGGCTGGGCATGACTGCGCAGACGGCACAGGATTGGGCAAGGTTCGGAGGTGCGGTTCACAGAGTCCCTACGAGGTGCAGTCGACTCCACCACACCTGTACATTAACAACCAGTAACAAACAGGAAAGTGCAAGAAAAAGTCTGAACTGCTGTGAGAGTGGGTAATAAGGGACAGAGGCACGAACACGGCATCACGTGCAAGAGAAATGGCCATGACAGACCTGCTTAAGGCAGGGCTGCCCCTGACCGGCGATTTGCAAAAACCCACAGGATCTGCAAAACGCAAGCAAGCAAAGCACAGTAAAACGAGTTGGGTCTATGTCAGTAACTCACAGAACAGTTCACATCGTCTGATTTCAGGAAAATGGCTGATCGTTATTTTTCTTAAGTAATCCCCCTCAAAGACACATATACTCTCTCATCACAGAATAATAATAAAAGCAAAGACATTCCCGTCGAGTAGATTCTGGTTGTCAGGGGTATGGGGAATGACTGCTCAGGACTGCAGCTGTGGGTGCCAGGAATGTTCTGGAACTACAGAGGTGATGGCTGCACAACTTGGTGACAATACTGAATACCACTGCATCTTATACTTTCAAAGGGCGAATTTTATGGTATGTGAATAATAGCTCAATAAAAGCCACTAAGGAAAATCTCAAAGGAATTCATGTATAATTTCTCCGTGACAGCAGTAGAGGTCCTCAAATGGGGGAAGGAGAATCTTGACCCCCAGAGGACAATGGAAATATTTAGAAAGACTCTTGGGTTTCACGCTGGGAAGAGTGCAGATGACACTAACGAGGCAGAAGAAAAGCCCTGGCCTGGGGGTCAGAGACTGCAGTGAGACAGTGCACTGTGGTGTCTCTGTGACAGCAGCACTGGATGACTGAGACAGTGCACTGTGGTGTCTCTGTGACAGCAGCACTGGATGACTGAGACAGTGCACTGTGGTGTCTCTGTGACAGCAGCACTGGGTGACTGAGACAGTGCACTGTGGTGTCTCTGTGACAGCAGCACTGGGTGACTGAGACAGTGCACTGTGGTGTCTCTGACAGCAGCACTGGGTGACTGAGACAGTGCACTGTGGTGTCTGTGACAGCAGCACTGGGTGACTGAGACGGTACACTGTGGTGTGTCTGTGACAGCAGCTCTGGATGACTGAGACAGTGCACTCTGGTGTCTGTGACTGCAGCACTGGGTGACTGAGACAGTGCCCTGTGGTGTCTCTGTGAGATAATATTGGTAAACTCAGGTGAACCTTCAAAATGTCACCAGTTACGCATTCATTCGATTGTTTACTGGGAAAAAATACAATTAGCATATAAAACAGCGACTTCCATTGGAGAGATTGCTTAGGGCAAAAGCTTGGATTAAAAGAAAAGCTTTGAAGGTGAGCAGAGCTGTTATTAGGTAAATGCTAGTGGAGACAATATTACTATCTGGCAAAAATTATTGAGAATCATATAATTGAGAAAACTGCCTTCCTTTCAGAAAATCTTGCAAGATGAGTTTTGTGAGTCTGTGTGTGTGTGAGAGAGAGAATGAATGTGTGTGTGTGTGTGTGTGTGTGTGCGCGCGCGCGCGCGCGTGCGCTCCCCCGCGCACCCGTGCACGCGCACATGCTCTCTCTCTTTCCAGCTGGGGACTGTAAATATCAAGTCCTCTTTGTTCTTGGGAAATGCTTTGAAGTGACCAGTATCCTGAACGAAGTTGAGAATCTGCTTTAGCAGGGTTAGGACTGTGTCCTGGGGTAGGAAGGTGGAGTGAGGAGAGGCTTTACAGGAAGGAGGGGCTGGGTTTATGTTCAGGAAAGTGGGATGGTTTCTAAAAGGAAGGTGAGAACAGTGGCAGACGTTGAAGAACGTCATCAACATCACTGAAGTGTACATGCAGAAAACTGTTGCGATGACATTTATTGTGCTGTATACATTCCCTCTGCAGCATACAAACCCCAGTCACCTTAGACAGGGTTCATGCAGCACTTAATGTCTAAAGGGTACAAACGACTGAAGTGCCATCAATAGATGAATGGATGAACACCAAGTGGTCTGTCGGGCCAATGGAATAGGACTCGGCCAATAAAGAGACAGGAAGTCCTGAAACCTTCTCCAACATGAACAATCCTTTATACCATGACACTGAATGAGACGGCCAGTCACAAAGGACTTACGATCTCAGGAATAGGAAACAGAATGCGTTTTAGGTTTGACAGCAGGTTGTGCTGTTAACCAAAGTCTCTGGCAGTTCAAATACACAAGAGGAAGGTAGACTGTCTCCTACAGCGGTTTACTCTGACACGCATGAGACAATGACTTCATAGCAGTGGTGTTAATTTTTTTTTTTAAATTAAACTTTTGTTAGCAAGTCTCACGGACTCTGCCTTGGACTATTCCCACATAACTTTGTTCCCACACAAAAACCACCACAGCAAAGTCTCGACTTTCTCAGTGTGCCCGCGTCCTTCAGATTTGTACAAAGAGGAAACAGAATCCAGCTCAGGATCACCTGCCTTTTAAAGAAAGGACAGTTGGTGCAGTAGATTAAGCACTGAGCCACCAACTGAAAGGTCAGCGGTTCAAATCTACCAGCCGCCCCACAGTTATTGAAACTCTATCGGGAAGTTCTATGCTGCCCCACAGGTTCACATGAGTCCGACTCAACGGTGGTAGGTTTGGTTTGTGACATGTTTACAGCGTTGATTAGGATTCACAGTGAATCTCTATCAGGGTAGGACCACCCCACAGGGCTCCTAAGCCTATAACCTATAAATCTTACAGAAGCAGACTGCCCCAGCTTTCTCCTGCAGGGCAGCTGCTTGGTTGAAACCTGTGGCCATTGGTTCCATATCTGTGTGCTTTAACCACCGTGCCACCAGTGCTCCTTAGACGTGTGTCAACCAATCCTTTCTCCAGCCGGCTGGTCTCTTCCCCTTGGGCCGCAGCCCACCTCATAGCTCTGTCTTATTTTGTGTCTGAGACTTAAGAGAGGGCCTGGTTGACAGGTGAGTGACACATGAGGACTGCTTGTCCTTGGCTCAGGCACGTATGACACAAACCCAACCCCGAGGACATGTCTTCATGGCGCCTCCTGTCCACACACTGTCTACACCCTGGGCTCCCAGGAAGTGAGGAGACGGACTGCCCTGGGTGTGGGGAAGGCAGGATGTGAGTGGAGACCCAAGAATGTGAGTGTGGACCCTTATGACCGTCAAGTATTTTATGGAAGTTTGGGTGAGAGTTCACAGAACAACGTATATGCAAACTAGCTTAGTCTCATAAGGATAAAAACTCATAGCACCATCACTGGAAAAACAGAAAGACAGTAAATCGTGTATGGAGATCCAAGAGGGGAATGGGGACAGAGGGATGGGCGGGGGGAAGCACAGGGTTGCACAGTTTGGTGGGTGGAGCGAGTGGCTAAATAAAATGGGAAAGATCTGGTGGAGATCAGGAAAGACAGGGGAATGGTGGACATAGTCTGATGTTGATTGATTTTATAAAACGTAACGAATGAGAATGACTGTCTGAAACACAATGGGAGTGAAGGACAGTATGAAACACAATCTATATGAACTTTGTAAGCAAATCAATGAAAAATTGAAGAAAAGGTTTAAAAACACGTGCACACATTTTGATTCTCCACAATGGATGCAGCACTCCCCCTGCCCCTCGCCCTCCTCCGTGTTCCCATTTCCAAGCATCCCTCTCTCCTGCCCCTTCTCACCGCCAAGCCTTGCTTGTGGGTAAATGCTGCCACTTTAAAGGTGCCCTGGTGGCACAGCAAGTTACATTTTGAGCTCTAATCAGCAGGTTGGCAGTTCGAATCCACCAGCTGCTCTGAGGTGACCCATGAGTACTGTGTGGTCTATCAGCTGGGGAAAACGTGCCTCACGGGTGTTATTCTTGACTTCCTAGACCTGTCTCTTGTTTGGTGCCCCAGGGTTGCCGTGAATCTCCATCGACTCAACAGCAGTGGTTTTGAGGTTTTTGGCTGTCGGTGGGGTCACTGTGTGAAACTCACGTTCATCTTGAAGGGTGTCTAAGGGCCACAGCAGCTAATTCCAGCAACAGATAGTGGAGGCTATGCAGGAATGTGCAAAGGTCCTGGGGTCAGGTATCCCTGGGATGGGAGCTCAGCAAGGAGAACCCACAAAGGCTGGAGAGGGGTGTGTGAAGAAGGTGGAGGTTGGAAAGGAGATGAGATGTGGGGAGGGCCATGAACCACGGAGGGCATTGCTGGTCATTGTGAAGACCGGCTGTAGTTCTGGAC
The DNA here is from genome assembly GCF_000299155.1 of Elephantulus edwardii. Lineage (NCBI taxonomy): Eukaryota > Metazoa > Chordata > Mammalia > Macroscelidea > Macroscelididae > Elephantulus > Elephantulus edwardii. The sequence goes on from NW_006399898.1 coordinate 1,323,385, forward strand.
ACAGGGGAAGGCCCTGGGGGTCTGATTACCAGCCAGGAAAGGACTGATGGGGCCTCTGCAACAAGACCCAGCAGGGTCCGCTGAGGGCTATGCACTACATGCCTACCTCGGTGTATGGAAAGAAAGCGAATCTGATAATTTAGTAAGAAAGTGACAGGACGCGCGTGTGCCTGGAGAAGAGGTGGAGCCTTTCTGTACACTTTCTATTGTGATTTGGGTGAAACCATCCTTGCTTATTCTGTGTTGTGACACTGCTCACAATGACAGCACTCTTCCCACTCCCTCCCAGTGTTTCCCGTTTCCATTCATCCTTCTTCCCTACTCTTCCTGCCTTCCGTGCCTTCGCCCTGGGCCACTGCTGCCCTTCTGATCTTGTATGGTTTCATTTCTCTAAGGAGTGTGTTCCTCCCTGGAGTTATCTTTCAGGACTGTTTATCATTGAAAGTTGAGCTATGGAGGTGAGTTCCGTCCCAGGCTTGAAGAATGACCACGGGTCACAGTCTCGAGGGTGCCACTCGTCTCTATAAACAGGGTCTGTCTTCATGAATTTGAGTTTTGTTCTTCCCATTCCACTCAAGGTGATGTACACATACAATGCAAGACCAATTCAGATCCCCTCACCACTCGTTGTTGTTGTGGGGTGTGGTTGAGTTGGGCATGACCCACTGCAATCTGATGAGCAAAAGATCTAAACCCTGTCCTTTCCTGTGACATCTTCACCATCTCTGACACACTGAAGTCCACTGCTGCTGGCCCTGTGTTAATCATCTCGTTGAAGGTCTTCCTCTCTTTTACGGACATTCCATCTTTCCTGTGATATAGTTTTCCGAGGAATAGCCTCTCTTAGCAACATGCCCTGGGTATGTGAGACAAGGCTTCACCATCCTTGCCTCTGAGGAGCACTATGGTTGCACCTTCTCTAACACTTAACTGTTTGAATTTTCTGACAGTCCATGGGCTATTCAGTGCTCTCCTCCAATTCCACGACTCAAAGCCATCAATTCTTCTCCTACCATTCTTATTTATTGTCCAGCTCTCAGATGCACAGTAAGTGATTTGGAGGAGGGGGGAGAAAAACCAAACCCACAGACAGAATCAGGCGCAACTTAGTCTTCAAACTGACATCATTTCTCCTTGGTAATTTGGAGAGGTCTCTGACAGTGGACTTTGCCGGTGCAATCCATCTCCTGATCTCCTGACTGCTAGGACCCAGGGTGTGGATTATGGATCCAAGTTAAGGTGAAGTCATTGACAGTTTCAATACTTTCTTCATCTATCATGATGATGCTTATTGGTCGAGTGGTCCAACATCCATAAAAGCCTTGGAAAATAGGTCACTAACTTCAGATGGAAAGGAAAAGTTAGGACCTCAAACAAGCAAGCATCACTAAAAGGATCAACGCAGGGAGGCTCACACTTCTCAGTGCACAACAATGTACTAACAATGCAGCAGCGGCGGCGGCAGTGGCGGCAGCGGCAGCACCAGACCCTTAGCAATGTTCACCTTTGGTGATGAACCCAGACATCAGGTATTCTGACTGCTGGTGACCCTCCATGCAGTTTCCAACGTTGTGAATGAGAACAGGATGCCTTACCTTCCTCCCGGGGAGTGGCTGGTGGACTAGAACTTCCAATCTTTCAGTTAGCAGCTCAACCCATAACTTCCTATGCCACCAGAGCTTCTGAGCACTTGTGAGAAAGAAATTATTTTTTTTTTTTTTGCCTGAAATGCAATCTCTAAAGATCCCCCTAGGCCCCTGGAGAGTCAGTGAGAAAGTGACATTTACAGACCGTCCATGGTCCAAAACTGAGGAAGCAAACATCACCAAAATTATGGATCTAGGAACACCAGGACCCTCAAAGGGCTGAGGGCTGGGCGCTGGGACCAGGAGCCAAGCCACAGTTGTCCAGTGTCCAGTGTGGGGAGTGGGAGTGATTTGAGTCCAGCCAGAGAGAGACCTGCCATTAGCAGGACAGGAAAAAAAGTGCTGCATTTGAAGGCAGCTGAGTAAAGTTTCCCCTCGGAGTCCACACTCGGCTCACAGTCACAAAGAGAAGCATAAGGGAAGAGTGACCTGGGGCTGTGTCCTGACCCAAAAGATTTAAATACAACAGAAGAAAAGAGCTCTTTGCTCTTACGAGGCAGAGGAGATGGACAAGCTGGAGCAGAATGAATGGCCCTGAGTGGAGCTGCCCCTTACAGATTGTTTCTGATGGATGAGAGCAGCGGAGCAGGGAGCTTTGGGGGTGGCCGTACGTGTCTAAGCCCCAGGCAGAGTATCACAAGTGGTTAATGCAGCCCATGCTAAGCAGAAGGACAGAGTTTCTGGTCCACCTCTGAGATGTCATGGAGGAAAGGCCTAGCAATCTGAAAAATCAGTCACTGACACTCCCGTGGAGAGAAGTTCTGCTCACGTGGAGCACATGGAGTTAGGGTGGATGGATTCTCAGTTTCCTAGGCAATTAGAGCCTGCCAGTGCCCAGGAATGTGATGCAGTGGGTGCCTCAAAGGAGCACTGGTGGCACAGTGGGTTAAGCTTTGAGTCACTAACCACTATGAGACAACATCAAGTTGATGAAAGTGAGGTTTTTGGTTTGTCTGAGGAACAACCAGGGGAACCTTCAGGGGAAGGGTTAGATTTTTGGTTGGCTCTGTCACAGAAGAGGAGTCTGGTCCACTCTAGGAAGTTGATGAACACTGGCTGAGTAAATAAATGAACAGATGGACAGCAAGATGGATGGATGGATGGATGGATGGATGGATGATGGAATGATGGATGGATGGATGGATGGATGGATGGATGGATGGTGGAAGGATGGTGGATAAATGAATATATAGATGGATGGGTGAATGGATGGATGGATGATGGATAGTGAATGGATGGATGTAGGATGGATGGATATATAGATGGATGGGTGAATGGATGGATAGATGGTGGATGGATGGATGGATGGATGGATGGATGGATGGATGGATGATGGATGGATGATGGATGGATGGATGGATGGATGGATGGATGGATGGATGATGGATGGATGATGGATGGATGGATGGATGGATGGATGGATGGGTAATGGATGGATGATGGATGGATGTTGTTAGGTGTCTTTGAGGTGACTCCAACACATTGCAACTCCATGGATAACAGATTGAAACTCCACCCAATGCTGGGCTATCCTCACCATCTCCACGATGCTTAAGTCCATTGTTGTAGTCACCAGGTCAATCAACCTAATTTAGGGTCTTCCGCTTGTTCACTGGCCCTCTGTATTTCCAAGCAGTGGAGGGACAAGTGAATAGAAATCAAGAAGACCAGACTGCCCGTTAGTGGAGATGTGTCTGGAGGTGGGGAAGCTGTGGCATCTCTGACCAATTCTTGCGACAGAGGAGCATGGGCTCTGGGCTCCCCCTGAGAGGCAGTGGCCTGCTGGTCTTGGCTTCCTTTGCTGTGCCCGTCTGGTTGGTGGGGTGGGCTGTGCCTTCTGTCTTCTCCTTAGAGCTTCATCCCTTCCACAGTCACTGTTCAAATGCTTTGGTAGAGACAGCCTTACCTACCCCCAGGCTCTGAGGACCAGTATGTCCCAGAACTGACCAATCAGAAAAGTCCATTCCCTTTTCTCCCAGCGATGGACTCTGGTTGAGTCAGACACTCAGTGGCTCCATGCTCAGCAGTCCTGTAGTTTCCCCTACTAGTTATGTCCCTCCTAGACGAGCTAAGTGGCGAGGCTGCAAGCTCATAGCTGCTGACAACAGTGATGACCACCCAAAAATGAAGCCAGCATGCAGGACAACAGAGCCAAAAGACAGAAGGAACAGTATTAAATGGCATTGCCTGGCCGCCTGGATCCAGTACCACCTGAAGCTTACCCTAGACTTGCAGTTACCTGAGCTTATGTGTCCTTTTTTGGCTTCCACAGGATTTGATTGAGATGAAATTTTCAGCATTTGCAGCCAAAGGGGCTCTGACGCAGAAGATGGGTGCTTGCTGCGACCTCACAGACTACCTTCATCAGCACCTGGGAGACCTCTTAGCGTATCAAGCACAAGCCCACTGCTTCTAAGGGACACAAGACAATGACTCCAGTGTCCACTGTGGTTATGGGATGAGAGTTGTTTCTCATTTGGGGCTTAAATTCCCCAACAGGCTGTATGTCGATGATAAGGAAGAGAGGATCCTACCCCCAAGTGCCTTTGTTCATTTTGAGAACAGGAGAATGCCTTATTGCCTCCAAGAGTTTGTTAATCAACCTCCCTCTGCCTAACTGGCGAGTGTTATGGCCACATTTCCACAGCGTCTCAATCCGGAGGGATGCTGAAGAGACACAGCCAAAAACCAAACATAATAATTAAGGGACCGGAGAGACTGATTGAGAAGGAAAGACGGAATGCATAAACTGCAGGGTTGAGGAAAAAGAATTGAACAGAGGCTTGGGGCTGGCCCAGCCAATCCTGTAGACCTGGGGAATGGGAGGGAGATGGCGCTAAGGACGGCATCAGGAGGGCGATTAGGTTAAGCCAAATGGAATCACATCTAAGCTGTACTTAAGCGTGAAGTATGCCAAGGGAGGGCTGGGGATACATTCCTGGCTCTCAAGCACGACATGGCAAAGTGGCTAGTGTCATATTTCCACTGTGTCTTAGGTCGAGCGGGAGGTGAGTGAGCTCAGCTGAAAGCAAACATTACCATTCACGTTTGTAATAAATGGACGCCTTGTACTTGACCAGCTTTCCTATTCCTTGCCATTATCAAATACCCTGCCTTTCTATGCTATTATCTCTCTCACCTGTCTTACCCACCCATCCACCCATTCATCTACCCACTGGCCCATCTACCCACCCAGGCTCCATAAAATCTTTATGAGCATAAACTGCCCACCTTCCTCCCACAGTACAGTGGGTAGATTTGATCCACTGAACTTTTGGGTTAGCAGCACAAGTTGTAGCATGCCAACACATAACAAACACACACACACAACCAACCTCCTTCCTATCAATCTATATACATACACAAAAAAGCCCTCCCTCTTTCTGAATCTAACTCCCAACAACCCTGGAGGGCAAAGGAGAAATGCCTCGTAAAGTTTCCGAGCTGTGATCTCTGCAGAGTTGGACTGCCCCATCTCACTCCCAGGGAGCAGCTACTGGGCGCAGACTGACCACCTTCTATTTTTGTTAGTGGCTGAAGTGTTTAACCATTGACCCAGCAGGGGATAGACAGACAGGCAGTGTGTAAGTGTGGTTTCTATTGACCATGCTGTGCAGTTCTTCTCTATGGCTTCAATAATAATAATACAAATAATAATAACAAGGTTGTCAGGTGTTCGTCAGCTTTGGTTCAAAGCAACCCCAACACAACAGAAGGAAGCCCTGTCCGGTCCCGTTCCTGCACCTTCCTCACCTTCAGTGCCGCATCTCAGCCTATCGTCTCAGTGAGGATCTGTCGATAAGATGCCCCAGGTATGTGAGACCAAGCCTATCATCTTTACCTCTAATGAAGACACTGGGTGCACTTTCTCTAAGACAGTCCTGGCCCTTCTGACAGTCCTTACTAACGCCAATATCCTTTACCAACACCACATTCAAAGGCATCAGTTTTTCTCTGCTCTTCCTCCTTCATTGTCCAGATTTCACATATTTATGATTTAATGAAAAGACTCTGGGAGGTGAAAATGATTAGTGTACTCAGTTACAGACCAAAAGACTGAATTTACTTAGAAGTGCCTCGGAAGAGAGGCCTGGCAGTCCATTTGAAAAATGTCAGCCATGGCAGTATTCAAGAGCGCAGTTCTGCTCTGGCACACACGGGGGCGCCACCAGGGGGAATCTACTTGATGGCACAATGTTTATCATTTCCTAAACATAGACTACACCCAAGCATCATTCTGCAAAATATGTTACGCTCATTTCCCGCCATTAAAAGTCCTCAGCAAGTTATTTTTTGTTGTATGCATTGAGCCAGCACCAGCTCATTGCTGACTTTCCAGTGGGTTTTCAGAGGCTGGTAAATGGCATGGAAGGAAACTATCTTTCTCTTGTGGAACAGCTGGTAGATTCGAACTACATGAATTTGGCCTGTAAGATAAGTTATTAAGGAGGTTTTATTTCCCCATCTCCTGGAGGAGCTGTCTTTTGCTTGGGGTCTCCAGTACACAATGTCTAGTGAAAAGCTGTGGACTTCAGGACAGTGTCAACCCCACCTGCTTCTGGACTGAGTACTCTTCCTCACTGAATGCAAACAGTAGGGATTTTGGTCAGAACCTTTCCTTCTTCGGAAGATGGGAGCCCGCACCTCATCCTCATCTGCATCTCACAGTCACCTGAGGCCAACTCACTCCGAAGATTCAGCCCTTCTATATGGACACACCTCTCTCCTTGTCCTCTCTTCCCTCCTCTCCTTCTCCTCCCTTCCCTCCTCTCCCCCTCCTCCCCCCAAAAACCCACAACAAAAACCCACCCAGAGCCTCAGCAGGCAAGAAGTGAGAGCCGGCAGGGTGGAAATGGCACACAGACACATCGCAAACTCAGCTGGCAAGCTCTGCCTGCCTCTGTCAGTCTCTGACAGAACAGAGACAAACCAGGAAGGATTCAGGAGACCTCAACAGCACAGTGGACACGCATAGACAGACCGCAGAGATACGATGGAACTCCAGACTATAAAGCCAAAATTGCATTAAAGCAGGTCCCATGAATGGTGAATTTCCAGTGCATACCTGAGTTATGCTTACAAGTATATGTAAACAAGTTTCTGTCTACTGTAGTCTGTTAAGCGCAGGACTATGAAAAGAAACTCTGAGATACTGGGAGGATGACCAAAACAGAAGGCAGAGACACTGAGGTGAGCACATACTATTGCAAAACAGTAACAATAGATTGGCTTGACACAGATTTGCACTAATCACCAAGTTGTTAAAAAAAGAATAAAATGCAATGTTAACAAAGCAGAATAAAGTGAAGGGAAATACAGGACTATACATTTTTATGATCTCCAGTTGGGCAAAAATTTCTTAGATGTGACACTAAAAACACAATCCCTAAGAGAGAGAGAAAAGTAACACGTTAACCTTTATTGAAAAGTCTCTCCTTAAAAAAAAAATAAATAAATAAAAGTCTCTCCTTGTTCAGAGACACATGATGGGAAAATAAATACAGCTAGAGAACATATCTGGTAAAGATTCATTTCCAGGATATACACACCACTCTCAAATATCAATAACAGAAAAACAAACAAGAGATTAAAAGTGGGCAACGGGTGTGAAAAAGATGCTTCACCAAAAAGATAAAATGGGAAGACTGCCCAACATCATCAGTCATGATGGCACAAACTGAAGCCTGGTGAAATATCACTACCCACCAATCAGAACACCAGAATGAAATCAAAGCATAATGGCTATCCCCAAGTACTGCCAGAGAAACAAAGCAAGTGACACTGATACATTGTAGTTCCTTGAACAGTTACAATATGTGCTTACCCTACCCTCTAGGAATTTCCTGTACTAGAAATCACACATAGTGCATATTCAGTCAAAAGAAATAAAACATAAAACACACAAATCAGTTTGGGAGCACTGAGACGTTTTTGTTCAAAATTGCCAGAACCAGCAATAATCCAAATGCCCTTCTATGTGAAAGTTAACAAGCAAACAATGAATATCCATCCAGTGGAACAGTATTTAGCAATAAAAAGGGGATGTGAAGAAATATGTGAACGAGTTTCTGACAGGTCATGCTGAATGAAGGACAGCAGACACTCACTGTATGGCCTCATCTATACAGTGTTAGCATAAAGGACAAAACCCACATCACTAAGAGGCTAAAGGCAGGGGACTCTACCAAGCCCAGTGCCATCAAGTCACTTCTGACCCATGGTGACCCTCTACTGCAATGGTATCCATAGCTGTAAACTTTTCTGGGATGAGACTATTTTTCTTCCTTAAGGCAGCTGGTGGATTTGAACTACTGACCTTTTGGTTAGAAGGTTAGCACTTACTGCATAATGCCCCCAGTGCTGCCTAATGGTAGGGGAAGGAGGTGTCTATAAGATGTGGAGGAATTCTGAGAGATGATGGAAGTATTCTGTGCTTTAACGGCAGGCAGTGGAATGCTGGTAGCATCATCAACCGGGACTTGCAGGCTAACCCAAGCGACTCTGAGGAAGAAAAACAGGCAGTCTCCCCCTATGCGATTTACAGTCAAGGGTAAGTTATGAGTTGCTTCCAACACTGTGGCAACAGCTGTGTAAGGTATGTACACCACAATGCAGTTTGTCAAAACTCACAGACTTGTGCATGCAAATCAGTGAATTCTCCTTTATTAAAAAGCTACACTGACAAACATTTTCTTGAAAAGGTGAACTGCTGTAAAAAAATAGTCTAAATCAGACTTTTCACCTTCCTCTGTCAATTCAGCAGCAGTTCTTGTCATTGTTCTGGGATGATGGAAGCCTGACCTCTCTGGTTCACCTACAGGCTTTGCTTCCACCTCGCTGCAGGAGGTGCTAACCACTCATGTGTAATTGAGAGTTCTGAGTTCTCCTGCGCCTGACCTACCAGGGAGCAGGGAGATGACAGGGAGAGGGACCCTCTCCCATCCACCAGCTTAAGTCTCCAGGAAACAGGTGCCCACTGCTGGTGCAGACGGTGACATGCTTTGTCCTTAACTGAAACGTTGGAGATTGGAGCAGACTCAGCGATACCTTGGAAGAAAGGCACGGCAAACCTACTTCTGGAAAGTCAGCCCTGACGACTTTGTGGTGTAGCTCTCTTCTGATACACACACACACACACACACACACACACACACACACACACACACGGGGGCTACCTTGAGATGGAGTCCACTTGTCAGCAAGGGTGTCACAAGGGGACATGGGTATTTATCAACCTTGTACCATCTCAGCCCTACCCCCTCCGCAGGTCTATCCACCTCTCCCTTCCTCAGCCGAAGCCTGAAACTTCCTGAAAACTCCTTGTCCTACTTCCAGAGACTGCCAAGAACAATTCAGTCTATTTCAAACCCTGACAAATTGCAAAGCCTCTAAATCCACAGTCAGAAATAAATACATGATTGGTATTAAAAATTGATCAGTGATTTCAAGGATTCCAGAAATCAGCACCTAGGCCTTAGGGAAATTAGGGATGGCTTTTTGGTGTTGGAGTTTTGTTTTTTTTTAAATTATTTTTAAACCAACCAGAAGCAACACATATGCGAACAGGATGAAAATTTTTCTCACCATAACAAACATTCTGGAGCGAGGGGATGAACCAATGGGGAGGGATTACCCACATGCTCCATGTGGCGACAGACCAGCCAAAGAGACTCTGGTAATTCTGAGGAAATCATCCTCATTGTTAGAGAGCTCTGGTGGTACAGTGATTAAAGTGCTTAGTAGCTAACCAAAAGATCTGAGCTACTCCTCTGGGAAAGGGAGAGCTGGGGAGGAAGACATGGGTGGGAGGGAGAGATGGGGAGGAGGGAGAGATGGGGAGGGAGAGAGGTGGAAGGAGAGATGGGGAGGAGGGGAGGTGAGGAGAGATGGGGAGGGAAGGGGGAGGGACGGATGGAGAGGATGAGAGATGGGAGAAGAGATGAGGAGGGAGGGATGGGAGATGGGAGATGAGGAAGGCCAGAGACAGGGAAAGAGAAAGTCAGTGAGGGAGAGAGGTAGGAGGGGCAGAGATGGAGGGGAAGACGGGAGGGAGAGAGATGTGAACTGAGAGACGAGGAGGGAGAGGGAAGAGGGGGACTGATATGGGAAGGACAACTACGAAGAAAGAGAGGGTGAGAGAAATGGGGAGGGAGAAAGATGAGGAGGGAGTTGAAGAAAGAGAAACAATGAGAGAGATGGGGAAGGAGACGTGGAGGGAGGGAGGAGGAGGGCGTCACTCTCTAAGGATGTCCTGAGGGGCAGTTTCCTCTGTCCAGTAGGAAGGCTCTGCACTGGAGTTGACTGGGCTGCAGTAGGTTTGTGTTTTGTTTTGGGGATTTAATCCCCTTTGCCTTGCAAACCACTCTGCCCCTTCTCCTCCCCTCTAAATAAAACACACTGCTGTCCAGTCCACTGGGCAGCCTGCCTCGCCTTCCTCCTGGGGGCGGGTGTGTGTGTGTGTGTGTGTGTGTGTGTGTGTGTATGTGTGTGTGTGTCACATGCTGGAGGAGCTGGGGGCATCCGCGCTGTGAGCAGACGCTTCAGAGCCGCCCCCCTCCTCCCTGCCAGGCGATCAGGCCCCTTCCACACGGAAATAGCAACTGGCACTACATCAGTTAAACAGAAAACAACATTCACAAGAGAAAGAAACATAAAAAAAAACAAACCCCGTGAACTTTAATTCAGAAAAGCCCCCTTTAATAAAGCAAGCACAAGGAAACACTAGCGCACCCCGGGATTAAATCCTCCCAAGGACACTGGTGGCAGGTCTGAGTGAGGATTGTCACCCTTGGCTCAAACGGACACCCTCAGCTTCCCAAGCGCGCTCGGTCCATGAAGGCGTTTTATCAGGAACACACACAGAAGAGAACCGCGGAGTGTGCGGCGCGGGATCTGCCCCGGGCGCGTGCCATGTGGGGGCATCGAGGCGCAGAAACGTGGAGACGACAGAGCACCGGGCTCTCAGAGATAGATTCGGGCACCACACACAGCTGGGCACACATCTCGATCTTAAAACAGGAAAGCAGCGCCCTCCCTCACCGCCCCCTGCCCCCCCCCCGCACATCCTATGTTTGTGGGAGCAAGTTCAAGAGGAGCAACCTTTCCCTTGGCTGGAGGTCTGGGACCCCGGACCCCGCGCCCCGAAGCGGGAGGATTTTTCTGGAATTTTGGGAAGGCGCTTTAAGACTTTGCGAAAGCCAACGATGTTTCATCACATGGGGACAATCCCCTCTCCTAGGTCCTGAGAGGTGCAGGCACCGAGAGGTGCAGTCAGAGGATGAGACCTCGGGGGGGGGGGGGGGTGGTGGTGAGGGGGCCGAGTGACCCCTCAGGTCCCCGCAGTGCAGGCAATGCGGGGCCAAGTGCAGGAGGCACTCGCGCCCACCCTGCTCCGGCCGAGGACCTGGCCTCCGAGACCTTCCTACAGGCTCTCTGAAAGCCACAGACTCAGACTCTGCTGGCGGCGCAGCGCGGCCCCCGTGGAGCCAGGACCGCGCTCAACAGTCCGGCACGCAGGGCAGGCCTCCGGCTCCAAGCTGCTCTCCCTCCCTCTCCCTCCGATCCAAGCTTGTCCTCAAAGAGTCCGTGGTGCCTGTGGCCGCCTGGGGTCGCCCCTTGCGCTCTCTGGTGCGAAGACCAAGGAGCTGTCCCATTGCACAGATGTGGACACTGAGGGTCAGGCTCCCGGGCGTGCGCTGCTGGGAGACCTCACCAGGCGGTTGGCCATGTCCTCTGGCCTGATCTGGGGACCCCACAGCGAGTCCCCGGTTCCTGCTGCAGGGGCATCTCTGGACCGATGCTTTGGAGATGCAAGGAGTCGGGCTTCCCTCAAGGACTCTGGTTCCCCAAGTTGAGAGGAGGGGTAGGCTCCCTTGGAGGACGAGGATGCACCCAATTTCCACACAACTCGGGGGTCCAGGCAGTACCCCGGTGCAGGACCTGGGTCAGGTGGTCTGGGGCGGAGGACCCGCCCAGGGAGGAAGGGCTGCCCATGCCAGCAAGGCTGGTCGCCGTCCCCGGGGCCCAGGACTCTGGAGCGTCCGCGGAGCCTTACCTTTGCTGAGCAGCACACCCAGCACCAGGCTCAGGGCCCCGCACAGCGGCGCCGCCGGCCCGGGGGCCGCGCCCTCGGAGCGCATCCTGGTCCAGGAGCTCAGGCCGCCCGCACGCCCGCCATCTCCGCCGGCCGCCCCATCCCCGCCCCAGCCGGCCCCTGGGCGCGCAGCTCCTGGGCGCGCGGCTCCCGCTCCGTGGCTGCTCCGGCGCCGCGGCCGCGACAACTTTTCTCCGGCGGCAGAGGCGGCCGTCCACTGGTCCGGCCCGCTCCGCCCACCTCGGGAGGCCCCGCCCCAAACCCTCCGCCCACCTCGGGAAGCCCCTCCTTCAAGCCCACCGCCCACCACGGGCAGCCCCACTCCCCTGGCCGGCTCCGCCCCCGGCTCGCCCCGCCCCACCCGGCTGGCCCGCTCCTCCCACCACCGGGGCCACAACTGACCCGCCCCCGTCCCGCCCCACCTCTCATATTCGCCCAGCACCACCCACCACCAAGACCTTGCCCCCTTCCCCGGGTTACTCCGCCCACCCCTGGACCCCTCCGGTCCGGCCCACCCCCAACCCGCCCCTGCACGCCCAGGCTCAGTCCTGTCGCCCCGGGGCACAAGCCGGGTCCTGGGAACGTCCCTGAGGCTCCTTTCCTGCGCAGAGGAAGATGATGGAGAGGGCAGGAAGGGGTGGGCGCGCACCTCTGGGGCCACTCCTCGGACCTCCACCCTCCGGATCTGTGCCCACCCCGACCCCGCGCGTGCCTCTGCCTCCGTAGCGCAAGTTCTCTGTCCAGAGATCGGTGACTCGAAGAGAAGGACAGTCAGTGAGTGCCCCGCGCCACCCTCCAGGGCCACTGCAGGCTGGTGGTCAGCACCCACCTACTTTCAGGTCATCGAGCTTCAGTGTGGAAGAGAGGGACATAATAAAAAATGAAGAGCATCAATCAGGCAACGGACGATCCTGCGGGAAAGGCCACGTGCAAGTAGGGGTGCTGCCCTGTGGGTGAAGGCGCCACTTGGCAGTGTGGCCTCCGGGAAGGGTCTGGGGCATCAGTGTTAAAGGGACATCCTCACCACACCCAGCTGTATGATTTGATTCCCTCCCATCTTACTGATATAAACTATTCACGGGTGAAAAAAGGAATCCTTAGACTTGCTCTGGCCCAAGTCTTGTCTACAGAAGCTGACCAGAAGGCTGCGCTGTGACCCACTTGGTCCCTATGTCTGGCCTGTCCTCGTTCCTGCTCTGGGTCACGGATGGGCTTTGTGTCCACCCCTTTTCCCCCTACAAAGATGCTGAGTCTTACTGCCCAGGCGGTCTGAGCGTCCTGTGGCAGGACTCTCCACCCTGCGCTCGTCCCTGGGAGATGATGGTCTTTCACCCAGACCACCCTCTTCTCAAACCCCCAGGACAGCATCTACTGGTCCCCCTGGTGCCTGCTCCTCCCAAGATGGGCCCCTGCCAATCTGAACCCTCCCTAGCAGGCCCTGTCCAACCTCAGAAAAAGCCTGACCCGTGTCACTGAAGCCAGGAATGAGTTTCAAAATAAATGAACTACATTCTTGGATCCAATGAAAGAGAAAGGGGAAAATAAAAAACAGTGGCAAATTTGCATCTAAGTCCCCAAATCAGCCACTGGGGACACAGCCATGCAGAGAGGAGGCATGGGGGCTGGTCCCCAAGGCTCTCCCCAGAAAATGTTCCTTTGAGCTTCTGCAGCTGGCTGGGGGCTCTGGACAGTGGAAGGTCCACCCCAATGGGCAGCTGGAAAACCACTGCTGTTATTAATCGATTCCAGGGGCCAACCTTTCTGCTTAATGGTTTACACCAGCCCAGGAACCCCAAAAGGTAATAATAAATGTTGGTCCTGATAGATCTGCTGAGCAGAGGCTTCATTTGCAAAATGGATCACGCCTCGGGGAGCATTCAGATGGTAGATTTGGGCTCTTTACAGTGGAGGGATATTTCCTTCCTTGTTTTGTTTTTAGCCCCAAAGTCACTGGAGAATAAATATTTTTCATTTCAATGTTTCCAGCCTCTTATGATCAGTGAGAAATACAACATTCCCGTGATTCTTGGCTAAAGGGGTGGGGTTTAACCCATCCTTCTTTCCTCCTGTCAAAAACCAGGAAACAAAAACACCCCCAAGTGTATCCCTTACCCCCACTCATTCTTACTGAAGACTGATAATTTGTGCTCCCTTCCCTCATTACTTTCTTTTTTTCCCTTTTAGCAAAGGCTTAGCTCCCTGCAGAACCAAGGGCACACCCTGTGGTTAGATTGTTAGGCTCATGTTCAGGTGTTAATAGAAAGGTTGGTGGTTCAAACTCACCCACCAGCTCTGCAAGAGAGAGGACTTGCCGATCCCTGTTCAGCCTGGAGCTGAATCCACTCACTGTCTACTCTCTTACCTCCAAGACGACCTTGTAGCCGAACCCCAGACAGGCCTATATAGAGTGATCAATAACACCCACGAGGAATGTGCTCCTCAGAATACTCTACCTCATGAGACCAAAAGGCAGTGTCAGCCCAAACACAAGGCTCAGACGGCAGCAAAGGGTGAGAAAGAAGGATCAATGAATTGGGCGCCCAGGGAGGACAGGGTGGGGAGAGGGTCACAAAACAAAAGATGCATAAACTATGGAAATGACAAGAAAGTTACTCTATACACTTTCACTCAAACCACACTTTAAAAAGTCAAATAAAGAAAACGGATTTAAAAACACAAATTTAGCCTAGAAAATTCTCCAGGTCAGTTCTGGTCTGTAACACAAAGGGTCTCCATGTGTTGGAGCTGAGCCTGTCACATGATAACAGCACAGAATGTGACTCGAGGGGGGAAATAAAAGTGGAGGAAGGGTGGCCAACCACAGCAAGAACTCAGGACAACTCAAAGTGAGAAAAGGACACAAAACAAGGTGGTCAGTCAGATAAGCGCCAGTCACAGGACCCCAAGGTGCCCACTGTCTTCAGATGTCCTCCAGGTGACTCTGTATCTCTGAGAACTATCTAGAAAATTCCTTTTCTCACATGGACAAAAAAGAGACTCAGAAAATGAGCCCTGCTTTCCACACTTCTCAGTTTAGGACTCCATCCAATCCATCCTGTGGCCCTCTAAAAATTAAACAGGCATGCCAAGCCAGATGTACAGATGAAAAGAATCGTGTGGCTGGTTTATTATTTTAAGGTAAACCCACAGAAATGGAGGTGTGAACTTACTTAGAGGTTCAAGAGCTAATAAAGTTTCCTGGATTTATTTTTCTAAGTCATGTATTATTTAACCCCCTCCCCCAAATCATTAATTCTTTGACTCAAACGACTTCCAGATGCTTCTCTGAATTTCATAACCAACATCAGAGACCTCTAATCTCCTCAAAGGCTCTTGCAAAACTCCCCACAGACTGTGAGCACATGGAACCAATTAACATGATTTATAGGCCAGAAAGTCGCTGCAAAGAGCCAGCCTGCCGCTTCCACATGCGCCCAGAGCAACCAAGTCAAAGATCAGTTTAGGATTTCTTTTGTTCATGCTCTAATTCCAAATGTTTGATGTCTCATAAAGTGAGGCATGGAATGTGTACACTTAGGTCTTGTATGTCTCCTGGCCCACCTGCACACAAAAAAGCCTAGGGGACAGAGCCTTGAGAACCTAGAAAAGGAAGACTATTTATTGACCTCACAAGGCAGCTATGTCTGTTCCATAGATTCTCAGCTAAACTCTAGGGAGAACACTTACTATTAGAAAAGGAAAGAAGAGAGGAGGGGAGAGAGGGAGGGAGGGAGGGAGGGAGGGAGGAAGGAAGGAAGGAAGGAAGGAAGGAAGGAAGGAAGGAAGGAAGCAGAGAAGAGGGAGAAAGACAGGCAGTTAGAAAAATGAGTGTCAGTTTAGCACTGTTCTCTGTGTTTAATATCACAACACTAATGGGTAAACACTTTTATCCTTCTTTGATGTTTCAACCATTCAACTCATCCATTTACCTGTTCCACAAGTGGAATGCAGGTCATTTGTTAGCTACAGTTCTAGATACGGGAGTCTTCATATCAGTCAACAAAAAAGTCCACAGTCCTGAGAGGTTCATGGAGCTTACATTTGAGTGCAAGAGACAAACTAGAGAGAAACAGACAAATCAGTCCATCCTATTAGATGGTGATGTGTCATAAATAAAAGAAGGTAAGATGAATATCTGACATGGGGATGTGACTTCAGGGAGGCTGAGTGAGGTGGCAGGAAGAGTGGGTAGGTTTTAAGGAGAAGATCTTTTCAGAATGAGAAGGGACAGGGCAGAGTGGGTGACAAAATAGTATTGACTTTAGGATAGTGACAACAATGGCAAATCACTTAAGGAGCTGCTAATTGTCCAATAATCCTGTTAACTGCCTTCTGAAGATATACTCTGGCTATCTCCATTTTACCGACAAGGAACTGATGTTTAAAGAGCTCAGGGGCCTCCTTCAAGGCCAACTAGGATGAAGTGGCAGAACTAACATGCAGTCTAGGCCATCCAGCAGCAGCCCTCATTTATAATCACCCATTAAACAGATTAATGTTTCAAGCAGTGTGCTCAAGGGTGCCAGGTACATTCTTAGGTCACATCTGCTAGTTCAACTCTCTGTGTTTGGTCTCATTTTGAATAATAGGATCCTACTGCAATAGCTGAACTCTCAGATGACAACCCAAAGGTTGGTGGTTCGAACCCAACAGCTGCTCCTTTGGATGAAGATGTTGCTATTTGCTTCTGTAAAGATGACAACTTTGGAAGCCAAATCGATCTGTTCTACTTTGACCTACAGGTTCACTGTTGAGTCGGAATCCATTCAGCAGCCCTGGGTTTTATTTTGAGCAAAGGTGGAAGGATTAGGCTTCTGAGATCTTCCCTTGACACTGGAGAGCAGCCCCTAAGCCCCCCGTGTTTTCTGGAGTCTCCACGAGAGACTAACTTCTTGGAAGAGCAAAGTTTCATTCATTTAGAGTCGCAGTTGCCTCAAATCACTTGCAAGGTGCAGGTGACATCTGACTGTGGCAATGACTTTTAAGGCTGATGCTCACGCAGGAATAAGGTCTTTTCCATGGCTAGTCATAGTGGTTGCTGGGTGGTTACGATGGGCAAACACGGTGCATGGAGCCTGTCCTCAGGGAAAATCCAAAACACAAACCCACCATTCTCAAGCTGATTCTAATGCAGGGTGATCCTCTATCTGGTTTCCAAGGTTATAAATATTTTTCCTTTTTTTAAACCCCTTTAAAACTGGTTTTCATACAACCATTCATATATATTGTTTTATTTATTTAATGTCTTTTATCATTGCATCTCATCAAATCCTCATTGCACCTGGCCGATTCCTTCAACACTCCACCCATCTGTTCACTAATCTCTGCTGACTTGGTTTATATTAGTGTTTTTACGTTTTCAAGGTTGTAAATCTTAATGAGAGGAGACTGCTCTTTCATACCCCGTGGAGTGCTGGATTTGAACCACTGACCTTTTTTTGTTAGCAGCCTAATATGTAACGTGCTACTACACTCAGAGAGCTCAATAAAAACCAAACCACTTGCTATGAAGTCTATTTGAATCCATGGCAACCCATGTATTTCTGAAGAGAACTGTGCTCCACGGGGTTTTCAAGGACTCTGGTAATTCAGAATGAGCCCTGGTAGGGCAGTGGGTAAGTGCTTAGTTGCTAATGGAAAGGGCTACATTTCAAACTTAGACGCTGCTCTGCAGGAGAAAGATGAGACAGTCCGCTACTATAAAGATTTACAGCCCGGAGGCCCCATGGGGTAGTTGTACCCTATCTTACAGGGTCACACAGGATGGAATCTACTCAAAAGCCATGGAGTTGGTGGAGTTGGTGGAGTTGGTGGAGCTGGCTCTTACTTCTCCCTGTAGGACTTTGCACATGCTGTTCCCTTTGCTTCAAACAGTCTTCTCACCATCTCCTTCTCCACTCAAATGTCACCCTCAGCACAGCCTAAAATATCTTCCCCATTCAGCACATTCAAATGATAGGTACCTTTGGAGAATAAGTGTATGAGGGCTTGTTTTGGAGATGGTAGGAGATTCATAGCAGAGATGGGAACAGGCATATAAGGAAGAAAGAGGGCAAGACTTGTGTCAGATAAAACAGCACAGGAGCAGGGACAGTCAGAAACAGGGAAGGCAAGTGGTCCTCCGACCCATCCCTAACACAACCTGAATGCTTCTTAGAAATGAAGATGTGAGACTGCCTCTCATGTACCTTTGACATGTCATCATGAGGGAGCAGTCCTTGCAGAAGGGCATCATGCTTACAAAAGCAGAGGAAAACATAAAAAGAGGAAGATCCTCAAGGAGACGAGAAGGGCCAGGAGTTGGGGCCAGTTTGACAGCATACAACACCAACAACCTTTCAGAGAAGCTGAGAACAGAAGTTTGAAAAGGACATTGAACTTGACCGATGTTTAAAAAGACATTCTTTTAGGGCCAATTTGCATTTTCTCTTCAGTTGCACTGGACATCATGCCTGGTAAAGTGGAGGGTCCACTCAGAAGAGGAAGACCTTCTGGGACATGGGCTGAAGCTGGGGCGGTGACTGTGAGACGGCACAGGGCTGGACAGTGTTTCTCTGGTTCTGTCATACGGGGCTCACTACGAGTCGGACCAGCTCCATGACACCTAACCACTGCACCACCGCCCATCCCCATCCCCGCCAGCTGGCAGAAGCAGCCAGCTCTGGACTGCGGTGAGTTGAGCCAAAACATTGATTGGGTCCTCTCCCTCCCCAGGTCTTTGGTCTTGCTTTCTGAATGTTAGAATCATTACTTGTTAGAGCCTGCGTTTCACATTTTTAATAGCAAATGGTTCAATTCAAGCTCACCTACAACAGTAAGATGCAAGACAGCTCTGAAGTTGTAATATTAATGTGTTTTTCAGTGCCTGCCCAGTTGACCGTGATTAGCATCCAAAGATATAGCATTACGTACAATTTAGTACAGACCAGGCTGGTTTCTGAGGAAGGAGGAGGGACGCTTGTGACTTCTACACATGATGATTTATTTGCAACCACCTTTCTGAGGTTCAAACACTTCAAGTAACTAGAACAAATTTTCGAACGCAATCCAACATTCTTGCCTCATCTATCCTTAAAACTCTCTAATGCCCTGTTGGGGGAGAAGAATATTGGGATTCCGAAGAAAATATGCCAAAATTGTGTTATTCTGATACTTGGAAGGGAGCAACAAGACAATTTCTTCAATTTGTGAGAAAAATTGTTCAAATCCATCTCCAACTACAGCCTACAAATGGTTATAGGGCCAACAGTGCCCCCTGGTGGCGACAACTGGAATTTCCTGCTGGCAGAGGAAGATTCCAATTTTCCAGGTTTAAAATCAAAGCAGCAAACACCTAAGTGTCATGCAGCCCTGCAGCATTTCCAACTAATTAATGTCATTCTTCTCCAGAGCAGCATGGCCACTACTGCCCCCTTCACCTCCAAACTGTGAGTGCAAGATGAGGTGCCTCCTGCTGTGATGTAGCATTGCCGGGATCTCTGTAGCTACCAGCTCCAGAAGCCACGCCTGGCTTTTTCATCTTTACAGAGTGACCAAGAGATTAAAGCACCAGCCAGCTGAGATGGGGAGCAAGTTTGAGGAGAGGACAGAAAGGAATTCTTCACCTGCCTGTCCACTACAAAAGGCATTTGGCATAAATTTAGACCGCCCCTGAATTTATTGATGGAACTCAAATGCTACTGTCAAGGTTCAATGTCATGTCAAGTATCATTCAAAATGTCATGTCAAGGTTCAGCTTGGAAGTAGCTCAAACCTAATACCACTGTCACTGAATTGATTCTGACTCATGTTAGTACAGGACGATGGGGGGGGGGCGGTCCATAAGATGTCTATAAATCTTTATAGGACCAAGTCGCATTTTTCTCCTGCAAAGTGCTGGTGGTTTGGAACACAGAACCTTTAGGTCTGCAGCTGGGTGCTTAACCACTGTGCCACCTGGGCTCTTCTTATTAGCCATGCCAAAAACCCAGATCCATCGGCATCTAGTTGATTCTAACCTAGAGTGACACTTTGGGACACAGCAGAACTGTCTCATAGGATCTCAGAGGACGCAAATCATTATAGAAGGAGCCAGCTCCATCGTTTCCCCATCAAGTGGGTTTGAACCATTGATCTTGGCTAGCAGCCACACTCTTTAATCACTGCACCGCTAGGGCTCCATGCTCCATAGAAAAACACCACCACTATGAACAGGGTTTCATCGAGCAACAGAATCTTCTGCAATTGTGGGAGCAGTCAGAGAAGAAGAATCCAGGAAGAGGGAGATGGGAGATCGACAAACATCACTGAAAAGCCTTTCTGAAGTCCTAGAACATGATGTGGGGTGAGCTGAGTTTTCAGTGGACAAGTCAGAAATTAAAGGAGAATCTGAGGTGCTCAAGGAGGGAAAGACAAGGGAAGCTGATCAGAGAGTATCTGAAGGAGTCCAGACCAGGAAAGGCCAAGTCAAAATGTACTGGATTGACACTCATGCAGATTCAATCAACAAAGCAAGCAAGCAATCTTAAACTACCCACCCAGTAATCAACCAGTAACCAACCAACCACCCACCATCCAGTCAACTAACCAGTCCACCAACCAACCAAGCAGCAACCAGCCAGCCAACCAACCAACCAGCCAATCACCAAATGACAGCCAACCAACAAAGCAAATGGCCAACCAATTAACCAACTAACCAACCAACCAGCCAACCACCTAACGAACCAACCAACCACCGACCAGCTAACCAACCAACCACCAAACAACTATCAACCAACCAACTACCAACTGATCAGTCAATCAACCAGTTAACCAACCAACCATCTGATCAGTCAACCACGCTCCCACCATCTAACCACTGACCAACCAACCACTGACTAACCAACCAACAACTAACCAACCACCAATCAACCAGCCAACCTACCAAGCACCAACCAGTCAACCAACCAAGCAGGCACCAACCAGTTGTCCTGGAGTTGTTCCAACTCTAGTCATGGTGATCACATATGTGTCCAATGGAATTATACTTCAATGGCTGGTTTTTAAGAATGATCAATGAAATAGGAAAACATGATAATCATGATTAAAAAGCACCAAACCCACTGTCACTGAATTGATGGAGAATTACCCTATCGGATTGAAACAATCGTTTTCAAGGCAGGTGGCCATATCTTTCTCCTGTGGAGCGGCTGGTGGGGTTGAATTAATGAGTGCTCTCCGACACGCCTTTCTTTTTTGTTTGTTTGTTTAGTTAGTGGTCGAGAGTTCTAACCACTGTCCTAATAGGGTTCCTTAATCATCAATATGGTGGCAAAGTAGGTTAAGCATTGGGTTATTAATGTGAACTTTGAACCCTCCAGCCATTTCTGAGAGGAAAAATCAGGCAACTCCCTTCTGTGAAGTTTGATAGCCTCAGAACCCCACTGGAGGACCTCCATGAACAGTGACTGGCTCACCAGCAGTGGTCTTAGTTTAGAGACTTTTATATAATAGTAGTTTCCAAACACATAAAATAAAATAAAATTAGACAGAATTGAAGAATGGCACAAACTATTCCAAAATCCTGGATAGGAAATGTAGTCAGTCACGTGTCTGTAAGCCATTGAAAAAGTCAGGCTGCACAAAATCAGTACAGACGCAGATGGTGTAGGCACCAGTTATCAGTGCCCTTGACCTACTTGGTATTTACAGAACAGCATGCTTTAACATAGAAAAAACAAATTCCTCATAACTGGACCATAGGCAACATCATGATAGAAGGAGGCTGTCAAGGATCTCATTTTATTTTCATCCACAATCAACACTCATGGCAATAGCAGCCAAGAGATCAAAAAATAAGTTGCACTCCGGTCAAATCAGCTGTCAAGAACCTCTTTAAAGTTCTAAAGAGCAAGGATGTCGGTTTGAAGACTAAGATGTGTCTAAACTAAGCCATGTTATTTGCAACTGTTTCATATGCACGTGAAAACTGGACCATGAATAAGGAAGAAGTGATGCCTTTTGAATTGTGGTGCTAGTGAAATGTACTGAGTAGCTGACGGATGCCAGAAGAATAAGTCTGTCTCAGAAGAAGAGCAGCCAGGGTGCTCCTGAGAAGCAGCGATGGTTGAGACTTTGTCTCATGTATACTGGGCATGTTAGCAGGAGGGGCTTGCTTTTGGAAAAGGACATCAGGCTTGTAAAGGGTCAGAGAAAGAGAGGAAGACCCTCAATAAAATAGACTGACACAGAGACTGCAACAATGGGTATAAACACAGCAGAGACTGTGTGCATGATGCAAGACTGGGCAAGGTTTTGATTATTATTCACAGGGCTGCTAAGAGTTGCAGCTGACTTGATGGAACCTAACATCAACAACATGCTGATAACATTAGGACGCACCTGATTGGCAAGTAGATATGGCTTCTTAATACAGACCTGAGACCTTGAACAAATTCAAATAAAATTAACAGGATTAAAATAATATAGGGCATATTATCTGCCTCCAAAAGGGAATTAAATTAGGAACCAATAACAGGAAGAGATCTATAAAAGCCTTAAACACTTCTAAATAACTCATAGATCAATGAAATCTCAAAGGGAAAAGAAAATCCTTTGGATTGAATTATAATGAAAGTAGGACATGAAAGACTGTGGAATAAGACATAGAGTTATAAAAATTTAACCTAAAATAGAATAAACAAATGAATAGAAATTTTAAAATAAATAAAAATTTAAAATGCAATAGAATGTTAAAAAAATTAATTCTGTATGCAGAGAACTGCCAGAAGTCCAGGCTGGGTTTAGAAGGGGTCGTGGTACTAGGGATATTGTAGCTGATGTTACATGGATCTTAGCTGAAAGCAGGGAGTACCAGAAGAATGTCTATCTGTGCTTCATTGACTATGCAAAGGCATTTGACTGTGTGGATCACAACAAGCTGTGGCTGACTCTA
>NW_006399898.1:1348590-1354113 GCF_000299155.1 Elephantulus edwardii
AGAGTGGAGGGGAAGCGAAGGAGAGGAAGACCTTTGGCGAGATGGATCAATTCTGTGACTGGAGCAGTGGGAATAAGTGCATTTGAGATGGCTAGGTTGGCACAGGATAGAACAGCATTTAGAGCTCTTGTACATAGGGTCGCTATGAGTCGCAAGCGACTCGATGGCACATAACAACAACAACAACAATTCAGTTTTATTGTTGTATACACTTTTTGTTTTAGAATTTTATTCATGTGAATAGCTTCACTTATTTCTTTATGTCATATTTTTATTTTAAAAAATCTTATTGTCTTCATTTATCCGTTTTATTCATCTAATTAGTTGATTATGTTTGAATTTTATTGACTTTTCTTTCTACTATTGCTGCTAGGTGCTGTCCAGTTGTTTCTTTGTGTCTTCAACAATAAGTACTTCATTTCCTCGTCACTCTGAGCGAACCTGGCTGTGCCATACACCTGCCACCTTGACTTCAATGTCTGTCTTGAACCGATGAGGCCGTATTCTGCAGCATCATTTCAGCACACCAGGTCAGTTCCTTCTTCTTGGGGCACAGCACAGAGCTTGTAGAATCACACACTTATCCGTGGCCTGCCCTGTGACCCTGAGCTCTCTAATGTTCCTCTAATTCCATTTGTAAGTGAGAACATTGCCCACACCATCTCTAAGGACCTCGTGCTTTGTGAAATTTTAATTTCCTGTCGTTTAGTTTATTTCGTTCTCAAGGGATTAGAGAAAGTCTTTTATTTATTTATTCTTCCTCCCAATAGCTAGAGGGGCTAAGAGGGAAGCAACAAGCTCTTACGTAAACCACATTGGCTGAATCTGGGCAGCTTTGCTGGTGGAATTGCTCCCTTGGTTTTACAGATGAAGGAACTAAGGCCAGTAAGACTTAGTGGCTTTCCCAGGTCACCCCCCAAGAAAGAGCAGAGCTTTGAAGCCAGGTCTGTTTGATTTCCATCACCTGCGTTTTTTATATTTTCTTTCATATCACCCTCTTCAGGGTCCCTGGATAGTGCAAACAGGTAGCATACTTGGCTGTAAACCAGAAGGTTCGAGGTTGAAGTCCACGGGTGCCTTGGGAGAAGCACCTGGTGAGCCACTGCTGAAAAATGAGCCTGATCGACCCCACGGGGCTCTTCTCCTCTGACACACACGGGGTCACCCGGAATTGGAGGCCAGTTGATGGTGACTGGTGCTGGTCCCATCTGAGACCTTCACGGGAGAAGACTGTACTCTCTGCAGACATTCCCAGACTTCACCACGTTTGTGCTGACTCTGCACAGCTGGCCAGCAGTGGATAACGCCAAGGTGCTCGGTGTGGAAAGAGAATTAAGCCCACAGAGCCTTCAGCAGTTGGCAAGCTTCGCAACTTCCATTTCAAAGTCTTTTTGCTGCAAAAAGCTGGCTGGGTCAGCCTGTGCCAAAAGTCAGTCACCAGCAACACAAGCGCCAGCCCACCCGCTCGGCAACTGCCGCTTCTGCTTCCAAGATCTCTCTCTATCTACCGCCTTCTTCTCAAAAGTGATTCAATTAGGTGGGTCAGTAGCTGGATCAATACTGCATTCATAAGGCACAGACAGCCCGCTCGCTCTATGAATCTGATCGGGTGGATAAAACACAGGTGGCTGGTGCTTTTGTAGGGGAGAGGAGTCCTGGTAGAGCAGTGGTCAAAGCGTTTGGCTTCTAAGTAAAAGATCAGCCATTCAAACCCCTCAGCCACTTCTCAGGAGAAAGACAAGGCACTCCGCTTCTGTGACAGTCATGACCTTGGAAAGCCCAGGGGCAGCTGCACTCGGTCACACGGGGTTGCTAGGAGTTGGAGTCTAATCAACAGTGGAGAGTTTGGTTTTTGAATTTCTGTTTGTGAGCTTTTGTTTTTTTCTGCAATTAAATTAAATCTACCAAGTAGATTCTGCCTCACAGACCCTAAAGGGCAGAATGGAACAAACAAATCTGTCTTGGAGGAAGAGCAACTGGTGGGCTCCTTAGAGGCAAGGACGGTGAAACATTATCTCACATGCTTTGGACATGCTATCAGGAGGGACCAGTGTTTGGGAAAAGACATCCTGCTTGGAAAAGCCGAGGGTTAGTCAAAGAGAGAAAGACCCTCAACAAGATGAACTGACATAGTGACTGTTAACAGTGGCTGTGAGCACGGAGGAGAGAGAGTGTGAGCATAGCGGAGAGTGGGGGCATGGTGGAGAGTGGGGGCGCGGAGGGGAGTGTGAACGCAGAGGAGACTGTGGGCATGAAGAAGGTGCACGATAGGGCAAGGTCGTCATCTGTTGTTCATAGGAATTACTATGATTTGTAGTTGACACAACAGCATCTAATGGTAACATAGGTTTTAAAGGTTATAATTTTATAGAAGCAGATGCCCACATATGTACATAAATATGTTCTTGTTTTTGTTGATTGCCTTTGAGTTGAGCATAACTCATAGCGACCCTATGAACAAAAGGCCTGAAGTCCCTCTACAACTATCGAAGTTTCTCAAAGTTTCATAGAGGTTTCCGTAGGCACGTTGTTTAGGAAGTGGATTCCACTCTTGCTTCCAAATATATCTCCGTATACATCTCCAGTAGAGTGTCAGATGGGTTCACATTGCTGAACTTTTACTTAATGACTGACACTTTACCTTTCTTTGATGCCAATGCACAAGTAATTGTGAGTGAATGTGGATTTGACTTCCTTAGATCTTAGAGTCAATCTCACTTTATATTCACAATTCACAGTAAAAACTGGGGGGAAATAATCCTTGTCAGTATAAGGTGGACAGTCTTCTCCTGTAAAGAACTGTAGCCTCAGAAACTGAAAGGAGGGTTGTTATGTATGTGATCCAATCAGAGTGGGTTTATTTTAACAAGCACAAGGGCTTTTTCCAAGTATTCTTGGTCCCTCTGTGATGTCCTTCTGGCTGTGTTATCATGTCCAAATTATACAAGACAAGGTCCATTCTCACTTCTAAGCATTCTGGCTGCACTTCTTTTGGGATGGCTCTGTGTTTCCTCTGGCAGCACCTGGTATACGCAATAAACTTCACCAACACCACAATTCAAAGGCCTGGGTCCACCTTCCTAAGTCATGGTCCAACGTTCATGTGCAAATGAGGCCACTGAAAAGGCCATGGCGTGGGTCGGACACATCCTTAATCATCAGAGGGATCTTTTTGCTCTTCAGCATTTTGAAAAGGTCCTTTGCAGATTTCCCCCAATACAATTCTTACAAAAACTCAACTCCAGACTCATCCGTGTTGTAGAGTGTTTTATAGGTGCACTGTATTTTAGGGCTGCATAACTATGGAGGATGGGCGAGAGCAGGAAAGGAATCGATAGGTAATGAGCACGGCACTGGAACAGGTGAAGGGAAGACTATCTGGAGAGACTGAACGGTGAGACATTCGATGTGTGACGACAATCTGAACTAGGACACGCATTACAAAGTGACCTGGGGAACGGGGACGGAGAAAAATGTGCATCAGAGAATGAATGAAAGTCCTTCCTTTCTGTAAACTTTCACTAAAATCTTAATTTAAAAAAACCCAAAAGTCAACTCAAAATTCAGACTCCTACAGCAGATTTTCCAAGGCTGTAAGTCACAGGAGAGGAACCACGAGAACCACCAAAGAATTTAACTGATTAAGGACTAGGCCACCAGAGCTTCCACGTGTAGAACCTGTGTGTGTGTGTGTGTGTGTGTGTGTGTGTGTGTGTGTGTGTGTGTGTGTGCGCGCGCGCGTGCACACATGGGAACTCACCCATTGAGTTAGAAGATACCACAACTGACCCTCCAGGGAATTTTCAGAGGCTATAAAATTGCATGGGTGGAGACTGTCCATCTTTCTCCCAAGGAGCAATGGGTAGATTCAAACCAACAGTCTCTGGCTTGGTAGCTCAACTCCTTACTCATTAAGCCCCCAGTGAAAGAGTCATAACAGATGAAAGTCGCACATGCTCACTTTGAGACTGTCACCAGAAGGAATTAACAGCATCAGAAGAAGAGATATGTGATTAAGTATTATTGTCATGACAGGAGTCCAGAATGAAGGCTGCACAGTGGAGTGGACTTGGGGGAAAGGCTTGCATAACAATGAAAGAGTTTTTCTTTTACTTTTCAAGGAGAAGAGTGAATTGGGGGAGAGGGGCTGGGCAGGGAAAAAAAGTACAACAATGAATGACTGAAAACCCTAAGTCTCTGTAAACTTTCATTAAAATTAATTTTAAAAATGCAAAAAAAATAGCATCAGAAGTGATCAACAGTAACAGAAGGGAGGAGGTCGAGGGACAGCCTCACTGAGATGGACTGACACGGGAGCCCCCAGTAGTGGTCTCGAGTATGCCAGCAACCCCCCAAGTTTGCCACGAGACTGGCAATGCTTCATTCTGTAGCCACCAGTCAGCGTTGTCAAGCTTGCAGCTCTCGTCATCCATTCTCACGTGGGTGGAAAATGAACTCAAGACTCCAGTTGCTTTGAAAATATCTCTCCTGGCCCTGCAGAGAGGAGCAAATGTCTCCACATTATAAGGTCAGGGGCCCCGCCAGAAAGACCAAAGATCTCTACTTTATTCCACAAACAGATTCAGAGGTGAAGAAGCCTGCTGCCGTGGGAAGGGAGGGGATTCCTGTTGGCCGGGGCCAGGCTGCAGAGTCTGCTTTATGAAATAAAAATCAGATCAAACTCTGCTTTGTGCAGATAGCTCGGCGAGCCGGGGAATTGCATTACCTGTCTGACCTCGTTAGGCTCCCGGCTGGCAAATGGATAGAACAAGATGATGCAATTTGCTGTGTGACTGTGTGTGGAATGCAGATTTGTGGTGAGAGGGAAGAGGAGATATGGGGGCCCTGCATGGTGAGCTGTAGAACCAAATCATGGGTGTGTGCTGAACAGTGCCCCTCCTCAATACATGTCTTGTGATCTGATGTCATTATTCTGGGTGCCGCTGAGCGGACTACGACTCACAGCCACCCTATGGCCCACAGATTGGAACTCTGCTCCGCTCTCTGCCAGCTCCATGATCTGTCATGCTCAAGTGCATTATTACAGTCACTGGGTCAAACCTTCCCATGGAAGGTCTTCCTCTTCCTTTCTTCAATGACCCTCCACTTTTCCTAGCATGATATCTTTTTTCCCCTCCAAGGACTGGTGGTCCCTCCTTAACAACATGCCCAAAGTATGTGAGATGAAGTTTCACCTCCAAGGAACACCCTGGCTGCACCTTCTCCAGGACATATTTGTTTGTTCTTTTGGCAGTTCAGTACTCTTCTCCAATACCATGAGTCAAAGGCATCAATTCTTCTGTCTTTCTTCAGTTCTTCTTATTCATTGTCCAACTTTCAGATACACATAAAGCAAATGAAAATACCACAGCTTTAATCAGGCACACCTTCGGCTTGAGATTTACACCCTTGCTTTTGAGCACTTGAAAGAAGCCCTTGACAGCAGATTTTCCCAAGGCAACAGGTCTTGCATTCTTTTTTTTTTTAAGAAGAGTCTTTTAATACTAAAACAGAAGCTACTTT
>NW_006399898.1:1354218-1545352 GCF_000299155.1 Elephantulus edwardii
TTTTTTTTTTTTTATTAATTTAGTTTGTTGCATTCTTGACTGCTGCTACCAAGGCTCTTGATTGTGGATCCAAGTAAACTGAAATTTCTGAGAACTTCAATCTTTTCTCCATCTATGATGATATTGCCTTCTGGCCCAGTGGTGTGGATTTTTGGCTTCTTGATGTTGAGATGTAATCCATATTGAAGGCTGTGTATCCATCTATATCTAGATCAGTACCTACTATGTAAAATTCATTGCCACTGAATTGGAACCAGCTCTAGTTGAAACTCCACTGGGTTCTAAGACTGTAAAGTGCATGCGAAGAGATTACCTATCTTTCTCCTGTGGAGCCACTGGCAGATTAGAATCACCAGAGAGGCCTGGCCTTCAGATTAGCATATGCAACTCCCCATGGACTATCAAACCAGAATGTCATATATTTATTTACAGTTGTTGTTGTTGTTATGGGCCATCAAGCCATCTACAACTGATAGCGCCCCTATGGACAGCAGCTCTGAACTCTTCCCTGTCCTGAGCCAGTTACACTGATTCTGACACCTCAACCCCCATTGTGCCAATTACTGTATTAATCCAACTCACTCAGGGTCTTCCTCTCCTGCACTGTCCTTCCACCCTTCCAAGCATGATGTCCTCCAAGGACATTAAGAATATACATATTCACAAAGGAGCTCTGGTTGCAAAATTCCAATCTTTTAGTTAGTAGCCAAACACTTAAAAACTTCAGCACCAGCCTCAGTACCTGTATGTCTCTCTCTCTCTAGTTGTTGTTAGGTGCCATCTAATTGATTCACAGCAACTCCATGTTCGACAGAACCAAACCCTGTCTGATCCTCTACCATCCTCACGATCTTGTTCAAGCCGCGTGTCACAGCGTCAATTTGTCTTGGTAGAGGTCTTCCTCTCCTTTGCTGCCCCTCAACTTTACCAAGCATGATGCCCTTCTGCAGGGATTGCCCCTCCCCCTCTGGAGACTGTGTCTGGAGTCTTTACAGTGAGAGAAGAGAAGAGGAGAGGAGAGGAGAGGGGAGGGAAGGGGAGGGGAGGGGAGGGAAAGGAAAGGGAGGGGAGCGGAGGAGTAGGAAGGAGAGGGGGAAAGGAGGAGAGAGAAGAAAGAGAAGAGAAAAGAGGGGCGAGAGAGAAAGAAGAGAGAAGAGAGAAGAGAGGAGAGAGAGAAGAGAGAAGAGAGAAGAGAGAAGAGAGAAGAGAGAAGAGAAGAGAAGAGAAGAGAAGAGAAGAGAAGAGAAGAGAAGAGAAGAGAAGAGAGAGAATGAATATGAATGAGTGAATGACTACATAGACAGATAACCCACTTGCCATGTTACATACAGGACTGGCTGCCCCCAGGGGTCACTGTCTATGGTGTCATTGTTCCCTCTGTTGCAACTGACCTCTTTGAGTCTTTGAGGACAGGCTGCTGGGGTCACTGTCTATGGTGTCACTGTTCCCTCTGTTGCAACTGACCTCTTTGGGTCTTTGAGGACAGGCTGCAGTGACAGAACCAGGACTTAGGATTCAACCAAATCATTTCACTTGCTGGAAATTTCCAGAAGAGTTACAGGTAGTCTTATGTTTGTGATTCTGAAATGCTTCACCACTTTTTTTTGAATCTTTGTTTCCTTTTACAGCATAAAAATTGGGCTATTTGTTGTCAAAGCCCCATATGTTCCCCAGTTGGTTGAGACAGAGACTGAGAAATTCAGTCCAGGGTGGTGCCTTTGAGGACTTGCGTTTGCAATGCAGGTAAAAACTCCAGCCAGATGTGGCTGTACCTGCAGAGACTGAGACATCCACCCCATGGTGGTGCCTCTGAGGACTTGAGTCTGCAGCCCAGGTAAAGGCTCCAACCAGGCGTGACCACATCTGCCAAAGGAGCCCCTTACCAGGAGTGCTGCGATAGCCTCATGTTCCATCAGGGTCTTGAGGGATGGCCTCTGGGCAGCATAGGAATAGCAGTGCCCTCTGGATCTGCTTCTTTGGAAGGCTGATTTTGGGAGATCCTGCTGTGTCGTGTGGGGAAGGCAGTCGTCGTGTGTTGAGACACAAGCCTAGTGAGTGCTTATCGGTGAGGAATGACCCGGAGGCCACAGGACACTGACTTAGTGTGTGGTCTCCCGTGTTTTCGGAACATGAACAGGTCTATGGCAGACAACACCTGGGCGTTAGGCAGACTCTGAGCAGTCACCACAGCCCTGTGGTCCCTGTGCGCTCTCCTGGCTGCAGCCTGACCCCGAGGGGACTCAAAGCGTCCACCAGCCCCCACTGTGGCTCATTTTCAAGACAGTTTTCCCTGTCTTTCACTCAAGAGTCTCCTACACATGTGTCTCTAACATCATTCAAAGTGGCAAAACAGAGGAGGATTCCTGGCCTGGAAGTAGAGAGATGAGGTTGAGGATGTAAAAGGTAGATGCATTAGGACATGTGACATCTCTCGTCTTTCCTCCTTTCTTTTCCCTCCCACGCCCACCCTGTTTCTCTCAGTGTCATTCCTTTCCTCACTTCCATTCCCTCTCTCTTTCTGACTTTTCTCTCCTCTTCATCCCCAATTGCTATGACCTTGTGATTTTGCTTTGGGGAGTGCACTCAATTCTCCAAGTCCAGATGCTCAACTTCAAGAGAGAAACCCATACCCCCAGGGCCCCAAGCACCTCAAGAAAAGCCTAGCATGTTTGGGTTCCACAGGAAAAATTAGCCTCGGCCTCAGTCTCCCCAACCTTGTTCCCTCTGTGAGAGGCTCCAGCACAAGTTCAAGAGTGGCCACATCCAGGGCTGCCGAAGGAAATGAGGGTGCAGAGCAGCAGAACCATCTGCAGTGCCAGATAGCAGGAGCCGAGTCTCGAGTCTGCTGAAGCCTGCTCACTGGGCCACGATGATGCACACCCTTCTCGCACTCCCCTGGCAGTCCCTACCCATCTTGCCTGCTTGACTGCACTTGGGGATTAATATTCTGAAGTTCTCCCTGCAACTAGAGATACCTTCTCCTTTTACCCCTGGAGGAAGATCAACTCTCCCTCTTCATCACCTGGCGAGGAGGAGTGAGCTGATCCCTCACTCACGAAGCCCCCCCCCAGCGTCTGAGAGTTGGTGCATAACTAATGGCCTCTGAGGTGTCAGCGGGGAGGTGGCATGATAAACCGATGCTGACATCTGAGGATGGAGTGAAGAGCAAATTAACAGAATCAGAAAACATTTTCTTCATGGGCAGTCACCCTGAGAGGGTCTAGTGCCTGCATGCACCCCAGACGGTGGCCACGTCAGATACGGAGAGGAGGGCCATCCATCAGCATGAAGACGGATGGTTTGAATCCATTTGCATGCTCTGAAATTCCCACCCCAACAGAAGGCTGGGAAACTTTGACCTGATTTCCCGTGGGTGTTGCTTCTGAGAGGGAATTCTCTTTCACAGAGTAAGATGAGGCTTTCACACCAGTCATCGTCCAGCCGACCTTGAGTGTGTCAGACCAGAACTCTGTCCGTCAGCTTTTCAGCTTTTCTCTTCTGATCTTTCTTCTTTAATTTAGCATTTCATTGGAATTTGGGTGAAAGTTTACAGAGCAAACTGGCTTTCCAGTCGACCACTCACGCGCATTTTGTGTGGGGACATCGGCTGTAATCTTCACAACGCATGGCGCTCTTCCCACTCCTCCCCAGGGTCTCCACTGGGTTTACGATGGCTGACTGTTCAGAGGTAGATCACCAGGCCTTTCTTCCCAGGTACCATGGATTGAACGTAAACCTCCAGACCACTGGAGATGGTGGGCAGCATCCACATTTCCGTTTCCGTTTAGATTTTTCAATAGAGGGAAATCCACAATGAAGGGATGCATCCTTAGTAAATCTC
This sequence comes from Elephantulus edwardii, assembly GCF_000299155.1. NCBI lineage: Eukaryota > Metazoa > Chordata > Mammalia > Macroscelidea > Macroscelididae > Elephantulus > Elephantulus edwardii. Next base: position 1,358,060 of record NW_006399898.1, read on the forward strand.
TGCTCCACCATATCGTGCCTGAACACCCCCAAGCAAAACATCTGAGGGTTTTGAGAAAACAAATTTTTTTACCCTTGAGGATGGAGCCAATATGTCCTGGCTGACTGCGTTTCCTCTCTAGCCATTGATCTTCAAGAGGCAGGGGGAGTTACAAAACCAAAGAGCATTAATTAGCTCCATGAACCCCAGGAGGACCTGAGCCAGGACACCCCGTAAGGATGGGGCCAGTCCGAGGGGCTGGGAGCCCTGCCTGGAAGCCACAGGCCGCACCTCATAAATGCAGGCTCAGAAGCTGTTCCACTCAGCTCCTTCCTTCTGTATGGTTTGCACGAAACGTCAATTCAATTCTCAGCTTGAAATCCCTTCCACACCGGGTCCTCCCCTTTTTCTGATCCCACAGCTTCCAGGAAAGCACTCAACACCAGGTTCTCCCATAACTCCCCCTGGATCTTAGGTATCAGAAGAACTCTGCTGAAAATTATTAAAATCATTCAGCCGATGTCACAGATTGCACGGGGTCCCTCCAATATGTGTGTCCTCGGCTAGGCTGTGGTTCTCAGGGTTGGGGACGTAATGAAGGAATGTGGTGATGTAATGACCCCCACGATCTGATGACTCTGTCATCCGGGGACTAGGGTTGGACGCAACACCATCCAACTTGCTCATTGAAGACCTGAGCCAGTGGATTTTCTGGGCTGTGGGCTGTGACACTTGTTATCTTACAAGAGACACAAGGAAAGCGAAGTGGACTGTCAGAGCCTCCAAGGAAGAAATGCCAGGCGTGGAGCCTGCCCTCTGGATCCAGAATCCCTAGGACCTAGGAGAAGCAGGAGACACAGAGAGCAGGTCTTGTCACAGAGCTGGCACCTTGAACTTGGATGTCTCAGCCCCTAAACAGTGACAGAACGCTCTTCAGTTTGTTGATGTCCTGCACTTGTGGTGTCCCTGGTACAGCAGCACCAGCTAACACGGACAGCTGCTAGTTGTAAGGCTGCCAGTTCTAAACCACCAGCCACTCCATGGGAGAAAGATGGGGCATTCTGCTTCTTTCTGTAAAGACTGAAAGCTTGGAAGTACTGAGGGGCATTCTACTGTGTCTTATGAGTAAAAATCAACTCATTCTGTGATCAGGATAGGTTTTCCTACCTATTAAGCAACCAACCTACCTATGTATCTTAAAGGAATCCCACTAACACAGCAGTTAATCATTTGGCTGTTAACTGAAAGGGCAGTGGTTCAAACTCACCCAGAAACTCTGAAGGAGAATGATGGGCCAGTCTTAACGATTTACAGCCTTGGGAATCATATGCGTCAGTTCTACTCTGTCTCACCAGGTCACTGAGTTGGATCAGCCTCGATGGCCGAGGGCTAGGTTTTTCTTGGGCTTCATCCCAGCCGGGGGGGAGCGGGCCTCCAGCGTGGCGAGGCACCAAGGCTCATCACGGGCAGTCCTAAGGCTTGCCTCAGGAGTGTTAATCTGCTCAGTGCTGGCTCATCACATGCCCGTGGTGAGGCTGCCTTCTCTTTAAATGTCAGCTCCGCTAATGTGTCGTCTTTCTGTGTGTTTACAGGTCATGAGCTGTTGAAAGTTGACCCAGAGGCTGCTCGTTACATCTGGGTTGAACGGAATGAAAAGGTTGGGTCAGACAAACATGAGGCATTTAGAGTTGAAAGTTAAGTTCACTTGGAGAATTGGAAAGGAGGAGAGAAATCTTTTCAATGGATCAGTGTGGGAGAACACGGCTGTCTTGTTTGATAAAGCGGGGGGCGGGGGGAAGGGGAAGACCCTCAACACGAGGGACAGACACAGTGGCCACAGTGACGGGCTCAGGCGCAGCAGAGACTGAGGATGAGGATGGCGCAGGACCAGGCAGGGCCCTGAACCGGGGACTGGTGTGAGTTGTAGTCAATCTGATGACACCCAGTACCAGCAGTGGGGAAAGGCCTGGGGCACTGGTGGCTCAGTGGTAGAATTTTGGATTACTTGCTCTTACTCAGAGGTGGCTGGCCCCCAGCTGCTGTCTGGTGACGACTGGAGACGTGGTTTTTTTGTTTTGTTTTGCTTTTTGGTTTGTTTTTTTGGCTGTTACAAATGAGGGTGTTAGTAATGGGGTGTGGCCAAGGATGCAGCTCCCCCACCAAACACACATCTCACCCCAAACACGCACGCTCTTGTTGTGATTGGATTCCAACTCCTAGAAATCCCACGTGACAAAGCAGAGACAGGTGTCCACAGGGTTTCCCAGCCATAGCTAGCTGTGCTGGGAAACCAAACATCCCTTTCTCTGCAGGTTCAAATCCTTTGGTGGTTCTGCAGAAAACCCATCTTTTTTCTCTATTTACAGCCTCAGAACCTCAATGGAGGGTCAGCTATGCGATGGTCCTGATGCAGCGGCAGTGAGTTTGGGCTCTGAGTATCTTCTTGTGAAGGAGTTCTGATGGTGCAGCAGCAGAGCGCTCAGCCGCTGACCCACCAGCTGTCCACCCAGACAGAAAGCAGGAGGCCAGCTTTACAGACTTTGATCGGCGCACAGCCTCAGAAGCCCGACAACATAGCGGCCTCTGGCCCACAGCGTCGACATGAGTCAGAATCCACCCGACAGGAGGGGCTGGGTTTCGCTCCGTGTTCTTTTTAATCTTCACGGAAGCAGATCATCGGATATTTTATCCCGCAGAGCTGCAGGATGTTCAGACCCTTCAGACGGAGTAACCACTGCACCACCAAATATTAAAATCCAACCCAACCCACTGTTGTCACCCCAACTGGGACACAAGCAACCCTCCACTAGCGTTCTAAGACTGTAGATCTTCCTGGCGGCAGCGGTTTGTATTTCTGCTGCAGAGCAGCTGGTGAGTTCAAATAACTGATCACTCCATCAGCAGGCCCACATGTCACACACCATGCCACCAAATGTCAACACATACACACCCCCGCCCTCCACACCCAGCAGGCAACTCGATCCTGACTCACAGTGGCCTGCCCTCGGGTTTCCAAGGCTAAGTACCTCTCTGGAAGGAGAATACCCATCTTTCCTCCTCAGAGCAGCTGGGGGATTTGAACTGCTGACTTTACAGTCAGCAGCCTGACAAACAAAGCAGAATGCCACCAGAGGGTCATAAATATCAATTGTATTGATTAAATGTTGCTCTTGGGTACCTACGCATAGCTGACCCTCTAGTGGGTTTTCAAAGACAGTTAATCCCATGGGAGGAGACTGCCCATCCTTCTCCCGCAGAACAGCTGGTGGATTTGAACTTCATGCCTTCAGGATTGCAGAGCAGCTTCTTGCCACGAGGCCACCAGAGCTCCTGATATTAAATATACACACCAAACATATATAATAAATAGGAGTAAATTGTACTAAAGTTGAGAAAGCCTGTTTTAGGAGTCTGTACGTTTTTAACACTCAATTCTACATATTGACAGCTATTGTATTTTCACAGTTAGTGAACATTTCCTTCTAGCTTTCTAGAAATATGACCTTGTTGTTCAACACCTCGCAGAGATCGTAAGACGAAGAAAAGGAGGGGAGTGAGGGGGGCAGACGGTCTCAGGAACGGGAAAGGGCCTCGAGCTAGCATCGTCTGAAAGGCTGCGATGTTTCAAACACGGAGGGATAATTCCTCATGGTGCTTCTTATACTTAATTATGAGAAACTAAACTGGGTTTTTATAGACTGAGAAGTTAAAATTAAACGTAAGCTTTGCAAACATTTTAAAATTCTCTTGGTTTGTTTAAAATATGAGACTATGGAACTAACAAGTGAAATGTGAAGTGGAGGATACTGAAATATTCTTTGATATGATATATATATGTGTGTGTGTATATATGTATTTGTTGTATATATGTATATGTGTGTATACCTATGCGTATGTGTTTATATGTGTGTACACACACACACACACACACACACACACACACAACTTGTCTCTTGGTACCGTGGTGCCTTGTGTGTTGCTGTGATGCTGCAAGCTTTGCTGCCACCGGTATTTCAAATATCAGCAGGGTCGCCCATGATGGGAGGTTTCAGTGGAGCTTCCATTCCAAGACTGATTAAGAAGCAGGACTGGCCATCCACTTCCGAAACAACGGGTCTTTGAAAGTTTTATGAATACCGAAGAACACAATGTATCCACACTCTGAGCCCCTCAGGTTGGAAGACACTCAAAACTCAAGTGGAGAAGAGCTGCTTCCTTAAAGCAGAGGTTAACTTAATAATGGGCACTAAAGTTTTCATCCAATGAAGGACCTTCATTTTCAAGACTCAAAATGAGGGGAAACAGCTGCAAGTGTCTCTTAACCACAGGTTAGAGCAAGGTGCTGAACCACTGTTGATATTAACTCACTGACCCTCCAGCGAGGTTTTAGAGGCAGTTAGTTGCACAGGAGGAGATTGCCTGTCCTCTTCTAGAGCAGCTGGTAACCTCGAACCTCGTGCCTTCAGGACAGCAGTACAGCTTCTTGCCACTAGGCCACCAGAACTTCCTTAACAGCACCTACCAAAAACCATATATCTATATATGGTTTACCCATTTATTAACTGATCAGCTGATATGTCTGTCTGTCTGTCTGTCTATCTATCTATCACAACTGCCTCATAGAGTTTTCAAGGTTTTAATCCTTTTAAAATGTATTTTATTTTGAAAATTTTTATTTTATTATTTTTTTTGTGTGTGTGTACCATCAAATCTCATCTGGCTGGTACAGGAGGAGATTGCCCCTCTTTCTCCAGTAGAGCATCTGGTGGATTCGAACCACATAACTCAAGGTCTTAATCTTTAAGAAAGCAGAACCATACTGTTCTCCTCAAAGGAGCTTGTGCATATGAACCACTGAACTGCTGGTGAACTGCTAAATTCATTAACCACTATACTACCAAGGTTCTTTATATATAAAGCAGCATTTGCCAATTTAATGGTTTCTATGTGTACAATTTAGTGGCCTCAATTTCCATTCATTACATGACTCATGTCCACTGCCAAGTTTCCCATCATGTCAGGACCACAGTCTTAGGTGCCAAATAGCATAGTACAACATACAAAGAGAAAGCTTTAAATTTTACTTTAGTGAGTTCTGACTGATATTTAAAAAACTTACTAAAAGCTGTGCAAGATACAAATACTGCTCTCTCCTCATCTGGAGGAAAGAATGAATGAACAAACAAACAGACCACATCAACCTCAACTCCCATGATCCTGAGACCAGAGGAACTAGACGGTGCCCAGCTCCCACTGCTGTCTACTCTCTGAGGGATCACTGGAGAGGGTCCTGGATAGTCAGAGGAAATGTGGAACCAAACAAAAAACCCTGAAAAGGCCGAGTTGATAGGTCCAGTAGAGACTGATGGAATCTGCAAGACTATTTGAGCTTTCCATCATTCTTTAAATCTTGAACAAACTCATCACTGTGGCTCGATTTCCAGCCAAACAGTAGGTCCATAAGGTGGCTGATAACACAAGAAACGCACTCACCCCTTAGAACAACCACACAGGATCAAATGGGAGCACGGACCCAGAGACAAAGCTCAGAAGGTGACAGGGGTAGGATAAAAGGAGCAATGGAAATGAGAATTGCAAAGAGGACAAGAACTGGATAGCACTGCAGACACTGTCATTAACGGTCATAAAGCAAAAAGTATATGAATTGCTGAGTGCAAAACCAGAAAAACAAACAACCACAACAAGATAACCTTTGCATCAAGACAAAACGTAATCAAATGTGTGTTGTCTTGCCACCCGATATCAATGATTACCCAAGGTTGATGGCTTCTCACTTACTAGGACAAGCTGCTGGTCAGACAGGTCCAGAGGCTCCACTGATGGCTCTTGGTTCCATCTTGCAGTGTCCTCTGGGGGCTGTTGGCTGGAGGAAGTCCTGAGGGGCTTGATGGTGATGTCAGATGTGCCTGACCTCAACTCCTGAGAGGTGAGCTGGGGACGAGTCCTGGGACTTGCTGCCTCGTGCTCAGCATCCTGTGCTGGCCACAGACGTGCACAATGAGAAGAGGACTCTGCAGGAAGCAAAGCGTAAGCACCATGTCACTGAGGAGAAGAGGAAGGCGTCGAGGCTCTTATGGACTATAAAGATACTGATGGCAAATACATGCAGGAGGTGTATGAACGCATCAGGGTTGCAAACAATAACAACAATAATGCCCAGCGCAGACTTCCGTCTGCCTTGGTCTTATGCAGTATTTGTCCTATGAGACACTCGACAACAGTGGATAAGTGACTCACCTAGCTTTCTCCCATGAAGCAGCTGGTAGATTCAAATCACTGATCTTTTGGTTAGCAAACCATCATTTAATACTCAGTGCCACAGCTTCTTCTGCCTCGGTGAGAGACTGCTACACTTGAGAAAGTATAAAGTGCACTCCCTCAACGGAATACTATGCAGTACTAAGGAGCAATGATTTAATAAAATCCTATTTAACATGCGTCCAGACAGCATTATGTTGAGTGATATAACTCAGTCACATAAGGACAAATACCGCATAAGACCATTAGCATACAAACAGAAGAATAATTGAGCAAGATGTGTATAAATGTTCAAAAGGGGAAGAGGAGAGGGAGTAGGGGGCAGGAAAAAGGGAGGAGTGGACATCTCAGGGACAGCAGAGTTTAGTGGGCAGATGCAGGGGGTGAGATATAGGAAAGATTCAATGGGGACTTGAAAAGATGGGGTAACCAGTAGTCATAGATCAATAGTAATTAACTATATAAAATACAATATATATGAATGATTATATGAAAGACAATTTAAATGAAAGCTTGTATAAAACAAGGTACATGAATTTAAAACAATGTATATTAATGACTGTCTGCAAGCCAATAAAATATTAGAAGTAACAAAAGGTATAAAGTCCATTAGACAGTGCAGAAACTTTGTAAGGAGACCTGCATCTCTTGAGCATCAATTACTGACATTAATTGCATCTGAATGCATGTGTGAAGAGCCCTAGTGGTGTAATGCTAGAGAATTAGTAGGCTGGACAGAAGGTTGTTGGTTCAAGCCCACCAGCTGCTCCTAAGGAGGACAGGCGGGGCAGTCTACATCTGTAAAGCCCCGGAACCCTATGGGGTGGTTCTCCGCTGTCCTAGAAGCGGCTCTGAGTGGGGTCGAGTCCACAGCAGCAGGCTAATCACATCTCTTTAGAGGCTGGCCCTTTATATGTGTGCCTGACTCCCGGCACCACTGCCACTGCCAGCTCATGACTCAGGAAACACGGAGAACATGAGGACGCTTCCTCCTGACAGGTTTACTGCCATCTGTCAGGAAGCTGTTTTCATGCACGGAGTTTGTCAGCACACACAGCCTCACAGCCACCACAGAGACACTGTCATAATAAATAGCACGTGTCTCCCAATTTAAGATTGCTTCTCTTGTTAGGTCTATCAGCATTCCATAGAGCGCTAATCAAAACTTGTCAGACACCGGTGACAGGTGCTGTTGTTTGATGACGGTTCCTGACTGGTCATCCACCATCAGGCTGGTCCTGACTCACTGGGACCCGGGCAAGCCCAGGAAATACTGTCTGGCCCTGCTCCAGCCCCAGGATTGGCGTGGATCCACGGGGCCCCACTGGAGGGGCGGGGGGGAAAGTCGATCTCCAGGCCTTTCCTCCCAGTTCATTTCTGTCTACAAGCTCCATTGAAACCTTCTCAGAATGATAACATACAGACAGGCTCCTACCCTCAAGTCGATTCCGAGTCCCGGACACCGTCCACTGGGCTTCTGAGGCTGTAACCTTTACAGGAACAGACTGACTCTTCTTTCTCTCATGGAGCAGCTGGTGGGTATGAACTGCTGACCTTTTGGATACCAGTCCAACAAGCAATGCACTGTGCCAACAACAGGCAAACCTCCATAGAGAGAAGGGTGCTGAGTGGGCATGAGGTGCACTCGTTGGGAATCGGACCCAGGTTTTCCACATGGAAAGAGAAGCTTCTATGCACTGAGCCATCGGTGCTTTATTTCCCAGTTAGAAGACTGTTGAAGAGTGAAGTTGTGCCTTGGGGTTGATAAGCCTGTGAAATATTGTGCCTGTTGTGAATGCCGACCTTCAGATGGGGATTGTACACACACAGTCTGCAATGTGTACAACACGTTGGACAGAACTGCTGACTGTGAGGACCCAAACCCCGTACTCTTAGGTCTTTCTAGACTGTGGCACTTGTTAACCCACAGACACTACCCAAGCACAGGCTTCCAGATTAGACCTGTTGAGCTAACTCAAGTCGCCCGTGGCTTGCAAAAGGACAGTCACAGAAGGACACAGGGTGTCCCAGCTCACACCATGATACGAGGCCCTCATCCCTCACTCACTCGCTGCTGTCAGGAGATTCTGACCCGCAGTGACCCCGGGGGGCAGAATAGACTGCCCACAAGGCTGCCCAGGGTGTAAGTCTACAGAGCTTACATTCCTCCTGCAGAGAGGCTGTTGAATTTGAATGGCTGACTTTTTGGTTCGCAGACCAAAGCTGAACCTACGGTATTTGTAGAGCTCCAGAAATGTCTAGAATGGGAAAATGGTTACTGACCATTGTTAGTGCTCGTGAAGGGCCAGTCTGAGAGAGGCTGCCATGGTTAGTGAAGTCGAAGATCAAAGAGAGGAAGAGTCTCAAAGAGATGGACTGAGGGGCATTTCTGCCCTGTCTGAGGGGTAGTTCTGTCCTGTCCTCCAGGCTTGACCTGATGTTAGTGGGTGGCTCAATAAATACTACTCAGTTTTCATTATTTCTCTATTAGAACCAGCCTGAAGTACTTGTTTGCTGGTTTGCAAGACAGGCCAGAGTATAAAACACATCCTGTTTCACAGTCGAAAACTTTGGAAGTTAAAAACAACAACCGTGCTGCACTTCTTACCATACTTACTCAGAAAATTATCTTGAAGTTGTTTATTTTAAGTAAAAATGTAGTTTACTTCAAGTAAATCCAGCATCCTCTATACTGGAATGCAATGGGAAGCAGTCTTGAATAATATGAAATAATAGCCCTTGAGCCCTGGATGTAAATTATCAAACCATGTAACTCAAAGGAATACATTGCCAGCAGCGACTCCTGGCACTGGGAAGAAGAAATATCACAGGTACACATCGCACACCTTATATATTTTATTATGAAAACAAATGCCAGTGTGCAGTCCAGAGAATAGCAGAGACCCAACAGCAAGTCACAGCAGGAAATAAATGAAATTAGAACGATGCCCCTACTCTGCGTACGCGGCGAGCAAATCACATAACACAACAACAGCAAAGACCTCTGCCAATTTGTCCAAATTCCCACAGAGGTTGCCACCATCCATGCTGACAAGTCAGTATTTCAGTAAAAACCAGTAAAAATGTATTGGGGGGGGGCGAGAAAGACCAAGTACATTGGTAGATGTAGTAACGGAGTATTTTCTCTATTAGGAGGTTTTGTAAGAAAGCTCCTTAGATGGGGTGAGAAGGCTTTGTCTTGTGTACTTTGGTCATGCTATTAGGAGGGGCTTGTCCCTGGGGAAGGACATCATGTTTGTAGAGTGGAAGGTCAGTGAGAAGGAGGGGGACCCTCATGACGACAGGCTCAGGCGTAGCCTTGACTGCGAAGATGGTGTAGGATTAGGCAGGGTTTCCACTGCTGACCTTCGGGGAGCTACCAGCGCCAACCAACTTGAAGGGACCTAACAATATTAGCAGATCAGCGGCAGCGGTGGAAACAAAAACATTTCAATAGTAATGAGCATGCCTCCAGCATCACAGACTTCCTGGGACTTTAACTGCTCTCTGAGCCATGGGTTAAGAAACAGAGGTAAGAAATTAAATGTTAAGTAAATCTTGCACATTTCACCTCTAATTATCTAATTACCTGGATAATAAGGAGCAGAGAGAAAAGGCAGGTATCTGATCTAACCTTTTCACCTATCCTTTTCCAGTGGGCCCTTTGCCTAAAGAAAGTACACAGTAAGTGTCTGTCGAGTGGATGAGTGGATGAAGGAATGCAATCAAATGTAACTCTCTAGGCATTCACAGAAATGTGTGGAAAGGGCATTTGAGCTTACCCTGCGATGTAAGAGAGGAGATGTTCGTAAGTAGCCAATTCCATCTATATTTCCGAAGACAGCTCTGACTTTGACTGCTAAGTTTGTGCATGGGGTGTGTGTGTCTGTGTGTGTGTGTGTGTGTGTGTGTGTGTTTGTGTACATGTGCTTTGAGAAGTTGGAAGTTCAAGTCCAACTAGAAATGATTCTGGTTCTATTCTGACACATACAGGTTAACAGGAGCTGACTCGACTTGCCAATCACAGGTTTAGGGATCAAGGCCTGCCTCTCCCAGCTTGGGTCAGCTTTCTCTTTTCATTGCTCTATAGCTCCTCGGCCCTCCCCGGCCCTGGGTTATTGTCTCTTCTGTTGATGAGAGTACATCTCAGCGGAATGGTTGTTAGCTGTGACTACCTTCAATTGTGCTGCCGTCCTCAGCATCCTTTTTTGTGTTGCTCCCTAGCGCCCCATGACATAAATGATAGGAGTTCCTATTGAATCTTATGAGCTGTCAAAGTTCCTATCGAATCTTATGGACTGTCCGTTTGATCCCAAATAGATCATTCATTTTTCTCCCACTTGAAGGGCTTATTATTTTTCTTACATAATTTTTTTTTTGTTGTTGTTGTTGAGAACATACACAGCAGGACATGTTGTTAGGTGGCCTTGAGTTGACCATGACTCACAGTGACACGAAGAACAGCAGAACCCTGCCTGTCATTCTCACCATCCCTGGCATAAATGAGCCCACTGCTCCAGCATCGGTGTCAATCCATCTCATCAAGGGTCTCCCTCTCTTTTGTGCACCCTCCACCCTTCCAAGCATGATGCCCCTCTCCAAGGAACAGCCTCTCCTAAGAACCTGCCCAAAGTATGTGAGACGAAGCTATGTCATCCTTGCCTCCACCAAGCACTCTGGCTGCACTTTCTCCAAGACATATGTGTTCTTTTGGCAATCCATGGGATAGTCAGTACTCTTCTCCAAAGCTACAACTCAAAGGCGTCGATTATTCGACTGTCATCCTTAGTCTATGTCCAGCTTTCAGATGCAAAAGAAGCAACTGAAAAGAACTTGGCTTGAATCAGGTGAATCTTAGTCCTGAGACTGCCACTGGGGCTCTTCAGTACCTTGGAGAGGTCCCCGAGCATAGGCTTCCCCAGTGTAACACTCAAATGCTTCTGCACACCCTTTTGGTGATTCTGAACAGCACAACTCATCTGACTTTCTTTTCTGAACTGTTCCTCTCCCATTCACTTACTGTTCCCCCATGTCCCCATCTAAACTTTGGAGTTGTGTTTGCTCTCATAGGGACAGAGCTGAAAAGAGACCAGTGTTCAAGACAGACATTCTATACTAGTTAAGCAAAACTACCGTTCAGCTTTAAGGTATCAGCAGGGGCTGCATCTTTTTCTTTACCAAGCTTTATTGCAAGTTGAGAGCATTGCCTGCTTCTTGCTAACAAGCTGACTGATCCTGCAGTAAAGAAAAAGAAAGGGAGAAAGAGAAACAGAAAGAAGAAACAGGGCAAAAATAGCCACTCACGTGACCTCTCACGGTTCTCCTCAATCCCCTGCCTCTGGGATTCTGTCAAATGGGAACCACATGCTACAACACTGCAGTTTCAGTACCAGACAGGAACTCAGAGCTCAGCTCAGGGTGCTGGGTGTCAGGGGGTGTCGAGCTGGTGTGGGCTCCTAGCGACAACATAACACAGAGACATGCACAACATAACAAAACAGTCCTTGTTCACGGTGAAGACGTTTTGTTCCTGGGTGCATGATGGGTAGAGGAACACTGGGGGACCGGTGGTTAAATCATTCTTCTGTAAACCAACCCTGAAGGTCAGTGGTTTGACATCACCAGTGGCTTTGGGCAAGGAGGATGCATATAGTGTAGGAAGACCAGGTTCACTGGTTTGAGAAAAATGGTGGAACCCCGAGACTAAGCCTTAGTCACCTTAAAGGGATTCAGCTTGGAACTAAATTTGTCCCAATGGTTAACCTTCCAACCAAGCAATGTTGTTATTAGATGCCATCAAGTCAACAATCAAACAGCACACAGGTCTATATGGTGACCAATAACCCTAGGGAGGAACGTACTCCTTACAACAATCAACTATACAAGAGTAAAAGGAAGTGTTTGCCGAGACAGGAGGCAGGAGGGGGTAAGCAAGGATGGGTGGAATGGGAAACACAGGGAGGGAGAGGGAGGAGTGCTGTCACCTTGTGGGAACTGTCCTGGCTTCACCTGCACCTCCCCTAAGAGTGGCTGCTGGACACCTATTCTTCCTCCCCATGTCCCCTTCTCACTGCCGTGGAGTCAGAACTGACTCCTGGGTGATCCTCTCTCTAGCGGGTGCCTAAGGCTGCATGCACTCTGCACAGGAGGGGACTGACTGCTCATCATTTCCCCGTAGAGTCACTGGCAGATTCAAACTGCCAGAGAGGTGTTGTACAACTCCCTACAGACTCACTAGTCCACCGTAACGAGTCTCACCATGTAGAGTTCTGACTGACTTCCCGCAGGCAGCGGAAGGCTGGGCCCTCCTGACTATGGCCTTTCCCCATGGTTATCAGTGACTGTTACTAATCACTGTGAAAAGGGCTCCATGGTGAGGGACCTGGCTGCTAACCAAAAGGTCAAGGTTTGCAGTTCAAACCCACCAGCCTGTGCTCAAGTCCTGCATCCGTGTCCTGTTTTTGTCATTTTACTTCACAGACTACACTGCTGTTGATGTTACACGCTGCTGAGTCAGACCGACTCACAGCTTAGTCCCCAAGTGGAGTTTCTGTTTTGTTTTTAAATGCAACATATATATCTATGTATCTCATAGTCTTCCATTTACTTTTCCCCCATTCATTCATTGTTGCACATTTTCCTCCCTGATCCCCTCTCTCCCCACCCCAGTTTGCTTTTCTCTTTGAAGAGAAGAAAAAAAATATTCTTTTACTGTTATACAATCCTCTGCCCCCCCGCCCCCCAAGTCTACAGTTCACTTTACTATGCATTTCTTTTTCTGGAATCTTGTCATGAAAATAATACCTAATCCTATATTCTTTTTAAACAGTTCTCTCCCTCATCTGTTTCAATGCAGTATACATTATTTATCCCCTCTTTTCTTAGGCTCTCTCCAACTTCAATGTCAGTCCCATTTTACAGCAGTGGCACTATGCAGTATTTGTCCTTTCGTGACATATTTTGTGAGATATTTCACTCAGTATAATGTCCTTGAGCGTCCCCAGTGGCCTTTCAAAGTCTGTAAATCCCATAGGAAGAGACTGTCCATCTGGCAATAGGTGGATTTGAAACATTTGTCTTTGGTCTGGCAGTGCAGCTTCTACCCACCAGGCCATCAGACAATGAGTCTTAGAGGACTATGCAAATGTAAGGTGTTTGTGTCCCACAAGGGGATTGGACAGTTTACTAATAATGCAAATAAGGTACATAGCATTCCTGGGGGTGGGATCATGCAAATAAGGTGCCTGAGTGCTAGCATGGAAACTGGACAGTTTTACCATCTGTCTGGCTTATAAAGGGGCAACAGGAATCTCACTACTAATATGAAAGAAAAGTCAGGCGTGGACTGTGTCCTTGGGATCCAGGGTCCCTACAATGGAGAACTTCTGGGTGCAGGAGTCTGAGAGCTGTGACATCCAGACAAGGTGAGATGGTAGGAGAGGAATGGTGACAGCAGACAGGAACGTGGGCTTCACACTCTCATCCTCAATGCCTCCCCTCCCAGTGGAGAATATAGACTCAGGCCTAGCCAATCAGAGAAGTCTATCCCTGTGGCCACAGTGATAGGTCCAGCGATGGTCATGGGAATCTCCTGTGTGATTTACGGCCTCTGGAAACTCACTGGAGGGTCAGCTATCAGCTGGTGTCAAGACGACAAAAAGGAACAGCAACAATAGCTAAGGAGCTCCGGCTGCAGAGTGGGTTGTGTTACATGCTGACCAAAAAGTTAGTGGTTTGAATCCATCACCCACTCCACAGAATTCCACGCCCAGATTCCTGTCTGCAGAGGGAGGACAGGAGGAAGGAATGTGGGAGTCTGGCTCCACAATCTCAGGATGACGTATGTGGTGCGCCTCTTTTTCATTTTCATTCACATCTGTAAGTATTTGGTAAAATCCTTCATCTAAAATCCACTTTAATTTTGCCAGCTTTCCTCTGTTCGGATTTCCCTGCTCTTTTTGTAGCTCTCATTACTCAAATATTACATCTCCTGGCTACACCTATGAACTGTGTTATCTGGTTTTTTTCTCCCTACCATTTTTTGTTGTTGCTTATTTTTTTCCTTAATTCAAGTATCTGAGAGTTTAATTTACATAATTCCCCAGACCCTTCGAAGTTTATATTCTGGCTACACTGTTTTATATAAACATGTATTATATTTCAAATGTCCTTTTTTTCATTTTTACTTTGTCAAAGCATCCTCTTTTGGTTTTATGGACTCAAATAACATTATTAGTGATTTTCTCTTAAAGAAGTCACTGGTGGCCCAGGTCCTCTTCTCCACACTCCTTTCCTGGTTCCCTTTCCATCTGTCTCCCCTGTGGATGCTGTGCTGTCTCTGTGCATTTGGTTTGATGAGTTTGACTCCTCTCAAATCTCCTGGGTTCTGGAAATACCAACAAACTCAACTCTGACTTCTAGTGACTCCATGTGTGTCAGGGCAGAGCTGAGCCCTACGGGCTTTCAAAGGCTGATTCTGTAGAAGCAGACCTCCAGGCCTTTCTTCCGCAGTGCCTCTGGATGGACTCAAAGCTTCCATCTCCTAGTTAACAGCTGAGCAGGGTAATCGCTGGCTCCACCAAGGTGGGGAGACCTGAGTGCTGTCATCCTTGTGAGCCTCTAGCAGGGTGGAAGGAAGAAGCCCTGGTGGTACAGTGGATACGGGGTTTGGTATATAGACTAAGAAGGGTGCTGCTCTTTGGGGAAAGGGCTTTCCACAGAGATTATAGCCTGGGTCTCCCCAGTTCTCCTCCAGCTGTAACATTTGCTATGAGTGGGGTTGTCAGCAGTGGGTCTGGGGTTGTGAGGAGAGGTCATGACCTAGTGTGAAAATCTGAGGACACGCAAGTGCTGCAGTCTCCTGATTGCTCCTTCACATCTCTTGCCCCTCTGTTATTGTTACTGTTGTTGTTACGTGCCGGTGAGTCAGAGCTGACCCTCCAGTGAGAGTTCAGATGTAGTAATTCACACAGGAGGAGACTGTCCATCTTTCTCTCATGCAGCAGCTGGCAGATTTGAACCACATGCCTTTGGGATGGCAGCACAGCTCCTAGCCACTAAGCTGCCAGAGCTCTTGCTCTCTATGCCCTCTAGTGACATAAATCAGGTGAGCTGTGACAGCCTTTATTGTTATGACCTTGTTTTCCTTGGTTAGAGTCACACAATGGGCTCAATGGATCCCACATCAGGGCCTTTGGAATGGCAGCCTGGTCAGCGCTGGGATCCTTTTCAGATGGACGAGGGCTAGAGTGGTCATGGGGGGCTCATGATGGGTGTGCTTCCCTTTAACTCACAAATAAAGATGGTAAGATCAGTGGCTGCCCATCTGGAGGGCCATGAGCATGTGCTTCATGTCCACTTCCCTGCCCACACTGGGCATTTCCTGTGTGGAATCTCCTCAGGTCTGCTCTGTGGACCAGAACTGGACCTGGGTGACGAGCACTGCAAAACCAAGGCGGCTGGAACGTGAGGCGCACACTCCCTTTCGAAGGCTCCCCATCCTGTGTGCTGCTGGGACCCCACAGTTGAGTCACTGCCGCTTTAGTTCTCAGGAAATCCAATTTATCTGATTACATTTAAATTCAGAAAGCACTTCTGGGCACTGGGCACCTGCCTCTCTCTAAGTCCCCCCCACCTACTCTCCCTTTATTCAACTTATTCTTGGGGGACATCTTTGGAATCCTGCCCTCTCAACTCCTACATAGCGATGTGGGAAACCTTAAGGCATTCGAGACCTCAGGGAGCACCTGGCACAGGTGGGGAGCACACAGGAAAGATGAGGGAGTCAGTGAGAGAGCCTCTCATGGTCTCTGATGGCTCTGCAGTGATCCACATGAGTTCACGTAACACGTGTATAAGTGCACGCCCATGAACACAGCACGCAACATGCTACATATATATGCACACAAAGGCTGCACACAGGTACACACATGCACATCAGCTACTGTACACATGCATGCACACACACGTACACCACACACAACACATTACATGCACACATGTTTGCACAGGGCCAGACATGCATTGCACATCAGCTGTTGCACATGTCGACACAGCTACATACATGTCCACAGCACACAACACAATCCATGGGTGTGCACATACATATACCTGTGCATGCACACAGGTACACACACATGCATATCAGCTACTGCACACATGCTCACACATATGCACACATATCCATACATGCCAATGAGACAAGATTACCGCTAAACTTTGACAGGAAAGAAGCAGAACTAAACTGATGCACAGGTTCTCCCCAAGTCTTTGCTTAAATATCATCTTCATTAAACATGGCTTCCTAAACAACAATTAAAAATACCCCCAAACCCCTTCCTTCGAGTGGACTCCCACTCAGTGATTCGGTAGGATTTCCAAGGCTCTCACCTTTCCTGAAGCAGACCGCCTCACCTGTCTCTGGTGGAGCAGCTCACCTTTCAGGTGGCGGCCAAGCGTTTCATCCCAGCACCAGCAGGGTTCCTCCTGCAAGATCACAGGCTTGCAAACCCCATGGGGGCAGTTCTACTCTAAGAAACCCACATCCTGAAGATGGCCCAAGGGGACTATATGCTGTCTTTGTGACAGCACTCACTTGTGCGCATACAAGGGAATGTGTTCACTGCTGTATCCTCAGCTAATGCTTGCCACACAGCCCGTGATCCCAGACACCTGCTGAGTGGGTGACGTCCTTCTGGTCACATCAGCAGATTCTATCAAGCTTGAACTTCAACAGAAAGGAGAGGGGTTGCAGCTCTTGGGCTCAACCTTTCCAAGTTCCCAAAGCAGAAGTGACCCAAATCTGCCTGACCTTCACTGTTCTTTAAAATTCCCCAAACATCCCTATTCCTGGGCCCTGGCTGAGGTCTGTGGGATCGGATCTCCTAGGGTGGAACACCCCCCCCACCTCCCCCATTGTATTCTCACATGCCCTCCAGATGATTCTTTTGATGGGGAGATTTAGGAAGTTCTACAACAGTCAGTAGAGATGAGATGCTTATCAAATTAATTTCCCCAGGCTTTGTTCAAGGTAAAAACTAATCAGCTATCTCCTAGGTGAGCATTAACCTCCAACTGGAAGATAATCTCTGTGTTTTCCCCTCCTGCTCACTGCACCCATTAAAAACACGCAGCTTCTTCAAGGCAGAGCTGTTTATCGCTCACCACCCACTCAGGGCTCAGAGCCGGTCTACTAGGAGAACAGAGAAAGGGAGAGAAAAGTCTGGTGAGCTGGAAGTCTTCCCCTTTTGGAGAGAGACAATACCATGGCTGAGGCAATTAGCTGGGAGCCCTCCAAATGGCAAGAACTGTATTTATAGAATATTAAATCAGCCCACACAATCAACATTGATGGTATCTGTCCTCTCTAATCCATACTGACGGCTGTAGTCACTGACCTTCACTGGTCTCAGAAGAAATACAACCAGAGCGGTGGTCCCTGCAAGTGAAGATGGGAAGCCTTCAGCCAACGTGTTTAAACAACTTATCAGAAAGACCAATCACTAGGTGGTAAGGTTGAGGGAAGGAGGGTGATCTGCGTGGTAAGGGCCAATCAAAAGGCCAGGGGCTTGAACTCACCAGTTACAGAGGGAGCAGATGAGGTAGCCCGCTTTCATCAAAGAATGAAGAACTCTGGGAACCCATTTGTCCATTTCCACTCTTGTGCTATGAGATGGCTGTGAGTTACACCTGACTTGATGGCGGGGGATTGGATACATATAGTAGAAGTGTAACAGACATGAAGGAAGCCCACCCTGAAAGAGGGAGAGTGACACAGACCTGCAACGATGAACTTACACATGTTCACAGTCATGAAGGTGGGGCAGGAGGCAGCAATTTTCTGCTCAACTCTACTCAAGGTTCCAACTTTCAAAAAAGGACAACGAATCTCCGAAAGTTAGACAGTGAATAGGGATGAAAAAAGAACTGGTACCTCTGAATTGTAGTATTGGCAAAGAGTATTAAATAGACCACAAAATGGCCAAAGAACAGAGCAATCTCTCCTAGAGGAAGTGAAGCCAGAGAGCTCCTTAACAGCAAGGATAGGGAACCCTTGGGCATGTTTTCAGGAGGGTCCATTCCTGAAACATCACGTACAGGAAGGGAGAGGGTCAGTGCAAGTGAGGACAACCCTCAAGGAGATGGACTGACAGTGACTAGAAGTGACCTGAGCATGGTGGAGGTCCTGAGGATGGCACAGGACAGCGCGAGGTTCCAATCTGTTGTTCAGAGGGTTACTATGAGTTAGTCAATTCAGTGGCAGTTAACAACAGCACAAGACCACCAATGAGTCAGGGGCAGCTTGATGGCTACGACGGCTCCTTCCAGTATGTTCCAAAGGCACTCAGTTTAAAATCCCAGGACCTCACGGCAGCTGGAGTTGGATTCATGTGGAGATAACTTGTACAAGACTCCTACAGGTTCACACAACTTCCTACTTCTGGAACCGAAAATGAGAGACAAAATATGGGAGCCCCCCCACCCCATCTTACTTCCCACCTTTCAGAGGAATGTAGAACAGAGTTCCAGGATGAAGCACTCAGTTATGTAAGAAAGGCTGGGGACTCAAGTCCGCCCCCAGGAGCCCTGGAAGGAGCTATGGGATGCTGGGTCACCAGGACCCTTGTCAGAATCCACTCCAGGACAACTGCTTTAATATGCACACATGGTCACTCTTTATGGAGGCTCAAGGTGAAGTTCAGTGTTTCCCTTTCTATTTCTTCACTGCATTTGAGGTGGGCAGCCGGCAACAACTCCGCAGGGGCCCTTGTGAGTGTTCTGTGCTTGTCTTTTGACTCCCCTCATAATAAGCCTATACCTGTTTCTTTATTTACCAACTTTTACTCAGCATTTGCTCTTCCAGGACCATGAGGATTTTCTCCATTCACAGCCTCTTTTCTCCTTCTTTGGTGCCCTTTGTCATTTTAATAGGGTGCTAATGCCTTTATTCCACATCTTGTCCCATCCCCAGGATTGGCTGCTATAGAAAGTGAAGACTCCAGGCTCCACTTTCTCCTCTTTGCTCCCGTTTCTGTGGTGTGCCCTCCCTCCTCACACTGGCCATGGTTTTACAGAATCGACATTATTAACATTCCTCTTCTATTCTATCAACATAAGCACAGCTTCGGTGCTTTGTCCATCAGTCAGCACTTAAAGCAGGAAAATATTAAAGAGCTTTCAGAGGAGGAGAATGTGGGAATCTGATTTACTGGGTTAAGAGGATTAACCAAGACAAGGAACGAACAATACCGAGCCCAAGGTCTACCAATTTCACTCTACAGTTTCATCAACAGACGCCATGAGCAAACATCATCAAGCGAAGAAATGTGCTGGAATACGCTGATGCTGAAGCCAACACGCTATTCTAACCGGCCCTTCTTCCAGGAATCAGCCCTGTGGCATCTTGCTCTGATGTTCCAGATTGCTCTTTTCTTCCTCCCGAGCTTCTCTGAGCTGTGCATTACTGGGAGTGTGTGTGATGAGATGAGAAACGATGTTATTCTCTTAGCAACCAGGCCCTTGAGTCTGTCTGTCCCGGGAATGAATCGTAGCACATTCACTCAGCGACGGAAACTTATTTCTCTAGTCCCACACAGTCCCGTATCTTCAGGAAGATCCTGCTGCTTAGAAAGGAGAGAAAACGCTTTCCTTTAGGGTTCTCAGTGTTTTCGTCTACACAGGACGGCATCTCACTTAGAGAGTCCCAGGTGTGCTGCACACGTGCATAGGCAGGCGCATTCATGACCTGTATGTAAGTGTGTAACGGTGCACACTGTGACTGAGCCTGTGTGGACTTTGTGTGTCTTGTTTATGTATCTCCACATGTTAGGTGTATATGGGAGGAGCCCTGGTGGTACAGTGGTGAGTGACTGAGCATTCAACTACTTACCCAAAGGTTAGGGGTTTGAATCTACCCGTGGGCCTGTGGGAGGACAACGTGGTCCTCTGCGTCTGCAGACATTACGACCTTTGAAACTCTCTGGGGAAGTTCTGCTCTCTTCTACAGGGTCACTACAAGTTAGAAGTGCTTGGACAGCACACCACCTCAAAACAACAAGAGACTAAATGAGAACCACCCCAGAGAGAAGAATTGGGGACATTCATGCAGAGGTGGGGGAAGGAAGGCTCCTGGTGAGCTCAAACGGAAGTGCATGTCCTAGGCATGCTAGGGGCAGCCAGTGGGAATCGGGAAGCAGACCTGATTGGTTTGAGGAACTTCTTAGGTCTCCTTTGATTGGTCCTGAGTTGGAGATTGGGGCCAGACATGGGGAAGCTGGCTGTCGTCATTCATGAAGCGTGGCCTTTCTGGGCAGGTGGACACAGAGATGGTGTTTCGGCTTCCAGGCTGGTCAGCAGGATATCACCATGCATGGTCTGGCCACTGTCCATGTCAGTCACTCCTGGGGTTGTTGAAGGTGCTGTGAAGTCATCTCTGATGCACAGTGACCCTGTGTGCCACAGCAGGGAACGCTGGCCAGTCCTGTGCCATCCTCACCATCAATTCTTCCTCCTCCCCTTTCAATGACCTGCTACTTCCCCAAGCATTACTGCCTTCTCTAGGGACTGACACCTCCCGAGAACATGTCCCGAGTTCATCATCCTCTCTTCTAAGGAACACCCTGGCTGCAATTCTTCCAAGACAGATTTGACTGTTTTGCTGGAAATCTATAATAGGTTCCATATTCCTTACTAACTTGCACTTCATAGAGCTCAGCTAGCGTAGCAGGTAGAGAGATGGGCTTCTAACACAAAGGTGGCACATCTCTGGCAGTTCAAATCCACCAGCAGCTCTGACGGAGAAGCATAGACAATCTCCTCCTACGCAATTTAAAGCCTCTGAAAACTCAAAGGAACGTCAGCTATGAGTCTGTTTCAACTTGGTGGCTATGAGTTGAGGTGAATACCGTTCAGTTCATCTTCAGTGCTCCTTATTCAATGTCCAGTTTCATGTGCTCCTGAGAAAACGGAAAATACAGCTTGAGTCAGGCACACCTTAGTCCTCAGTGTACAATCTTTGCTTGTTTAACACTTTAAAGTAGTCTTTTGCAGCCTCTTTTCCCATGCAACACACCATGTATTTCTTGGCTGCTACTTCTATCGGCATAGATTGTGGCTCCAAATAAAATTAAGTCCTGAACTTCATCTTTTCTCTGTTAATCATCACGTGCTGATTGATCCAGTTGAGTCCACAAGTAACAATGGGTCACGAGGGACATGTGTGGCCAGTGCGAGAGTTAACCCAGGGGCTCTGCAGCATCACGGCAACAGCTCTGCCACATTTGGGGTTTCCCCAGCATCCCTCTCTTGTCTATAAGTAGTGGTGTGGCTCTAAGCATCGTTTCCTCAAATGACAGCATTCCAAGCGGGAAGTGATGGGCTAAGCACAATGGGAACTTTCTCCTGGATGCATTCTTAGAGGCCCCAGGGAATTTCATGGACAACAAGCGATCCAAACGCTCACAACAAGACCATGCTGAGAGGGAAGAGGCTGCTGTGACGGACTTAGATACAGATTTCAAGCTGTTACATCAGGGAGGACCTGCGTGCACAGGCAGCATGGCCACTGCCGTTACAAAGCCGGAGCTTGATGAACACGCGAAAGCAGCCAGCAGGCCTCGCTCTCCACCAGCTGTCTCAGTGTGTCACGCTGCGGTGGCCCGTGTGCTGCTCCGAGGCTGGAAGCGATGTCCAGCATTTCCAATCGGAGGAGAGTCAGGCACAGTGGACAGGTTTTAGCAGAGCTTCCAAACCAAGGCAGATGGGGGAAGAAGGACCTAGGGACATACTTCTCACAAAACTGGCTGGTGAGGATCTTACCAAAAGCAAGGACCATTTTCTGTTTTAGTGCTGCAAGATGAATCCCTCAGATTGGAAGGTATTCAAACAACTGGGAAAGAATTGCCTCCTCAAAATAGAATCTAAACTGTATGGAGCGAAGGCTTCAGAGCCGTCATTTACTGATGCAGCGTGCCTCAAAATGAGAAGAAACAGCGGACAACATCTACTAATAATTAGAAAGAAGAATGCGTGAAGTATGAATCCAGGAAAGTTAGTATCAAGAGCATGGAGATTTCTCTGGATGTACTTTGGATATGTTATTAGGAAAGACTTGTCTTTGGAGAAGGATGCAACATTTGGTCAAGTAGAGGGGTCAACAAAAAAGAGGAGAACCCTCAACTGCAACACAACGGATCGACACTACGGCTGCCACAGTGGACTCAAGCATAGACACAATTGTAAGAGCAATGTTGGGCTGCAAAGTTATTTTGTTCTATTCTACAGAGGGTCACTGCCATTCTCTGTGATTTGCTGGCACCTGACAACAATCTTTGCTCTTTTGGCAGCCCAGAGGACATTCAACATGCTTCTCCAACACTGCAATCTAGTCTTCAGCCTTCCTTATTCATTGTTTACCAGAAGAAGTAGTCTGTGCTGGAAAGTCTTTCGTCAAGGACCTCTGTAAAGTACTAAAGAGCAAGGATGTCAATGTAAAGAGTAAGGTGTGCCTGACCAAAGCCACAATATTTTCTTATGCCTGTGAAAGTTGGATGATGACTAAGGCAGACTGAAGGCCGCTTCTGAATTGTGGTGTTAGCTAAGAGTATTGAATATATAATGAAGTGGGGGAGAAAAACCCCCAAACCAACCCAAAACAATCCAAGAAACCATATCTGTCCTGTCAGGAATGTGGCAGAGTGCTCCTAAGAAGCATGGATGGCAAGACTTTATCTTGCACAGTTTGGATATACTATTAGGAGAGGCCAGTCCCTGGAGAAAGAGTCAGCAAAGGAAAAAGTCAGGAAAAAAGGAATAAGACCTTCAATGAGCTAGACTGTTACAGAGGCTGCAAAAATGGGCTTGAGCCCTAAAGAGATTGTGAGGTAACTGCCTGGCACAGACCAGGCAGTGCTTTGCTGTGTTGTACTCCGGGTCATGATGAGTTGGAGCTGACTCAATGGCACCTGACAACAACGATCTTCATGGAAGCAGACTGCTATGGATTTCTCCCATGAAGCAGTTGGTGGGTTCAAACTGGTGACCTTTCTGTTAGCTGTCGAAATGCTTAGCTGACTGTGCCACTAGAACTCCTAACAACATGCAGAATTTTTACAAGTTTAGACTTCAAAGAACAGTGTAACATGATGTGACTTTATTCATTACTGGTTAATAAAAATTTCTCCAGGCGGCACTCAGAGTAGATAAGACCCTCTGGGGAGCACTGACGGGGGCGCACGCAGGTGTAATTCCCGTCAGCCATTTCTCCTCAGCCTCTTGTGCCAGGCATCTCTGCAGTGTTGATCTGAATCAATTAAAACACGGTCCCTGGTGAAGGAGTT
The DNA here is from genome assembly GCF_000299155.1 of Elephantulus edwardii. Classification (NCBI taxonomy): domain Eukaryota; kingdom Metazoa; phylum Chordata; class Mammalia; order Macroscelidea; family Macroscelididae; genus Elephantulus; species Elephantulus edwardii. Next base: position 1,381,654 of record NW_006399898.1, read on the forward strand.
GCACACCTAGATAAGGCACTCGCCACAAGCAGTCAGGATTAACGCCATTCTTTCTGATGGATTCTTGCCACCAGAGTCTGGAAGGAAGGGGCCAGGCTAATGAGGGTTGGGGCTTGGGAACAGGACACTAAACAGAGGTAACTGATTTGTGCAGTGGGGTAAAATCACAGCCCTAGAGCCAAGAGGTCCAGCCCTGGGGGGAGCTGGTAGAATCTCCATGTGCAGGGGACACAGAAGGCTCTTCTCGTGTCCCTGGCCCTTTTTTGACTTTGCGAGGCCTTGATGGTGCAGTGAGTTAAGCACTGGGATGCTAAGAGAAAAGTCAACAGTTTGAACCCACTAGCTAGGTGTTACTATGGAGAAAGATTAGGGACTCAGCTTCTGTAAAAAGTACAGCCTTACATAGAAATTCCTTATGACCCATCTACTCCACTAGTTGGAATATACTCTGAGAATATGAGAACGGAGGCACAAACTGAGATTTGTACACCAATGTTCATAGCAGCATTAGTCATCATCACAAGAACATGGAAATAGCCCAAGTGTCCAACAACAAACGAATGCACTGAGAAATTATGGTACATTCACACAATGGAATACTATGCAGCATGCAGGAGCACTAACTTTGTAAATTATTACCTAACTTGGGAGAGACTGGAGAGCATTATGCTGAGTGAACTAATTCAGTCCCACAAGGATAAATATTGTATAAAACCGTTATTGTAGGATGAGTATAAGGATCCAGGAGGGGTGGGAGAGGCTGGAAGCAAAGGGATGAGGATGTGTAGGGGGAATGGGGGGTTAATCATTGGGTTGTACAATTTGATGGGTTGGGGGGTGAGGGAAATGGAAAGAATTGGTTCAAATTTGTATTTGAGTTTTGTAAATAAACTAGTGGGGAAAGAAAAATTACGCACACACACACAAAATTACAGCCTTGGCAACTGTAGGAAGCAATTCTACCCTGGCGTACGGGTCACTGTGCACTGGAATCCTCTCCAGGGCAGTGGGTTCGGTGACTATGAAACAGGATGAGGGATGCCATCCAGTTTTTGGCTCTGGCTCCTTTGTCAGCCCCATAGAAGTTGGCTGTATCTAAGTGGGGTGCCGGCTCTGAAATGGAAAGTTATTGCATAGATACACTGTGATATAGTCATTTAGGAGTTGCACTGCCTATCCAGAGATGGAGACCCACTGGTGGTTCAACTGCACCAGCAGCTCCAACAAGGCAGAAGGGCAGGCAATCTTCTCTTGTGTTATTCACAACCTCTGAAAACCCACTGGAGGGTCAGCAGTGAGTCAGTTCTGACTTGAAGGCCATGAGTTGAGTAGCTACTTAGAGAGAAAGGGAGTCTGTCTCCTTGGGTTTGTTTACTGCTGAGATCATTAAAAGCAGCTCAAGAGTTGATACTGACTCACGATTACCCTCTACTGGGATTCTGAGGGTGGAAATCTTCACCAGACGCAATCAGTTCATTTTCCTGACATGATTTGGATGGTTGAGTATAACTGCAAACTGTTACAACACATAACTCACTACCCTTCCAGAGCTCTTTTTGAGAAAAACACAAGAACTACGTGCACATCTCAGTGGTAGCAAGTCAGTCCTAACGCATACCAATCCTATAGGATTGTAGAGCTGTCCCGTAGGGTATTTGAGGCTGTAAACCTTTAAGAAGGCTGGTGGATTTGAACTGCTGACTTTTTGCTAAGCAGCCCAATACATAATTCACCATACCAAGAATGCTTCCTTTTCTTTGTAGAGCCTGCTGTTTGTGTATAAAATGTAATGCTAATAGTTTTTCTTTTTGAAAATGACTAGCATGTCCTTAGAGTAATGTGGAAAAGATTAGACTCCAGCACAGCTAAAAATTAAAATGTTCATTGTGGATTTATGCAGAGTAAAGAAATACCTGTACGATTTCGGCATTAAGGAATGTATCTTCTAGTCCTGCGTTCTAAAGAGTCTCACTATTGTATCAGAACTTCATTAATCTAAGGGTTATGAAATAGGTAATATTTCAAAATGGTAAAACATAAAAATAGGCTTAGGCGCCCAGCATTTGCATATAAATAGAAAAGAACTGAGCTCTAGACTACTTGGGGGGGAAATGATTTTCTACATTTTCATCTAATTTTCACTAAATTAGCCTTTAAAAATGTCCTTGTCATGTAGATTGATTTTTTTTAACTTTCTATTTAAACAGTGAAAATAAAATCGCCCCCCTCCCCGAGAAATAGCTGCATGAGACAGTCGGACTCAATAAGATCAGATGGCAGATTTTAGACAAAGAAAGATGGCCCTGATAAGCAGATCCTGAGCAGTCATTGTCCCAGGGATACTGTTCTTGTGCGCCGTCACGTTGGATTTGACCCCTGGCTGGCCCTCCAGAGGGTGTTCAGAGGCTGTAAATCACACGGGAGGAGATTGCTCATCTTTCTCCTGCAGAGCTGCTGGTAGAGTCAAACCCTGCACCTTTGTACTGAAAGCACAGTTCCTTACCACTAAGCCACCGGGGCTCCCTCCCTAAGAGAATACTAATTTCTGTCTTTTCTATTCTGAACTCACAGCCACCCTGTGTGTGTAACTGCACTTTTCAACTGTTCAGGCACAGATCACCGGGCCTTTCTTCTGAGGCACCTTGGGATGTGTCCTTTCAGTTAACAGTGCAGTGTGTTAACCATTTACACCACTCGGGGGCCCCCCAATACTGATTACATTACATTAAAAAAAAGTATTGTGGCCAAAATATGAAGCATAAACTGCCATCCAACAACTTCTACAGGTGTACTTCAGGAATAACTTTATGTTATTATTTTATGTTATTACAACGAGTGTTTCAGGATATTTGACAGATATGATCATTTTTCGTTTTTGTACTGGGAAAGTCTGCTGTGCTCTAGACCCTCCAAAGTACTGAAGATCAACAATATTAGTCTGGAGACTAAGGTGCATCTGATCCAGGATATAGTCTTTGCAATTGCTTGCTATACATCAGAGAGCTAGACGATGACTAGGGATGATAGAAGGAGAATTGATGCCTTTGAGCTGTGGTGCTGGAGAAGAGTACTGAATATACCATGGACTGCCAAGAGAACAAACAGGTTCGTCCTAGAGAGGGTGAGACCAGGCTGCTCCTTGGAGGCAAGGATTCTGAAACTTTGTATGACATCCATTGAATATGCTGCAAGGAAGGACCAATCCTTGGAGAAGGATGTCATGCTTGGTTGGGAGGGTGGACGGATGGCACAGGAGAGGAAGACCCTTGATAAGATGGATTGATTCAATGACTAGGGTAATGGAGGTAGGTGTGTCAGAGATAGTAAGATTGGCACAGGATAGAGCAGGGTTTAGGACTGTTGTACAAAAGGTCGTTATGAGTTGCAGGTGATTCAACAGCACATAACAACAACAGTATTTCCTGGTGGTGGTGGTGGTTGTGGTATTAGTCACTGAGTCAGCTCTGACCCACAGTGAGCCCATACACTACGGGATGGAACCCAGCTCAGTCCTGCACCGTCCTCAGTCTCTGCGGTTTTCATACCCATTCCTGCAGACACTGTCAAGGCACCTCAAAGCAAACAAACTAGACTCCTGTACAGGGGTGGAAAATCCTATGTGAACCAGCCCAGGCACGCCAGTATGGAACACTGCAGCCGCCTCCCTGCGCACCCACCCTTGTCCACTCCCCAACCCCGCACACACATCTGTCACGCACACACATGAGGCTGCACTGGGAGACAACAAACGGAACGAGGTGCTGCCGAGCAAACGACTGGAGGCATGAATTATGCATCATCTGCATGAGACACTAAAACGAAAAGCAGCCATAAGTAAATGTCACCTCCGGGTTTTCCTCAAAGAGCACGCTGATGTGAAGAACAGTCTGGCCCTAAATACTGAGACTGTTCTCTTAAATGTCAAAGAATGCAAAATTTACTCTACATACATACAAATCTCTCCTCTCTTTTCCTCTCTCTAATCTCTCTCTCTTCTCCCATCTCCCCGTTCAACAGTCACGAAGCTCCACATTTGTCAATGAGCCTAGAAATTTTACCCCATGATTCTTACGTGTGAGGAGCAGACCGGTGGTCCGACTGACAGATGACAGATGGTGGAAGACGAGATGCAGGCTTGTTCTGCCGCGGACAGCGTGGCTGTGAGCTGGTACCGAGACTTGACAGCACCACCAGCATCGTAGAAGAAGGTGGTGTGTCCACTGCATCTACAAGTGGCTTTTCAGTGCCTAAAATCCAGAATTAAAGAAAATCCAGCTTTATACGCAAGAGGACTAAAGTCTGATTTTTTTAAGCCTTTGGTTTATTTGGGACTTAGGAAATAAATTTTTAAAATCCCAATGTTTAGAAGATAAGCGTTATCATCTGGTTTAATGGCTGAAATGTCACGCAATAATAGCTTCTTAGGAAATTTTTTTTTCTTTTCTCTTTTAAGAACTTTTATTCATTTGGGCTCCATCCCACTGAGAGGCAAACCCCTAATACCTGGCAAGCAAGATGAGGAGTATGCTGAGCAGGGCAGCTACATTTTGGAAACATAGTTTCAATGTAGGGATGATGGACTTCTCCCCCAGTGAGACAATGATGCGCCCAGGAGTTCAGGGGAGAGGGATGGCTTCAGCAGGAAAGGTGTCTTTAAGAGATTGCGTCCCTTTGAGGATCTATGAAAGGATTAAGTTCCTGCTCTAGGCTGTTGTGGTCAGATGTCATCAAGTCAAGACTCACGTGAGAGATCATCTGATCCTGCCCCATTACTGATATGATGGAGGCCATGGTTGATGTCACTGCCAATCCATCTCATGGAAGGTGTTCCTGTCCTTTGCTTACCCTCTACTTTTCTTAGGATGATGTCCTTCTTTAGACTGACCCGTCCTGATAACATGCACAAAGTAGGTGGAGCCAAGTCTCACCACCCTTGCTTCTAAGGAGCACTGTGATTGGACTTCCTCCAAGGCATATTCTGACAGTCTGTGGCAGATCTCTGAAGGAGCTGGATTACTGTTCCTTGCTCAGTCCCCTTGGGACCATGCTCACCAGTAGTGGGGTATAAAGTGGTGTGAAGACCCTATATTTGCAAGTATGGCGGGAGGTCCAGGTTTCCTTAATTTGATCCTATTCAATCATGGCTACCTGGGAACAATCTGCAGCAGCGACAGAGAGAAAGTGATTTGAATCAATGCTTATTTCACGGAATGTCCTTCCCTCTTCTCTCCATAGGGCTTGGAAAGAGTGGATTCAGATTTGACTTTCTGCTGAGGATGAGAGTTTCCATCCCACTTCTGGTGGCTTAATGGTTAGGAATAGTGCTGCCAACTCAAAGGTATGTAGTTCAAATCCACCAGCTGCTTTGAGGGAGAAAGATGGACAATCTCCTCTTGTACATTTTGCTGCCTCTGAAAACCTTCTGAAGGGTTAGCTGGTTCTGACTAAATGGTACTCAAAAACTCCAGATATACTGAATTAGAAGCAGCATTTACAAGCCCCAAGGTGATTCTTATAGATAGCACAATGATGAATGTACAGATAACCATACGATGTAAACTAAGACATTCCTCCAGACAGCTGTAAGAGTACACCTAAGAACCCCCTGGGAATCTTGTGGAAATGTCAGTTCTATTTCTGTCTCCCTGGGATGTTGTTATTGTCACGTGCCATGGAGTCAGCATCTGGATATCTGGGATAGAAATGGAAATTCTCAGCTAAGGGCTTGGACTAGAATGTATTAAGATTTAAAGCCTTTCTTCCAAGTTACCTGAGTGCCGAGCCTCAGTCCTTACACAAGGCCCTGCCCTGCTCCCTTTACCTCGTTGTGCTCCTAAGCATTCCCTATGCTTTCTCTCTGTTACCATATTAGGAAGCATGTTTGTTTGACTGCAAAAAGTAAACCTTACTTCCCCAACGAGGCTCTGAAAACCTGAAGTGAGGCTTGGTTTCATCCCTCTCATCTTGCATCTGAGTGCTTAAAGACGGTGCTGGAACAATGATGGATGACATATGCTCTGCAGGGCTGTGTGCAGTCCATATGATAAACCATAATGTGAACAAGCAAAGTGCAGTCTGTCAACTCAACTGTGCCACCCTCAGTGAGTTTCTGACATCTGGTCATTTTCCAGGACAGAGTATAACTGCCTTGAACTGTTTCTGAAGCTGCAATCTTTATAGGAACAGGATGTCTCCCTTTTCTCCTATGGAGTGGCTGGTTGATTTGAACCACTGACCTTTTGGTTGCTGTTGTTCTTGACTGCTGTATGAGTCGAGGACGACTGTAACTATCATCATTTCTCAACATTCATAGAGCTTCCAGAGGTATGTTGTTTAGGAAGTGGATGCCAATCCTGCTTCCAAGACTGTCTTCATCTGGGAGCTCCACCAAACACTATCCACCATGGGTAACCATCACATTATGACATCCCAATGGCACAAAGTTCAGCATCATAGCCACTTCAGGTTACCTCAGTACAGCAAACTGACAGACCAGTGCTGCACCACTGAGAAGAATGTTTCTATAAATTATAATTACACTAGTCCCAGGGCCTAACCGACTTTTAAACACAAAGGCCCAACTTTTAAATACAAAAGCCCTCCAGGAGGTGGTATTGACTCTAAACAAGAAGCTAAAATCAAAACCAATCAACCATTCTACACAACCATCAACCAAAACAGGAGATCCCACCTTTCAGAGTAGAACTGCTTCCCCCAGTCTCCCTTTCATCTCACTGCATCATTGGGACTCCTAGAATCCAAACCAGATAGACAAAAAGATATGACTGTTTTCTAAATTGTGGTTATCAAAACATAGTCCTTAGGCCAAATCTTGCCCTCTTTTTATAGAGTTTTACCGGCATATGTTCATGCTCATTCTTTTTGGTGACCACTTTCCAGTTCTAATGGCAGAGTACAGAAATAGCCAACAGACTGGTCTATAAGACTTCAATGATTTACTGCCTGTGGCTTTAGAGAACAAGTCTGCTGACCTCTGCCCTTACCTGCGGGCCTTGGTTCTGCTGGACTGCTGGCCCTGGAAGACCAAGATATTGGACACCAAAAGCAAACACACTCCTATGGCGTCAATTCTGACCCTCTGTGACTCTACAGTAGACAGAGCGGAACTGCTGCACAGTACGTCTTTCTGAAAGCTGACCACCTCATATTTCTATCACAGATCAATTGGTGGGTTTGAATCACCAGCCTTTTGTTTACGGTTAACCAACTAGACCACCAGAGCTCCTTCAGGCGTTAGGTTGCATGGGGAAAACAAAGGCCTAGCCCATCCGCTGCAATCTTTTAATAGTGAAAGTGCTCTGTACACATTCCAGCTGAAATGTTCCACCCTTGACCTACACAGAGATCACCCATCAGTACCCCAGTCTGCTTAAATAGAGCGTCTCATATTCTGGGATCTCAGGACTTTGTTGGTGGAAGAGACACCCCAGCTCTCATCTCCTCCTCCCCCCTCAAAATTCATTTAGCTTCACCTCATCACAATTAGCCTTTTTTAGCTCACAGCTCTCGTCTGACTGACTCATTCACAGACAATGAATGCTAAGGATACTGTCTTCTGGCTTCTCAGGAGGGAATCTGGCATCACAGAGAAATGTGCACATCCCCTCACAAATGCGTTTTGTGACCGCTTTCAAACGATTACTACAGCCTCATTCCCCAATGCCACACTCTCCCATTATTTGGCTGTATTTATCATTTTCCCCGGAAAGATTATTTTCGAGAGCTTGCACTTTTGTTGGGCCAGGAAAAAACAACAAATAAACCAAAACAAAATGAAAAAAGTTGCCCTGACCTAAATCCCATCCATCACCTTTTGTTTATTTCTGTTGTGGATGCAAACGGTTGGAGTAATTTAAGGTCTGGCAGAGGAGGGAGATGGAAGGAGGAAATGGAAAGAAGGGCCTTTGCTGTACTGATGAAACCGACTGACAGAAATCAGGCTCAATTTTATAACACAGGACGGCAACTGCAAGGGCTAAGTGTGAACATACAGCAGGACAAACACCATGTGGCCCCAGGTATGTAAAATACCAAGGAAAGACAAACACAGACAGACAGGAAACAGACCAGAGACGGGGGTGGGGCGAGCAGAGCCAGCTGTAGGGGTGCTGAGCCTCTTGTGGGGGGCTGGGGAGACAGACGACGGAATGGTCACACATCACACTGAGCGTAATTAATGCCACTGACTGCACAGATAAAAATGGTTAAGATGGCAGATTTTATACTGTGCATATTTTACCCCAATAAAAAATATCAAAAGGAAAAAAAAAGAAGCAATGCAGACAAGGACGTGGCCAGCTTCAGAAAGGAGTGGGGCTCGGAGCGAGGAGGCCAACAGCCCGATTTCCTCTTTGTCCTGCACCCCTATATGCTTTTCTCTCTCTCTCTCTCTGTGTTCTCTGTCTCTCTATGTGTCTGTCTCTATCTCCCCTCCCACTGTCCTCCCATGTCTTTCTGTCTTTCTCGTTTTCTTCCTCTTTCTGATTGTCTTTCCATGTGTCTGTCTCTCTACACGGTCTCCCCTGCCTCTCTGGCACAGAGTATACTAACCTGTCCCAGGTGCTCTCTGCAACCATGCATCACTCAGTTACCTCTTTGATCAGCCCCCCGCTGGCTCCCTTTGACTCCCAATTTTGATTCATGATGGAAAGTGACTTCTGAGCATATGCCATGGTGTTGGTAGGAGAAGACAGACAATGAAAAAGACAAAGGAATTATAATGTACAAGAGAGGTCAGGGAAGGGTGAAGAGGTGGGCTGAATTTTAAACCTGGTGGCAAACAATGGATACTTCATAATATAAGCACGTTTTTATATTAGAAAAGAAAGCACTGTTAATCTAAAAGTTAAGTTTCACTAATGGCCTAGTTGTTTGAAGCTGTGCTGTAATCCCAGAGGCATGTGGTTCGAGTCCACCAGCTGCTCGCAGGAGTCAACTTTCAGGCTAACACTGCAGATGGGGGATCTCCTTTTGTGTGATGATTTACTGCCTCTGAAAACCTGCTGGGGGGTCAGCTATGGGTCAGCTCCAATGGTCCACAACACAACCACCCAGGGTCACTGAGTCCTTGCCAACTCATAGCCATTCTTCTGGATCCCATACAACTGCCTATAGGGTTTCCAAGGCTGTAAATCATTATGGAAGCCTCATCATTCTCCCAAAAAGTGGATGGTGAGTTTGAACTGTTGAACTTCTGGTTAGCAGCCAAATGCCTTAACCACTGTGCCACTTGAGATCTTTTAATCCACAAGACATAGCGCAAGACAAAAATGCAGTGTTCCTCACTCAAGAGGTCTGAATGATTCAGATATGGTGACCAATGGAAATGAAACCAAATGTGGGCCCTTGTGCCAGCACAGACAGGACTAGCCATGATGCATGTCCACGGCCTGGAGGAAGAGAGCGCGGGGAGGAGCTGCAGGAAAGGAGCTGCCTACATGGGGCTGGCACTGACCAAGACTGGAAAAAGCTCTTGGAGAAGTGGTTTGGCAGGGTGGTCTGGGTGAAGGCGGAGAGGGAGTGAAGGGAGAACCCCCTCCCCCCAGGCTCTCAGACTCTAGATGCTGGCACACCTCAGTGACCAGCACCTATCAGAGATTGTTCTTACAAATGGAAAAGTTCGTGCCAACCGTGCTTTAAGCAAGACTATGGGAGCCATTTCTCCAACAGCATGAGTTCACGTCACGTCTCTGGGTCCCATTCTGGCCATTCTCATTTTAAACTTTTTCATCAACTTAAGAGATGACAATGCATAACACTTCTTTTTCTTTTTAGAAAGCAAGTTTGGAGAGAGACATTTTCGTTCTTTTTTTTCCTTTTCTCTACATTTCTAGTGCGTCCTTCATTCAGTCATTGTTTCAATTTTAACTTCTCTCTTTTTAAAAGAGGACTGTATTTCTGGTAGTGCAGCTAAAATATCCTGCTGCAAGCTGAAGGCAGTTCTAACTCATGAGTCACTCTTTAGGAGAAGAAAGAAGTAAACTACTTGAATAATAGTTTATAACCATTATAACAAAACCATAACAAAATGCTATAGAACAACTCTACACCCCTATTGTCACCTTGAGTTGGTATCAAGTCAATAGTAATGTTGTTAGGTGTCATGGAGCAAAACTGCACATAACAATCCTTTCTACAATTTCTCCATTTATCACAACAAATTCTATTGGTTCAGTAGTGAAGAGTTTTCTTTATTTTGCAATGTACTTGATAGTGAAGACTGTAGTATTTTATCTTCTTAAGTGCCTCAAATCCTCTTCATTTCCAGAAGCAAGACTGTATCATCTTTGGCTTGGGAACATCACGTTCTGTCCACTAGACCAACTGAGCTCTCTCTATGTTGTTGTTGTTGTTGTTAAGTGCTTTCAAGTCGTAGGCGACTCATTGTGACCCTAATGAATGAAAGTCCTTAACACTTGTGTAACTTTCCATTCTTTCTCCAGGTTCATAGGGTTCCCAGAGGAAAGTTATTTTGGAAGTGGATGTCACTCCTGATTTCAAGCTTGGATTCTGTATTTGGTTTTTTCCCCCCAAGCTTGTTTTAATCGGGGAGCTCCACCAAACACTAACCACCATGGGTAACCATTATGGTATTTGACACATCAGTGTCACAGTGTTCAGCTTCACAGCAACCACGAGTTACCTCTGTACATCCAGTGGACAGACCAGGGACATACGACCAAGAGGCCAGAGCCACCTTCCATGGTGCATGAGAACTGGCTCTTCCACAACAGAATGCACAATTATTTAAATACCTGGCATTGGTAAAATGAGATGGACTGTCATGGGACATTTTGAAATGATCTGTTGTTTGTTGTTGTTATGTGCTGTCGAGTCAGTGCATAACTTTTCTATGGACTAGGAAAGCAAAAATTTGATGTGACTTATTTTATCTCAGTCTTCTGTTCACTGTAGAAGTCTAGAATACAGTCTGAAATCTCTCTGAGGTCTGCCTGTAACTGAGAATTGTTGTTGGCTAACCTCATGTCAGTTCTGATTCCTCAAAACCCCATGTGACAGAGTAGAAGGTCCTCCCATGGTCTCCCAGGCTGTCACTTTTTTGGGGACACGCCGCTAAGTCTTTTTCTCATGAAACTGCTGGGTAGGTTCAACAACTGACCTTTCTTTCAGTTAGCAACTGAACATGTACCCATGAGGCCACCAAGACCCTCAGTTGAAAATCATTCACCCCAGTTTCATAGGGATTTTATTCTGAGTGCAGTTTCGCTTTATCACAATCATAAACAACACTGGAAATTAAAAACAAGATCTAAGGAAGAGGTGAAGGATAGTAGGTGAGTGAAAGACACACAAAATAGCCAAAGAATGTGTGTGTGATCTGAGCATGAAGTGCTTTCCCAAAATAAGACTTTCAATGGTCCTGATAAAGAAAATATGATGCAGAGGAAAAACAAATGAATCAACAAACCACTGGCAGAGAGCCAATTCTTACTTATTAACGATGATCTTTCACAAGGTTTCCGAAGCTGTACATTTATGGCATTGTTGTGTTGTTGTTGTTGTTGTTGTGTATCACTGAGTCAGAACCGACCCATAGCTAACCCTCCAGTTGGTTTTCAGAGGCAGTTACTCACACTGGAAGAGATTGCCCATTTTTCTCCCACAGAGCAGCTGGTGGGCTTGAACCGTACGCATTCGGGACTGCAGCCCAGCTTCTTGGCAATAGGCTACCCAAGCTCCCTTTACGACTTTACAGCTCCCCTCTCTCCTGTGGACTGGCTGGCTGGTGGGCTCCACCTTCTGTCCTACTGGTTAGCAGTCCAGTACGTCCTACACTACGCCAGCAGGACATATGACACAATTCAGATGTCTAGGTTTATGCAATATCTGGCCTGGTGGGGAAAGTTTTCCAACACAAAATTAATAATTTATAGTAGGGATTTATGTAAAAATTATGCAAATTCTCTCTTATAGAAAAATATTTTTCTGAGAAGTAATTATTTTATAGGCATCTAGTGGTTTTTATTTATAATTTTTTCTATTATCGACATTCTTTAATTGTTTCATTGTTTCTAATGCTGTGTTTTGTTGATTCTCTTGGGTTTTTCCTGCAGATAATTATATCATTTGAAAAGTAGAATAATTTTGCCTCCCCTTAGACTATATTTATAATCTCTTTTTTATGGAAAATATAATGAGAAAAATATTTTCTTTGCAATAGCAACAAGAATAATAAAATATGCAGAAATAAAACTACACTAAATGGATATATAAATTATGGAATTGCAGGCACATCTCATTTTACTGCGACTCACTTTACTGAGCTTTGGAGACAGTGACTTTACCAATTCAAGCTTTGCGGCATCCCTAGGTTGTAGAGTGTCATGTTGCTGATGGGAAGATTGTTGGTGGGAATCCACCAGTTACTCCTCGCTTAAGGATTTACATGCGTTGATGGTAGACGGTGGCAACTCTGCATCTGGTGAGTCTGTCGGTGCCCTCTGTACAACAACACGTGCTCACGTCATATCTCTTGTGTCCCATTCTAATCCCTATCACTTTTAAATTTTTAAATCACATTGTTGTTGTTGTTGTTAGGTGCTGTCAACGCCAACTCGTTGCCACCCTATCAACAACAAATCAAAACTCTGTCTGACATGGCCCATCTCACCACTCCTGCCCTGCAGCCCACTGTTTCAGCCATTATGCCAGCCCGTCCCATTGAGTGGCTTCTTGTCTTTCACTGATCCTCTTCTTCTCAGCATGATGCCTTTTCCCAAGAACTGGACCCGCCTGACCATATGCTCCAAATCTGTAAGACTAAGGTGTGCCACTCTTGCCTCCCAGCAGCACCCTGGCTGCACTTTTCTCCAAGACAGATTTATCTGTTCTTTTGTAAGTCCATGAGAAATTCAATACTCTTCAACAACACCACAACAAAAAAGGCATAAAGTCTCATACAGTCATTTGTAGCTTTTGTCCTATTTTCCTGTGATTACATTGTGATTAGGTGCTTCCAAGTTGAGTTTGACTCACAGCGCTTCTATGAACAGATCTGAACCCTGTCCCATCCAATGGCCTCTTCATCATCTCTAACACACTTGAGCCCACTTCTGCAGTTACCATGTCAATCTATCTTGCTGAAAGGGCTTCCTCTGTTTTTTTTTGATCCTCCACCTTTCCTAGCATGATGTCCCTTTCCAAGGAATTGCCTCTCATACCAACATGTCCAAATTATGAGAGATGAAGCTTCATGATTATAAAACAATTTAAAAAAATAAAGGATTTACCCTCCCCTCCTCCCCTCCTCTCTTTAGAGCCTCATACACATTTTACTAGCTTTCTATTTCTACAATAATGGTCTTGTACAGTATTTGTCCTTATGGGACTGAGTTAGTTCACTTAGCATAATTCTCTCCAGGTCCTCCCAAGTTAGGTAGTGGTCTTCAAAATCAGTACTCCTGCATGCTGCATAGTATTCCATCATGTGAATGTACCCTCTTTTCTCAATCCATTCAATTGTGGTCAGATATCTGTGCTGTTTCCACATTCATGTGATGGTGAATACCACAACTATGAACATTGGTGTACAAGTTTCTGTTTGTGCCTCATTTTCTCAGGGCATATTTCAAGCAGTGGAATAGCTGCATCATATGGAATTTCTATGTTCAGCTTTCGGAGGAAACTCCAAACTGCTTCCAGAGTGGTTGTACCATTTTATAATCCCACCAAGAGTGTATAAGAGTTCCTATCTCTCCACATCCTTCTCAAATTTATTAATTGCTGTCCTGTTAAACTTTGCCACTGCTACTGGGGTGAGATGGTATCTCACTGTGGTTTTGATTTACATCTCTCTTATTGCCAGTGATTTTGAACATTTCTTTATGTGTCTGTTGGCCATCCAAATATCTCCATCTGTGAAAAGTCGTATCTTTTTCACATTTTGTAGTTATATTATCAGTCTTTTCCTTGTGGAGGCTCTGTAGAATTCTGCAAACGTTTCATAGGAGACCCTTGTTTGAGATGGTATTGCCAAATGCTTTATCCTGGCCAGTAAGTTTTCTTTTCACTCTGTTGGAAAAGATTTTTGATGTGCACAGGGATTTAATCTTTAGGAGGTCCCATTCATCAATTTTATCTTCTCCAGATTCTGCCTTTCTGGCTGTATTTGGTAGTCCCTTTATACCATACTAGGCCATCTAAGCTTTATCTCAGTTTGTTTTTTACAAACTTATTAGTTGGGGGCTTTACTCCAGGTCTCTGATCCACCTTGAGTGAATTTCTGTGTATAGTGTGAGATGTGGATTCTGTTGAAAATCTGGGATGAAAAACAATGCATATTAACTTGGTAAGTAAACTAGAATAAAATAAAAATTTTATTTTTTAAAAAAAATCATGTTTGGGTCAGGTGCACTTAGCTTTTAAACTAACAACTCTTCTCATGAGCACTGTTTGCAGGTCTTTGAGGCAGATTTGTCCCGTGCATCTTGTCTGTTTGCTTTTTGTCTTCTGGCTAACATGGTAAGACACACGTAGTCATACCAAGTCATAACTGGAAGTGTTAAGTAAATTTTGACACAAAGAGACCTACTCATCCTTTAGGTTTCCAAGGCTGCAAATCATTACAAGAGGAGACATCTTTCTGCTACAGAGCGGCTGGCATCTTTGAGCCCCTGGTTTTTCAGTTAGTATACATACAAACCAGGCATCCCTTTAACAAACTGCAACAAAATGTAAACACAATTTTACTATCCGCTAAGAAACCGAGAAAAAAAAATTGTGTTTTTCACTTTATTGTGGTATTTACTTAATTTTGGTGGTCTGGTACTGAATCTATGAGTCTCTGACATAATACCTGAATTTGGAAAACTCTAGAACTCTGAGGAGCCTCTGAGGATTGCCTGGTGAGACGAGTTTTTTATGAGATGATTCAGCATCCCATAAAAGTCTTTTCTTTATACATTCATCTATATATTGGCTGGAATTGAAACATGTTATTTATTGAGGTTTTGCAGAGTTTTAAAAGCTTATTTGGAGGAATTGCTTTCTAAAGCCCGAAAAACTTCAGAATATTCTATAACAAGAGGAATATTTAGAGGAGTCAACTTTATCAGTTATTTTAAAAAAGCAAAGAGGTGGGATAACTGACATGGAATTGTTCTGATACACAGCTCTGGAAGTCCATCTAGAAGGATACAGCTGTGATACATTGTTGCTGCACGTAACTGTGTCCCTTCTACCAAACAGTGACTATATTTGAGTAGGACCTCACCTTAGTCGGAATCCTCATAAGGGCAAGGGGTTTAATTGTGGGGGAAGAGATCGCTAGGTCTTTTCCTCTGTAGCAGTTGGGCTTGATCCTTTGAGCTCTGGTTTGTAGCCACACACTTAATCACTGTGTCAGCAGGGCTCTCTGTTCCCACTGCAACTTCAAGCACCTGTATTAAACATTCAGTCTTACTCACTCACTACTTGCCGTCTAGTCGGGACCAACTTCCAGATGACCCTTCATTGGGTTTCTGAGTCTGCAGATCACACAAGAGCAGAGGGGCCCATCTTTCTCCCAAGGGAAGCTGGTAGATTAGAACAACTAGAGTAGTGTGGCCTTTGACTTGATAACACAACTCCCTAGAGACTAGGCCACCAAGGTTCTGTGTTCTAGGCAACATTCAGCAGTTACATATAGACACAGCACAGGACAGGACAAGGCTCAGATCTGTTCACAGGATTGCTATGAGTCACCCTCAACTTGACGGCACCTAAAAGCAACAGCTATCACCTCAGAGATACTGAGTGATTGATTCCAGGCCTCTGCAATGAAGCCAGCGTCACGGGAAAGCAAGTTACATGAAAGTACTGCTAACAAGATAAAGGTAAACAATCCAATTGAAAAATGGGCACACGATATGAACGGACACTTCACCAAAGAAGATATTCAGATGGCAAACAAGCACATAAAGAAACGTTCGAAATCCCTAGCTCTAGGAGAGATGCAAATCAAAACAACTATGAGATATCATCTCTTCCCAGTAAGAATAGCAAAATTTAACAGAACAGCAAGCAACAAATGCTAGAGAGGTTGTGGAGAAACTGGAACCCTTATTCACTGTTGGTGAGAGTGTAAAATGGTGCAACCACTGTGGAAGGCAGTATGGCGCTTTCTCAAAAAGTTGGAAATAGAAATACCATTTGACCCAGCAATTCCACTACTGGGAATATACAAAGAAACTATAACTGCCACCCAAGCAGATATATGCACACCCATGTTTACTGTGGCTTTGTTCAAAATAGCATGATTTGGAAACAACCTAAGTGCCTATCAACAAATTAATGGATAGAAAAGCTGTGGTACAGTCACAAAATGGAATACTATGCTGCACTGAAAAACAAGGAACTCATGAAATATTATACAAAATGGGTGACCCTGAAGGACATTATGCTGAGTGAAATATCTAAGTCACAAAAGGACAAATACTGCATATTGCCACCGCTGTAAAACGGGACTGACATCGGGGTTGGGGGGAGACTGAGAAAGATGGGATAAATAATGTATATTGCATTGAAACAGATGAGGGAGAGAACTGTTCAAAAGGGATATATGATTAGGTATTATTGTCATGACAGGAGGTCCAGAATGAAGGCTGCATAGTGGAGTGGACTTGGGGGAAGGGATTGTATAACAATGAAAGAATTTTTCTTTTACTTTTAAAACAGAAGAGCGAACTGGAGGGGAGGGGTGGACAGGGAGAAAAGTGCAACAATGAATGAATGGAAATCCAAAGTCTCTGTAAATTCTCATTAAAATTAATAATAAAAATAAAAAAGAGAAAGTACTGCTTTCTCTTTCTCAGTGCTTAGGGAAATGATGTTTATACTACACTGTAGTCCATGAACTGGACCCCACATTACAACAGAGCCTTTAATACTGTGAGAATTACCCAAATGTGGCACAGCTAAGAAGTGAGCGTGTGCTGTTGAAAAACGGTTCCTACAGACTCAAAACAGGGTGACGATAAATCTTCAATTAATTAAAAACAAAATCTCGTACAGCACTGATGACTGCTCCGTAATGGATCACAGCAGAGGGTCCTGAACATAGTGGAGACATATATGGAACAAAATTCAAATTCATAAAAATGTCCAACCTTACTGCTTTGACAGATGCTAGTGTGACCCATGAGCCCATGACCCTCAGTAACCTAGGAGCCTGGAAAGGAACCCTCCCAGTTACTCAAATGTTGCCCAAATTATAACGAAGCTTCTAAGGTGAACAAGAATTAGAACAATCAAGCACCAGAGATGCCAGAGCAGCACTGGCCTGGGGAGAAAGCTCAGGGGAAGGAAAGGGGGAGGAGACAGAAGACAACACAAGGACCTCAGACAAGTGATGGAAGGACGCGATACAAAGTGGAGACGGTGATCAATGTCATAAAACAAACTGTGCTTGAAGACTTGAGTGGAATAGCAATTTGCTCTGTAAACTTTCACTCAAATAACAGTAAAAAATGGGGGGAGGGGAGGGGGAATCAGCCCATGATGTCTGTAAAGTGCAGTAAAACAAGTATGCATGTAAACAGCATCTCACTGGGGAACTGGAGAAGGTAAAGAGATAACAACTGACATCGAGAGGGAAGAATCGGCTTGTGATCATCCCCACTTACCACCACTCTGAATGATTACATTTTCAATGGTAGGTAGTTTCATAATTGGAAATACAGAGACAATGCTGGAGTGAGAAAGACTTTACAACAAGAAAGCAGACATTCCCAGGTTAAACAGACCCCTTCCTCAGTTAAACAGGGGAAAGAAAGGATGCCTGGGAGCTCAAGCAGCTACTGACTGGCTGCTAACCCAACGGCGATCCAACTGAACTCACCCAGATGGTCCGAGGAGGAAAGGCCTGGTGATCTGATGTCCATAAAGACTAACTTAAACTGACAACTAACTCACTGTCAAGTTGATTCTAACTGGCAGGGCCTGTCAGCCTCAGAGCTCTACAGCTTCTGACAGACTGGGTAAAACCGCCCTCTGGGGCTTCCAAGGCTGCAATCTTCACTGAAGTAGACTGTCGCATCTTTCTACTGAAGAGGGGCTGGTCGGTTGAAACCACTGGCTTTCAGTTGGCAGCCCGGCACCTAACAATGAAGCCGCCAAGGCTCTTCAGTTTGTGTAGTGAGCATACACAACTCCGCTCTTCTGGAAGTACCTCCTTCAGCATGAGGAGCCCAACGGCCTGTCCTCATGCTCACAGCTATGCGTGGGTGGTTTGAACCTGGTTACCCTGAAGTGTGGGTAGGTGGTTCGACAGAAGTTACCCTGCAGGATGGATATGGGTGATTTGACATTGGCTGCCCTGCAGGGCAGGTGGGTGGTTCAACACTGGCTACCCTGCAGCATGGGTGGGTGCTTTGACAGAGGCTACCCTGGAGAGCAGGTGGGTGGTTTGGCCCTGGTTACCCCGCAGTGCGAGTAGGTGATTCAACACTGGCTCCCCTGTGATGGGTCCTGGGAGAAGTCTGGTGGTGACTAGGCTTCACTTGCCCTGTGACTTGGGAGCAGAGGTCCTGAGCCCTCTGCTGCAAGAAAAATTCTCTTTATCACCATGAGTAAAACCCTGCTCGCGCCACCCCACGTGACAGTCTGCAGCCACACAGGACCTTTCTCAGGCAGTAACGGTGCCACGGTGATTTAATGGGGTGCAGGCCAGGTCCATAATTCAGCCTTCATTCGCTCATTTCATAGGGACCTTTACAGCTTCTAGCAACACCTTGAGACTGTAAAGAGGGAAGGAGGACTGCCTTTACCCATGAAAAGGTTTCCCGAACTCTCCCAGGCTGTGGCTCTTCTAGACCCACAAGCAGCCATCCTCGACCGGCCCAGCTGGTGTCAAGCCAATGCGAGCCAATGGCGGCCTCGCATGGGTCAGAGTTGATATGTACCTGCTTGTAGGGTTTTCAGTGAAAGGAGAGCACCAGGCTCTTCTTCCAAGGGGCCTTGTGGTAGGCTTAAACTTCCAACCTTTTGGTTAGCAGCTGGGAGCATTAACCATTTGTACTATCTAACTCCACCTTGTTAAAGCATCTGGAGTCTAACCAAAAGGACAGCAGTTCAAACCTACGAGCTGCCTGGTAGAAGAAAGAGGAGACAGTCTGCTTTCACACAGGCATGCAGATTTGGAAACCCTATGGGCAGGTCTAATCGGTCCTCCAGGGCCCCTGTGCATCAGACTGACCCGACGGCAGTGGTTATTTTTGCTTGTTTTTCCTTTTTTCCATCTGACACTTTGTTAAAGCACACCAGGAAGTTAATAAACTCCTTCAAAGAGTTTAGAACGTCTAGTGTGGGTATAATCTGTAGAGAGGTGGTGCCTCTCGGTAGTTTGAATCTACCAGTGGCTTTGTGGGAGAAAGATGGGCAGTCTCCTCCTGGGCGACTTACTGCCTCCATAAATCCACTGGGGCATCAAAGAGGTGGGCCCCAACTTGAAAACAATGAGAGGTTTTTCGTTATTTGAGGGCTTTTTTGAATTTTTATTTCTTTTTAATGTTCTGAGTTTTGAATTTTATTTTTAAGCAAATCAAGCGTAAATCCTGATAAGATACGCCAGATTTGGGTACAGAAATTCACTTTGAAGGTTACTGCATTCAACAAAAAGGAACTCTGTTCTTACCCAATCCCACCAAAACCCCAAACTCACTGCAGTCGGGGCAGTTCTGACCCATAGCAGCCCTCTATCCTCAGTTTCTAAGTCCCTACAAGTCCCTGTTAAGTGAACAGAAGGAAGGATTACTTAAGGGAGGTCCTGGCAGAGGTTTCTCTGTGGAGTAGCCATCCAATTCACACTGCTGACTTTTCCATTGTACGCTCAATGCCTCATGCACTATGCTAGCAGGGCTCCAGATGGCCAGATTACTGTTAATGAGGAAGACACTTCCCCCCCCCCCACTTTCCTTTTAAAATATTATGT
The DNA here is from genome assembly GCF_000299155.1 of Elephantulus edwardii. NCBI lineage: Eukaryota > Metazoa > Chordata > Mammalia > Macroscelidea > Macroscelididae > Elephantulus > Elephantulus edwardii. Next base: position 1,401,602 of record NW_006399898.1, read on the forward strand.
GAGTGAAGGGTTACAAACGGTATTGGTTTTTCATACAGTCATTCATAGGCATTTTATTGGATAGCGTTGTCATTAATGTAATTGATTGATTACAATATCTGATCAATACCTTATTGTATAAAGCTTTTCCCTTGACCTAGCCTATCTATTTATTAACTTTTATTGTCCTTTCCCTCCCTTGCCAGCCCTGTTATCCCACTAAGGTTGATTCTATCTGTGTGTAAATCTTTCCTCTAAAATTAAATTTTTCCTTTTAGTTGAAGACACAGCAAGAGGATGTGTTTTGAATTCTATATAAACGATGAAGCCACTTTCAATTTCTTGTAAAACCTCTAGAAGTTACAGGCAGCACTGGAGGAAACACTAAAATCTTGGGTATGACTTCATGGTTAAAATGAAATTCAGGCTCAGTACAGATTTCTACGTGGAGTTAAATATTTCCAGAAATATTGGTCTATAAGAATCGTCAGCTCATAGTGCACTGAAATAAAGAATTCAAAATAATTTATTAGAACGAGACACTGAAATGCTCGTAGCCTCTGAAACACTAACAGCTCCAGAAAGAGTCACTTCAGCTCAAAAACCCTCTCAGAACTAAAAGTGATGAGAAACCATTTGCCTTCTCCAATAACGTCTGACATCACTTCCAATTATATCAGTGGAAAATGAAATTGCCAAGCATATCAATTTTGATTACCTAATAAGTACATTTACAGTAAAACAACTTAGGGAAATCCTATGGTGAATCAAGACACCACATTACAAATTATTAGGATTTATTATATTATAACAAATTATGACCAGAAACTTATTTTTTCTAGGTAATGGCATTTTTTTTTTAAAAAAACACCTTTGTTTTTGCTCCTTGAATTGCACATTTCAAGATAACTTTTTTAGAGAAGAAATTCACTTTGCCTTTGTCTTGGTGGCTGACTGTGGGAAGCCACATTTCATACTAAATATTTGGGGTTTTTTATAAATTTTAAAAAATATTTGTAATAAACCAAATGCTGTATCAGGATATGAGGGAAGCTGATACAAGCTGGAATTCACCCTGAAGCACCAAGGCAATCCTTAAATGTTTACAAGGGTAGGCACTAAGGCAAACCTTAAACATTTACAGGATTCTTGTATTTGCTAACCCCTCCCTCCTCAGTCAAGCATAAGGTTTTCAATAGAAAGAGCTTAGCTTCATTTGCATTGAATTCTCTTTGTGATTTGCTCCCTGGCAATTTTTAATAAAGGCACAGGGTAGCTGGAATCTGGCACTTCAGTTTTTCAAGATCTGTTCGCCTCCTGCTTTACTTGTTTTCTCCTACATTCTTGGTGTTCTGTCTCGTTATTAATACTTATTAATATACTTTACCCTCGGTCTGCAACAGCTGACACTGAGTCTTCCTAATTTCTGGTGGTTCCATGTACTCATCCCATGGCCAGCTGCAGATGGGAACGCATATCGTCTACAGGGTTTTCAGTGGCTAAGTTTTGGAAGCTGATCATTAAAACTTCCTTCTTCCTGTATCTTCACCTAGAAGCTCTGCTGACATTTTTTCAGCATCACAGTGACCCTCGAGTCTCCAAGGATGAATGGGTGGTGGCTACACATGAGGCTCACTGGGTAGGAGTAGAACCTAGGTCTCCAGGACGAGAGGTTAGAATTCCAACACAGAGCCAAAATCTGTCCTGTTTGGATTCTTTAAGAAGATAGTGGAGACTGTATCTTTACCCCTCAAAGCCTTTTACTTGTCTCCCTGGGTCAGAGTTGATTTCCAGCCTCCCTGTCCTTTGCTCTCACCAAGTGACAGAGCCCCGCTGGTGAAAGATCAAAAGCAGTAGGACCACCTACCTGATCAGAAAGGCATCACTCAGAAGTCTAAGTGATGCTTCAACCACATTGAACAGGTAAACATCTCCCACAAGTTCTAAAGTTTTCAAACTTCAGTTCCTGAGCCAGCTCCATTCAGAAGCAGTGTCCCTTCCGAAGCTGTCTGACAACTATGGAGGAATCACAAGGTAACAGGAGCCTGAGTCCTTTCTTAGAAGCACCGGTGCTGGAATGTACGTAAGTGTGAAAACAGCACTGGTCACATGGGGATGGCTGAGTCTGCTCACTTCATAAAGGGGAACTGTCCCCATCAATAATATCCAGAGCAGCGAACAGATCACTGCTGAGTCAGACACGCCATCCCCATGCTCCTGCACCTCTTTCTACCAACCATTCACGTCTGCTATTCGTTGCTGACTTACAGACTTTACTCACAGTTGTGGAGTTCATTAGGAAAATAAGTTGAGCGAGTGAGGTAAAGAATATCATCAAACGACAGTCCAGTTTTAACCCAGCAGTTCCAAGCCAGATTAACAAGGCACAATTAATTCCTCAATCAGTGACATTCCAGGTCCAGTTCAGCAGCACACATGCAAGAAGTCTCTGATTTCTTCAATCACCCAGCAAACTTCATCTCAGAGCAGGAACAAGTCAACTTTCCCTTCAATCAGCAAGCAAAACCTTTAACAGTGGCCTTTATCTCCAGGGTTTCTCTGGTTACACCTTATCACAGTCTTTTCACCCTCTCTCCATCACCGTCACCGGTAGGGTACTTCACAGCATGGAAGGCTCTTTTATATTGGTTCCACAGGTGTTGATGATTTGCTAGGCCATGTGTCTGCAGCTACGTTAGCTGGAGACCATGCCCCCAGTGGGGGCAAACACAATGGCTAGAAAAGCCAATTTAAGAGTTCTGACTCCACAAAAAGTGAGAAATAAACTACCTTGTCTGCATGAGCATTAGACACTTTAGAATTTGTCTGTTCAAGCATTTAGGCTTATTTTAACAACAGAGAAAATGAGGACCAAGAGTCTGATTTATAAGCACAGAAGAGTATTTTAAAAAGAATATTCCATGGTGTTTCTGGTGCAGATTTACCCAGGCGTTTACTTAGGTTGCCATCCAACAATCTGTTCAAAAGTTGTTCCATGATATTCGTTATTTTCTTCATAATGTATAAACATTGTCATTATTTCTGTTCTGGCTGCACTAATTCCATGAATCTAGGATCTCTGCCTCCTTATGTACTCTTATTATCATTTTCTGTTTGAAGAGGGCACACCTTCTCAGTGTTAGTGTTCATCTGATGAGCCCAGCTACTATTTGGGTCAAAGTTGAGCTACAGGAATCTTGGAAGAAGTGTACCCATAATGCTCCTTAAAAGCAAGACTGGTGAGACATCAACTCCCATATTCTGGGCATATGTCAGGAGAGGCCAGTCCGTGGCAAAGAGCACCACACTTGATAAGGGGGAGAAAAGAGGCTCAACATAATAGAAGACCTTCAAGGAGATGAACTGTCACAATGGTTGGAACAATGGCAGTGTTTTGTCCTTCTGTTTGGACATGGGGCCACTATCAATCTGAGCTGAGTTGACAGCACGTCACAGGAGCAATCATAACCCAAAGCCAGCTGTCCTCAAGTCGACTCTTGGGTCACGACGGCCACTGTGTGTCCACAGGGCTTCCCAGGATGCATTTTCAGAAGTGGATCTTCCAAGGCACCTCTGGAGGAACTTGAACCTCTAACCTTCCACCAGCAGCTGAGTGCTTTAACCTGGCACCACCCAGGACCTTGATCACAATTTGACCACCATGCCCACTGACCTCACATCGTCAGTATTATCTACAGATGCAGTTACTGAAATTCAAGTTAAAGCCTCATCAATAGCACAAACCTGGATCACGAGGACATATGCAGACAAACGTCCAGATACAAGCAGCACTATTAACTGCAAATAATGACCTACGTAAAGATTCTACAGAACTCATTTATTCTGAAGAGGCTGGCTGGACACTGGTCCAGTCGAGTCTAGTGATGAGGGCAGTCCCCCAGATCTGCTTCTGTCCTTGACTTACTGGGGCATTTGTAGAGCAAGAAGTCTCCTTCTTAGTTCTATTTTCACACCTAAAAACTCAACAGCACTCTGGAAGAAACACCCAAAGCTCACAAAAGTCCCCTCCTAGAGTCCACCAAGTCCAGCCCTGCTTTATAGAGTCGTCTCCAGAAAAGGACAGTGTCTTGTTTAGTAGTCTGGGTTTAAACTGGTTGGCATCCCTGTGACAGATCTAAATATTCCCTGCCTCTCCTAATCTGTGCTTTTGATCCATCAGCTCTCAGCACTGCAGCAGTAAACAGGTACCCCAGAGAGGTCATAGAGCTGATATACATAAACCAGAAGACTCTGATGACACTGAGGTGGGTCTTTTTGTGCAGAAGGATCTGATTTCACACAATACTTTGCCAAGCATGATGGGTAGTGGTGCAGGGGACAAAGCCACAGGGCAGGTGCTTATCAGAAATACCTCAAATGGCATCTGGGACCATGTCAAGGAAAAGAGCCAGGATGCTGTTACAGAGCAGCTTTCTGCACACACGTGTTCAGATGTTAAAGTCTGGCACAGATGGAATATGTTTAGAGACCATGTTGTGTGAAAAATATTTCTCTCTAAACATTGGAATTGTGCTTAAGGCAGATAAGTGCTTCCACTTAGAAGCCCCAAGAAGTGAGGCCAACTGTAGAAGTGGTGGCTTTAGGGTCATTTCATCCCCCTAAACAACACATTGCTCTGTCTTGGAAGCTGTGAAACTAAGATGCTCCTTAGAGGCAAGCATAATGAAACCTTCACATACTTTGGGCTTGTTGTCAGGAGGGGCTAAAAAAGACATCATTCTGGGAAAGGTAGAGGGCTAGCAAAGGAGAGGAAGACCCTCAACAAATATTAACATAGAGGACAGGCACAGTGACGAGAAGCTTGAACATGATGGAGATAGAAGGATGGTGCAGGGTAAGGCTTTCATCTGTTGTTCACAAGACTGCTTTCAGTTGTAGTCAAGGGCACCTAACAACATCCAGCCCCCAGAACAGATTCTCAGTGGGAGGCACTGGACAGAGAGCTGAGCATTTGTCTTGTTCTCTCTGCCTCTCCTGCTGCACATGCTCAGAGCTGAGAATGTGACAGTAGTCATTGCACAGATGGGGCAGAGATTGAACAAGGCAAAACAGGGCAAGTTCTATAAGTCTGATCTCTTGGACTCTCAGGACACGGAGCCAAGTGAGGAGGCCCAGCCCCCGCCCTTCGATCAGGACCTATGATTCCTAGCCACTCTTGCCCCTGTTGGGTCACAAAGAGTCTATAAAATGCCCCTACCTTCATCATGGAGAGAATTCTAGAAAATCACCCACTGGTATAGATGGTTGGAAGTGGGAAATGACTCCTGAGTTTTGTTTGCTTTTAAGGGACTGCTTTGGACAAAGGAATTAATAATTGCTGTCTATTTTTAACCGTTCCCCCCTCCCCAAAGATAGCATTTCAACTGATTCCCTGAGGGAGAGTGAAGCAGAGTGCCTGAGATGAGCTGTGTCCATGGGAGGGAAAGTCTGGCTGCTTGGCGTGACTGCCCACGGCTGTGAGAGATGAGTCTCTGCTGGAAACACTCTTCGTCTGCACATCTTCACCCCCTGCCGTCCTCCCGGGAACCTCCTCATAGCCCGATTCATGCCTCAGGGAAGAGACAAAAGTCTTACAGCCAAGAGGAAGAATCCTCTTCTTGGATTTAAACAAAACAAAACACAAAACCCAAACATAACAAAAATGCAAAATTCCAGAGGAATAAAGTATCATTTTGTCGTCAGGTGTCACTATTCTTCTCATTTCAACCCCATGTAAACAATAGAATGAAGCTCTTCCCAGTCCTGTTCTATCTTCACAACTGCTGTCATGTCTGAGCCCGCTGTCCCAGCCACTGTGTTCTCCATCTCCTGAGGGTCTTCTTCTTTTTCACTGACCCTCTACGTGATCAAACAGATGTCTTTCTTCTCCAGAGTAACTTAAAGGCCTGTGAAGAATGCTCTTAAGGGACTGAGCTTCCTGCTTCGATGTCAGAGAAGGATTTTGTTCACGGGGGAGAGAAGGGTTGGAGAGAGTGATGACAGGTGAGTAGTGGGAGACGTCTGTCCTTAAGGAAGTCAGGGAATCTGGTGTGTTACAGGCTCTATCAGTCAGAAAGGCACTTATTTTTTTTCCTGTTTGTAATCTTTGATTTCTCAATTGGTTTGAACCACAGGTGAGGATGAGAGGATCTCTTTATTGGGGGGATAACTTGAAGACCCCCCAAGAAAGGTGCATCCCTCATTCTACAGCAGCCAAATGCTGATGAGCCCCAAATTGCTGAGAAGGGAATATAAACTTAATTTACCTCCAAATTGTCTCAGAAGGTATAGGGAAAATGCCTAATTGATATCTGCAACATTAATAGTAGGGGCAGTGTCTCAAAGGTCAAAGATGCCATAGGTAGACCAGATGTATGAATGTGAGCAACACTCTAAGAGATTTATTTGCTTATGAAGATGATGATGTCTAATGTGTAAGTCTGGAGCCTCAAAAAGGGAAGTAGAGAGAGAGAAATGCCCCCCAAATACACAAATGAAGAAGATACTTCAAGCTTCCTTGAGACAATAGCATGCAAAAGACACACACAACACCGTGCCAATCATGACTTATTTCTTCAAGCAAGACTTGTTAATTCTAGTCAAAAATAGATTCCCATTCACGAGTGCTCTGCTGTCAATAAAAATTCATTTTCAGCATGAATTTGCCTCTCTCCCAACTCAACACAAAGCTGCTAAATAAAAAAGATTACTCCCTTTAAAAATAGCAGCTGCTTCCTCTTTTTCTTCTCCCTGTCTTGACTGCTCATCCTTTCTCAGGCACATCCCTTCTGTGTCTTTTCTCTGAGCAAACCTATTTTGCTGTTCTTTCACAATGGTGGAGAGCTTCTAGACTCCACAGAAGATACAGTAAGACCCAGATTGATTGGATACTCTGGATATAAAGAAAACAGCTGCTTAGACACAGTCCACAGGACCCATGGACCATGTGAATGCCAACTTCTGCTACTCTGAGACCAGAAAAACTAGATGGTGCCCCACTGTCATAGTCAAACACTCAGAGAGCGATCACAATAGGTTCTGAATAGAGGGGACAAAAAAAATTTACACATGCTTGGGAAAGTAGAGGATTAATAAAAAAGAGGAAGACCCTCAATGTGATGGGCTGAAACAATGGCTTCAGCAATGTTCTCAAACACAGTGATTGTGAAGATAGGCCACGACTAAGCAGTTTTATTCCATGGTATATTCAGCATTGAGTCCTCTTCGCCAGCACGATAATCCAAAAGCATCAATTCTTAATATCATTAACATTATATGTTGTTATTGTTAGATGTGTTTGAGTCCATTCTGGCTCACAGTAATTCCATGGACAACAAATCTAAATCCCCTGCCATTCTCCAAACTTCTGTGCTTTAGCTCATTATCGTAGTCACAGCTAGATCAGCTCACTGAGGAGACCCCCTTTCCTTCACCGACTCTCCATGTTACCAGCGTCTGAAGGTCTGTTCTGAGAACTGGCCCTCGAGATAACGTGTCCAAAGTACGTGAGACGAAGTCTCTCTATCCTTGACTCCAAGGAGCACCCTGGCTGACAGACTTGGTTGCTCTTTTTGGCAGTGCATGATCTATTCAGTACTCTTTGCCAGCATCACAATCAAAGGCACTGATTCTTTCTCATTCTCGGAATTTTTTTTTAGAGTCAGAGGTCTTTCTTAAAGTCACTCTTATTTTATATGATTGATTTCGTTTTCTGTCGTGGCTTGAAAGGGAGAAAATGTTACCCCTACATATCTCGTTTTTTTCTATTTTTTCTCCCCATTCCATCTGTATATATCTTTCTGGTCGATTCACATGCTACATAATTCCTCAAATATCAAGGCCCATGGTTCTAGATAAGGGCTCTGGTAGCTCCCATGGTAGACTTCTTTTCCTTCTGTGTGGGATACCTGGGTTCCATGCCCAGCCAATGCTCCTCATACACAACATCACCTATCTGTCAGTAGATGCTTGGGTGTGGCTGTGATGCCGAACACATCTTGGGGAGCTTTCAGACTGAAAAAGACTAGGAGAAAAGACCGAGAGATCTTCTTACACAAATAATCCAGTGACTACTATCCTTTAGATCACAATTGCCCATCCTGTCCCTCTTTCCTCTTTTCATCTCTTCCTTCGTTTCCTTCTTTACATTCCCCGTGCCTTCTAATATGCTTTCCTCTCCTCTTTGTTATGTTTAAGCAATCAAGACATGGGGGACTCTTCAAAGCCAGCCTGAATTCCTGTCTTCCAGGCTTTTCTCCTCCTCCTACTTCCCTTTGGATTTGTACAAACAAATCAGCCCTTTCAAGCTGATATTTTGCTTACTTAGAAGTAAAGCATGAAGCATATTTTTATACTTGTCAAGAATCTTACTTTAAACTTCTGGGTGGCTGGAAAATAAACACCACTTGGTATGAATAACTAATCACTTCTTAACTGATTCACTGTGTTGAATCAGTTATTAATTCTAACCATTTCCTAAACAACGTGCCTCAGGATACTCTATGAACTTTGATAAATATAGGTAGTTACAGAGGGGTTTCAGGCCTTTTGTTCATAGAGTCACTATGGGTCGTGTTCAACTCAAAGGCAAGCAACAGCAACAACAATACCATTATGGACGAAGACCTTTTTTTAAAAAAAAGGGTGCTTTTTTTTTTTCTCTTTCCTGATTTCTGCCATGACCTAATCACATGAGTAGCTTAATAGCTTGCTGTTTGTGGGGGATTTTATTCAAGAACAAAACTTTCCCTCTCATATTCTGAATCAAATTAATGATGCTACTCTTGGGGAGTCTGTTAAGGGGTAGGTTTTAATTTGCATGGTTTAATCTCATGCTCCAGTTGTCTGTCTTTGAAAAAGAAAAAGAGAATGAAGCAGACGTAATGGATGTTTATTCCAAGCCATGTACTATTCAAGGTAGGCAGTGGGGACTCAGATATAGATAAGGTACATTCTGGTGCTTAATCTATAATGTTCCCCCATTTCCACGGGAGAGCTAAGATACAAAGAGGTGCAGTGTGATGAAGACAGTGTAATATATGCTCAAAACTAAACCAAAATATATCCAGCTCTCACTGAGTCAATGTCAATCCGTGAGGACCACATGCATGCAGGATAGAGCTGCTTCCCAGGGTTTTCAATACACTGGCCTTTTGGAATCACATCACGCCTTTCAAGGCCCCTCTGGGTGGGATTTAACTGCCAGTCTTTCAGGCAGTAGTTGAGAACTTAACCACTGGGTCAACCAGCATCAGAGACCTGGAAGTAAAGCCCAAAACCATAACGTTCATAAGAGACAAACTGGGATCAAGCTTAGAAGTGCTAGTTCAAGGTATGAAGAGACTGCCAAATCCAACCAGAAATGCGCAATCTAAAGAAGTTAGCATTGATGCATGGGGCCTTCTAAAGATTAAACCTCTGTGCACATCAAAACCTTTTTCCAACAGGGTGAAAAGAAAACCTACAGACTGGGAGCAAATATTTGGTAATACCATCTCAGACAACAGTCTCATAACGAAAGTTTACAGAATACTCCTGGGCCTCCACAAGAAAAAGACTGATAACCCAATTACAAAATGGGTAAAAGACAAAAGACATGGAAAGAATTTTCACAGAGGAAGATAGTCAAATGGCAGACACATGAATAAATCCTGCAAATCATTGGCAATAAGAGAGATGCAAATCAAAACCACAGTGAGGTACCATCTTACTCTGGTAAGAGTAGTAAAGTTTAACAGGGCAGTAAGTAATAGATGTTGGAGAGGATGTGGCCAGAAAGGAACTCTTATACATTGTTGGTGGGACTGTAAAATGGTACAACTACTCTGGAAGGCAGTTTGGTGCTTCTTCAAAAAGCTGAACATAGAAATTCCGTATGAGCCAGCAATTCCACTACTTGGAATATACCCTGAGAATATGAGAACTGAGGCACAAACTGAGATTTGTACACCAATGTTCATAACAGCATTATTCACCATCACAACAACATGGAAACAGTCCAAATGTTCAACCACAAACAAATGGATAGAGAAATTATGGTACACTCACACAATGGCATACTACGCAGCACGCAGGAGCAATAACTTTGTAAATTATTACCTAACTTGGGAGGGACTGGAGAGCATTATGCTGAGTGAATGAACTCAGTCCCGCAAGGATAATATTGCATAAGGCTGCTGTTGTAGAAGGAGTATAGGATCCAGGAGGAGTGGGAAAGGATAGAAGCAGAGGGATGTGAATGTACAGGGGGAAAAGAGGGGATTAATCATTGGGTTGTACAATTTGATGGGGGGGGGCAAGGGAAATGGAAAGAATTTGTTCGAATTTGTATTAGAATTTTGTAAATAAACCAGTGGGGTGGGGAGGGTGGGGGAGAAATATGTAATAACATGCTGGCTGCAACACTAGGCTCAAACAGAGCAACTGTGAAGAAGGTTCAAGACTTGATAGTATTTTGTTCTGCTGTTTACAGAGTTGCTACCAGTCAGAATTGACTTGATGGCATCTAACAACGCAGGAACTTCTAAGATATACACAAAGCATTACGTAAATCCCAATGAGGAACCCATTCATGGGTGGGCTGGGTTGGGGAGATTATGATTCACTACTGAGATCAAGGTGGATATGGTCTTTATTGTCTGTCTTAGATGCTTAGGGGTTGGCCCTGACCCTACACAGAATAAGAAAAAGCACAAAGCACTGCCAGGCCCTGTGCCAACCTCACAACCTTTGCTGGGCTTGAGCCCACTGTTGTAACCACTATGTCAGTTCATCTCATTGAAAGTCCCCCTTTTTTCACAGACGTTCTTCTACTTTGTTGTTATTATTTGCTCTCAAGTCAGGACTTACTCCTATCTGACTCTCCAGTGGGTCTTTACAGGCAGTAAACTGAATGGGCGATTGCCCACCCTTCTGTAGAGTAGCCAGTGGATTTGAACTGTATGCCTTAGGGATAGTGGTGCAGGTCCTTACCACTAGGCCACCACAGCCCCAGAAGGAAGCTCAGAAGTACACCACCACAGAAGACCTTCACCTCTGCTAAGCACAATATCCTTCTCCAGGGACTAGACCCTTCTGATAACCTTCCAAAGGACATAACATACACACACGATCCGTGCTTCTTTTCCTTTTCTTTGAGATTTTACTAAGAGTTTATAAAGAACTTGGATTTCCATTCATTCATTGTTGCACATTGTCCTCCTTATCCCCTCCCCCTCCCCCAGTTCACATTTTCCCTTTGGAACAAAAAAGTTCTTTCATTTTTATAGAGTCCTCTCCCCCTGGACCACTTTACTATGCAGCTCTTATTCTGGACTCTTACCACGCCAACAATACCTAATCATATAATCCTTTTATACAGTTCTCTCCCTCATCTGTTTCAATGCCACGTACATTATTTATCCCCTCTTTTCTTAGTTTCCCCAACCCCCATGTCAGTTCTGTTCTAGAACAGTGGCATTCAATATGCAGTATTTGTTTTTTTGTGGCTGAGATATTTCACTCAGTATAATGTCCTCCAGGGCCACCCATTTTGTATAATATTTCATGTGTTCTTTGTTTTTCAGTGCTGCATAATATTCCACTGTGTGAATATACCACAGCTTCTCTATCCAATCCTTTGCTGATGGACACTTGGGTTGTCTCCAGCTCTTTGCTATTGTGAACAGAGCAGCAATAACCATGGGTGTGCATGTATCTGCTTGGGTGGCCGTTCTGATTTATTTAGTGTATATTCTCAGTAGTGGAATTGCTGGGTCAAATGGTATCTCTATTTCCAACTTTTTGAGAAAGAGCCATACTGCCTTCCATAGCGGTTGCACCATTTTACACTCCTACCAACAGTGAATAACAGTTCCATTTTTTTTCCACAATCTCGCCAGCATTTGTTGTTGTTTGGTTCTCTTTTAAATTTTGCTATTCTTACTGGGATGAAATGGTATCTCATAGCTGTTTTGACTTGCATCTCTCTTAGAAGTAGGGATTTTTAACATTTCTTCAAGTGTGTGTTTGCCATCTGAATGTCTTCTTTGGTAAAGTGTCTGTTCATATTCTGTGCCCATTTTGCAATTGTGTGGTTTATCGTGTGGCATGATCCATGCTTCTATGGAGAAGTCTGGACATAATTCTTACTAGGCATATTTTTTTTCTTTTGGCAGTCCATAATATATACAATATTCTTTGCCAACACCTATTTCTTCTTCAGTTTCCCTTATTTACTGTTCAATTTTCTTATGCATTTGACATGACTGAAAAAGTGGGTGTAACGGCTCAAATGAGTCCTTAGGTATGATTAGAAATTATTCAAGTAAAGATTTCTGGAGGCTTTTTAGAAGGTCAGAACAAGATCTAGGTGTTTCAATCTCTAAATCACTTCCAGTGCAAGCAGCTTTGACCCAAGGAGGAGACAAAGCCAATTATTATGAGATGTTGAACTCCAACATGCTTGAAACTGTAAACTTCATTTTTTAGAGATGCTAAAATTATTTTCTTAGTGGGTCTAAAGTCCAGAAAAGTTAACAATTAAAAGCAATGAAAACTACAATTGTTCTCAATTATGCTAAAAAGAATAAAACATTATGAAAACTGTAGTAAAGTACAGTACAAGTCTTCAGACTAAAGGCCAAATCTAACCTATTTTTGTACATAAAGCTTTATTGGAACATAGTCGTTATATTGAGGCACAGTGGAGGTACCTTGGAGTGCCAAAAGGATGGATAAATCTGTCTAGAATGCCTAAAAGGAACATTGTTGTTGTTAAGTGCCATCAAGTCATAAATGACTCATAGTAACTCTATGAATGAAAGACTGGAACACTTGTATAACTTTCATCGTTTCTCCAAGTTCATAGGGTTTCCAGAGGCAAGTTATTTTGAAATGGATGCTACTCTTGCTTCCAAGATTGTTTTAATCAGGGAGCTCCAGGGAGCAGCTCTGGTGACCTAGTGGCAAGAAGCTGCACTGAGGGACATGGTTCAAATCCACCAGATGCTCTTCTGGAGAAGGAGGGACAATCTCCTTCTGTACCAGTCAGGATGTGATTAGATGGTACACACACACACACTAAAATCGGGGAGCTCCATCAAACACTGTCCACCATGGGTATTATTTGCATGACAACAGTCCAGAATAAGAGCTGCACAGTAAAGTGGACTGGGGGAGGGAGACTGTACAACAATGAAAAGAGAAAAACGAACGGGGGAGGCAGGGAGGAAAATGTGCAACACTGAATGAATGGAAATCCAAGTTCTCTATCAACTTAAATAAAAATCTCAATTTTTTAAAAAAGAGTAGTCAGATGTTCTTCAGAAATAGTATGGTGATATTTCATCTCACATACTTTGATCATGTTGTCGGGAGCGATCAGTCCCTGGAGAAAGACGCCATGCTTGGTACAGGACAAGGTGATCCAAAATGAGGAAGACTTTCTATGAGCTGCGTGACACAGTGGCTTCAGCAATGGGCTGCAGCACAGCACTGTTTGTGTGGATGGCTCAGGACCAGACAACACCTCTTTCTGTTGAAACTAGGATTGCTATGTTTAGGGACCATCTTGATCATATAAGTGAAATCTCAACACCGGTCTGAAGAGTCAATGGGAAATTCGTTTCTAAGGACAAAGATATGCAGTCACTCATCCAACAGCATGAACTGAAGCCCCTGCTCTGTCTGAACACGAAACATCCCCTTTAGACACCTTCTGCTGCCCCCCCATGACGTCTGTGTGCCCTAACTTGCTACTGTTTTTAAATGGACAAAGGCCAACGGGTGTATATTCAAAGGTTATTGGAAACAAACAAGCAAAAAATGATGGGCTCTTTCAAATTGCTGCTTCTAAGTGTAAAAATGGAAACATTTTGCAAATGATGGTACAAAGAAGATGGTTACCGTCTCTTCAAATGATGAACTACAAAAGGTTTCAGAAAATTACTTCAAGCATGGTGTTTTGATTATGTAAGTGCAAAAAGAAGTAAAAAAGAAAAACAGTCGAGATAAAGTAGGTCAAACTTGCTTATTAATATTGTTTGTGTTCAGCTTAAGAATTATCTGGAATATTTTGGATGTAAAGCGCTCATAATATTTAAGATAAGTTGTCACATTAAGCTAAAGGGTAGCCTTAACTTCCAGCTGAAAAGGGGAACTTAGACATTAATAATAGATTCATGATTTCAAGTTGGAAAGTACAAGAAGCTTTATCTAAATATAAACAAAACTGGAATATTTCAGAGAACTTGAGCGTCCTCTTTTGGTTAATTTATTACTATGGCAAAGGCTGTTTAAGTACTTGGGAGAGAGCTTTACTTGTTAATTAGGAAGTTGCACTGCTTAAAAAGAACTAAATAGATGAAATTTACGGAGGTGTTTTGAAACATTGAAAGGGATTTAACTTACCAACTTATTAGAGTTCTAATGTATAATTTTATAAGTAGAAACTTAAGGTTTTTCAGCTGAATTTGAAAGCGTTAAGCAGAATGGAGTTTTCCCTTGTTTATGTTCATCAGTCGACTATGAAAAGGAACAGAAACATGGCGAGTTGCGGGAAGACAGTCTTTTCTCTGCTTGGACGATATCCTTAAGGGGACTGAGTAATTAGCGGAAGACCCAGAGAGACAGGCTCGTGCGGTGCTGGGTGGGCACGAGGCTGATGAGCTGGAATTTTATCAGCTGAAACTGGCAGAAGCAATGAGCCTGAGGAGCTCGTGGCAGCCTTCAGACGTTGCTCCAGCTGAGAGGAGCGCAGAACAAAACAGAGTTGGGACTGAATAATATTAACGTAACTGTAGCGCACACACTCATGCCCCATCTGCTGGTACTGTGGTGGTCTGGGTGGTGGTGTGGTGCTGGAGGCGATGCTACTGGTATTTTGAGTGCTAACAATGCCACCCAATGTGGACAGGTTTCAGCAAAGCTTCCTAGCTAAGACTCAGAAGAAAGGCCTGGAGCTCTATCTTCCAAATCAGTCCATAAAAACCTTATTGGTTACAACAAAATTTTCTCAGATAGAGTGCTGGTCAGTGGACATGCTAGGGTGGAGGGCACTGAAAATACACAGTGGTCAAAGCAATCGACATAAAGGGATCAGTGGTTGTGAAATTGGAACGGGACCTCCAGGCTTCTTGTTTCTGTCCATGAGTTTACTGCAGGTTGGACCTGACTTGATGGTAGTTAAAGGTAACAGAAGAATTGATGCCTCTGAATTGTGGTGGTGGAGGAAAGTACTGAATATCCCATGGACTGCTAAATGAGCAATGACGTTCCTCTTGGTGGACCCAGAGGGCTCCTTAGAGGGAAGAAGGGTGAAATTCATATCTACTCTGGGCATGATGTCAGGAGAGGTCAGTCCTCAAAGATTTCAGGCTGAAAAAGGTGGAGAGTCAGTAAAAGAGAGGAAGACTCTCAACAGGATGGAATGACAGAAAAAACTCTACCCATGGGCTCAAGTGTTATCAGAGATGGAGAGAACAGTGTCGGATAGGGCAGGGCTCAGGTCGGATAGTCACAGGATGACTATCAAAAGTCAAAATCGACTCGATGGTACCTAACAACTACAACAACAGTAACAGAAAAATATATGCACCCACAAGTCATCCCTGTGATCTCTTCAAAAGTGACACTGAAGGACACATC
The DNA here is from genome assembly GCF_000299155.1 of Elephantulus edwardii. NCBI lineage: Eukaryota > Metazoa > Chordata > Mammalia > Macroscelidea > Macroscelididae > Elephantulus > Elephantulus edwardii. Next base: position 1,417,205 of record NW_006399898.1, read on the forward strand.
AAAATACACTAGATAGAGAACCTACTAGATAGCATTTAAAGCATTAATAGACTAGGCAAAAGGACTTTTGCTTTGCATTTATTTTAGCTGCATATCAAGATGAAGCCCTTTCCTGCTTGGCTTTGTGACTTTGAGTTTAAAGTCGGGGCAGTAGAGATTAATCAATGGATGGGTAGGATGAAGGGATAGGTGAGGTACAGTGATGACCTGATGAGACTTGTGACAAATGGCATTGATCAATTGCAATTAGTGTTATAAGGAAAAATGCGTATGAATTATGGAATGAAAACCAATTTTAAAAGGCTAGCTTCCCTTCAGAATTGGAGTAATAATAATAATTTGCTACTCTCACGTGCTGTCGAGTGGGAACTGACTCACAGTGGACCCTCCAGTGGGTTTTCAGGGGCTGTAAATCACACTGGAGGAGACACGAGCGGTAGCAATCCTCATTTGTTAGCTCTGAGACAGAACAATGAGGACCCCTCAGTAACACACAGGAGCGAGGCAGCCATCCTCAGGTCAGCGTGACAGTAAGAAGCAGTCAGCAAAACCGGGTTGAGAACATCACCTAGACTATCCTAGGAAGACCAAGATGCAATAAATCCAGGTTCTTTCCTTATAAAAACCTCCCCCTGGACTCCAGATGGAGCAGAAAATGTGGAAAGCCACACCCCACCCTGCCCCCTTTGTATATAATAACCTCTTGCTATCTCGCGAGACACCTACCTCTAATATTGGCTTCAGGCAGTCGATGCCCAGCTTTGCAGTAACACCATCAGAAGTGGGGAGGAATAAGAATGGAAATTATGACAGAGAGGGAATATTTACACCAGGAAGGACCCTGGCAGACATATAATGACAGTCCCACAAACTAAAGTATGTGAGTACCTAAACTTTTGATACTCAAGTGTCAACAAGGAAAAAACAAGCAAACAAATACGAATTTTGCTCAAGTGCATGGTGCTGGTATGATTCTATTTGTCTTAGATGCTATTTTCCTATTGCCTCCTTCTTTCATAGACCCTCTACTTCTCCATGGACTGGTCCTTTCCACCAAAGTACATAAGGCCAAGTCCACCATCCTGGCTTCCAAGAATGAACTTTCTCTAAAACAGATTTGTTTGTTCATCTGGTAGAACTTAAGTCTATTCAGTATTCTTCACCAACAGCACATTTTAAAAGCTAACATATAAATGAAACTTTCTATTTTTAAGCTGCTATTACTAAAGCGAGGAGACTAGCTATCCCTTCATTAATTTAAGTAATTAATTATTTGATCGTCTGTTCTTCTGTTGATTTAAACCACCACAGACTGTTAGGCTTTGATAAGACTGAGGGTTCTCTCAGTTCGATGTTCTGGCAGTTCTGTTTTCTCCAGGGTGAGAAGAAAAGCAGGCAAAGATGGGAATGTTGCTTTCTTCCAAGGTGGCACTGGCACTGAATGAAGACATGACCTTGGGAAGAAAAACGACTTTCCAATGAGGGAGTCAAGGGCTATTCTCTATATTAGGGATTGATTTGTATCCCCCACACCACTTGTTGAAGGTTCCAAGCCCTATAATAGTGGGGAAATAATCCTACTAATACCATGGCTAAGTGTTTAGATGATAACTGAGAGGTCAGTGGCTTGAACCCACAAACTGCTCTGTGAGAGAAAGATTTGCTAATCTACTCAAGAAAGCAACCCTAAGGAAGCTCTGGTGGCCTAGTGGCAAGAAGCTGCACTGCAATCCCAGAGGTACACCATTCAAATACACCAGACGCTCTGCTGGAGAAGGAGGGGCAATCTCCTCCTGTACCAGTCAGATCCGATTTGACGGTCACACAAAAAATAATAAAAGAAACTTTTTTTAAATAAAAAAGAAAGCAACCCTACAGGATAAAGTAGAATTTCCTCAAAGGGTTTCCAAGGCTATAAATCTCTACAGAAGTGGACTGCCTCACCTTGCTTCCAGAGAGTTGATGGCAAGTTTGAACTGCTGACCTTGAGGTTAATAGCCAGGCGTTTTAAGCTACCTGTCACTAGGATTCCCTCTAACAAAGATGAAAACAAAATGACAGCAACCAAAGACTCATTTGTGATCAAGTAAATTCTGACCCACAGTGACTCTCTATCAGTTTCTGAGGCTGTAAACTTTGCCTGGAAAAGACCGCTTCATCTTTCTCCTGAAGAGCAGCTAATGGATTTGAACTTCTGATCTTCCAGTTAACAGCCCAATACATTACCACTACGCCACTAGGGCTCCTGAAGAAAACCATAGAGACCAGCTGTAGTTGACTGGAAGGCACAGAGCCACAACATTCCTGTGAATATAAACTCATTTGGGAATACATTTTCTTGGTCAAGTTAATAGGGTCCTTTCAGTTTAAGATGGGTCCAAAATCCAGTTTTCAGATATTAAAAAAAGCAGGTTGAGTACAGAGAAGCAAGCAAGCAGGAACAAGAGAACTGACAGGCAGACAAAGAATGAGAGAACTGACAGATGGATGAACTGGAAGTGCAGCCGGAATGCTCCTTAGAAATGAAACAAGACTAGACTCACTAGACTTGGTTTCACATGCTCTGACCATGTTATCAGGAGAAACTATCCCTGGAGAAGGACGTCATGCTTGGTAAAGTGAGGGAGGGGTCACTGAAAAGCAGGAAGACCCCCTGTGGGAAGAAGTGACACAGGTCTGCAATGACAGGCTCACGTGCAGCATGAGGCTGGTGCAGGGCCAGGCGGTATTTTATTCTGGGTTTGATATGAACTGGAACTGACTTGGTGGCCCTTAACAACAACTGCTACAACAACAAGCTATGAGGAAATTAACTACTGGCTGTTCACTTGGGGTATGTTATTGCAACACTAATTAACCAAGAAGTCCCGTGGTGCATGCGTTTAGTCCCTGACTGCTAACTGAAAGGTTGGCTATTCAAACTCACTCAAGGGTGTGATGGGAGGAACCCCTGACACGATGATGACAGTCAAGAACACACCACGGGCATGTTCTACTCTATCACAGGGGGTCTCTGGGCATCAGAATCCACTCACTGTTCCCCTACCAACAAAACAACATGGATCAGGCAGACCCTCCTTGTCTGAACTCTGCTCACCTGTCACGTCCCCACTACCTGCTCGCCTCATCACCTGCCTGCCGCAGGAGGCTAGGTGCTCATCTATTTTAGGATGCGTTTTCTGTTCGCTCAGACTGGGGCTTCGTGGCTGGCTCTTAGAGACCAATTTCAGCATCTGCACAATTTCTTTAAGTGCCACCTGCCCCCGGCCGGATAATGGGCTCAGGTAATTACAGCTGACACTGCAGCGGCTTTCAATTTAAACATGTGGAAAAAAGCCGCCAAAGGACTGAGCTGAGGCTTATCTTGTCGATGGATTTTTATCTTCCACCTCCATCCCTTGGAAGTGGGCTTTCAGATAATGAAGAGGAAAGCTGGCTGGGCAGTCACATAAATGAAGCTTCCCTCACCAGGAGGAGGCCCAGATCACAGCATGGTCAGATCGAGACCACTGGGGCCTGTCATGGAGAGAGGGCCCCCTGGGTCTGGTCCAGCCTCCCTCTCTCCCCAGGCTTGGGGGCTGTTGGATTGCAAGTGCATCCTTCCAATCTCGGTGGTTCTGTTCCTGTGTCTGTGTCCTCTCTCTTCCTATTGACAACAGTTGTCATGATTGAATTGTGTTCCAGAACCATGTGTCAACTTGTCTGGGCCACGGTTCTCAGTGGTGTGGCTATTAGGGAAAGGTGCAAGGTGGCCGTCATGTAATGATAAAGCCATGTCCATGGTGTGATCTGCTGGAAGGGAATTAGGGTGATCTGACTCAGGTCACAGACGTGATCCATATACGGGGAATTTCTTGGAGTGTGGCCTGCATCATCTTTTAGCCTACAAGAGAGAAGAGGAAAGACAAGCAAGCACAGAGGACCTCCTACAACCAACAAAGGGCTAGGAGCAGAGCATGGTCTCTGGGTCCCTGTGCTGAGAACCTCCTATATTCAGATGTACACTGATGCCAAGACACAAGGAGGTCTTCAAGAAATGCTGGGCCTACAGATACTGAAAGGAAACAAGCACTTTCCTCCTAAACTGTGAGCTGACAAAGAGAGAGAGCCTCCCCCAGAGGATGTTTGACAGGAGTCCAGAAATCCACAAACACCTGGGCACATGAGGTTTTCTCCAGGGCAAGGAGGACAGGTTTGAAGGTCCAAGGGCTGGAAAGAGACAGTTTTTTTTTCTTGATTTACACAAACCAGAGCCGGTGTCATGAATTTGGACTTTGGGTCTCCTAACCTGTAAGAGAGTAAAGTTCTATTTATTAAAGCCACCCCCTTGTGGTACTTCTGTTGTAGAAGAACTAGAGAACTAAGATGCTGTTTTCCAATTGTTCCTCTCTTATTAACATCAACTCATTGCCCCATAAGCTTCCTGTCTAATCTTTCAAGGAACTATGGTAGATCTGATTCCATCAAGCAGACATCCTAGAATAGTTAAGCAGTAAGACTTTGAAACTCAAATATGAATATTGTTTAGCCCATTCACAAAACAAACTCTACATTATTCTCTACTCATTTATATATCACAATGACTAGGGCCAGTAAGCCAAGTGCTAGCAGTTTCCAACCTCAAACAAATGAATTGAGTAGATTCTGTGGCACAGTGATTAAAAAATGTGGCTGCTAACCAAAAGGCCAGTGGTTCAAACCTACCTACTTCTGTAAAGATAGTTTCAGAATTCTCATGGGGTAGTTTTTCCCTGTCCTGCAGGGTCACTATGATCCAACAGCTTTGGTAAGAATAAAATCAACAACAGAAGAGAGTCAGAGACTCGGGCTGTCCTTGAGAACACTGGGCAAAAACATAATATCCACTGTACAGAAATTAAAGTTAAACATTGATAACTGACTCACACAATATGAGGTATCTACCCTGGAGTGTACCCTTACTCCCAGACATATTTATTTTCCAGGCATTTTAACTGTACTTGGAGTTATTTCTGCAGCACTCCCAGGTAGCCAGCCAAGTTCAGATTGACTCATACGGATAAGAAGCATTTTCAAGCATGCTCTTGACGAAAGCTCTCCCACAACGAGGCGTGAGCTTCCAGAAATGCAAACTATTTTCACTCACAGGCTGACTCCAGTCCCAGAAGCCACTCTAGGCAATAGGAGAGGTTGTTTGACAGGAGTCCAGAAATCTCACAAACACCTGAGCACGTGAGGCTTTTTCAAGGGCAAAGAGGACAGGTGTGCCAGAATGAGACGTTGTTGTTGTTGATGGTTTATACAACTTAAAGGCACTCTGGTTTTAAGAAATTTAGTTGCTAATCAAAAGATCAGTTGTTTGAACCCACCAGCTGTTCCATGAGAGGAAAACGTGACCATTTGATTCTGTGTACATTTACAGCCTTGGAAACCCCATAGATGGTTCTACTTGGTCATACGGGGTTGCTATGAGATGCAATCACTTTAACGGTGGTGGGTTTGGCCTGTTTATTTGCTTTTGCTTTCACAGTAACTAGGAACAAACACATCAAGAGCTCTGGTGGAAAAGTCTGCAGAGAGTTGTGCAGCTAACACAAAGCCAGCCCTTCTCTGGTGGTTCGAATCCACCAGTAGCTTCACAGGAGAAAGAATTGGCTGAAAGGCAGCTATGCATCTGTTCTAACTCCACAGTAGCAGCGTGTGTGTGTGTATGTGTGTGTGTGTGTGTGAGAGAGAGAGAGATATCTCAATAGGAGAAATGACCAATAAGATACAATGAAAAAACATAACAAAGGTGGAATGGTGGAACTAAGACCACTCTTGTCCCGTTCTTAGATACATAAGGTCCACTCCTATAAAAGTAAAGGTGCTCCCTACCATCACTTCATATACATGCAAAAGCTGGATGATGTAGTAAGACAGACTGAAGGAGGATGGATGCATTTGGTGCTGCTGAGAAAGACTGAACTCCCAGCAGAACAAATGAATCTGGTTTGGAGGAAGGCTGGCCAGAAATGTTCCCTAGAATATTCTCTCCATAGAGAGAATTATTCTTGCTTTAGACGTGCAAGAGTGAAGGGGTGAATGCAGTAGCTGCAACCTCCAAAACAGATCAGAGGATGCTGCCTGGATGCCATTTCTGGCTCCTTGAACCTGGAGTCCTTCCACAGTAATGGTTTTAAAATTGGAAAGGTCACCAGAAAATGAAGTGACTACTAATTAGTGATCAATCGACCTGGTGGATGAAGGTCAGAGAGAATGCAGTGCAGGGATCATCGATAGTGCCTCAGGAGACGACAGAGCAGATTGTCAGGGGAGAGATTTTCTGAAACTTGAGTGGCTGCTATGTGCAGACAGTGTGTGCATGACCAGGTAGAACTGGGCACTGGAGGTGTGTTCACTTGGTCTTGTTGTAGCCTGTGCTGGTTATTTACAACAGGACAATGACTTTGGTTGCTCATCAACCCCTTGGAGGGAATGAACTCATCCAGTCAAAATCGCTCCTCTGAGTGGAAGAGAAATTACCCTGTAATCTATACACTAAAAACAATGCAAAGTTGCCCTCATCGCACAGATTCTAACCATGGCGAGACTGTGTGTATCTGAGTAGAATGGGCAGGACAGGGTTTTCAGGGCTGCGTTTTTTGTTAGTAGACCAGTGGGCCTTTCTTTTGAGAAGCCGGCAGGTGGACTCAAACCTCCAAACCTTTGGTTAGTCACCAGGTGTGTTAACACTTTGTGACACCAGGGGTTCCAGTCACTCTGCCTGAACATAAAGTCACCTGGCCCCCAACTTGAGAAGATCTGTCTCCATGCCCATTTGAAAGAAGCGTGAGCCAGTGGAATGCAGAAATTATTGAAAGGTATCACCAATATCGCATGCAAGTAAAACCTTGCTAAAGAGAATTTTAAAATGATTGCAGCAATGCCTCCATAGAGAAGAGTTAGATATTTGAGCCGGATTCAAAAGAGGGTGTAGGATAGGAAATATCATTGGTGACATCAGGTGTATCCTGGCTGAAAGCAGAGAACACCAGAAAGCTGTTTATCTGTGCTTTATTAGCTATACAAAAGCACTCAAGTAATTTCAAATGATGAGAATTCTAGAACACTTAATTAATGCTCATGCTGAAAATATACACAGACCAGAAGGGTTGTTTACAATTGAGACATTCATGTGCCCCTTTCATAAGGATGTAAGAGTTGTAGCCTTTCATCACCTCTACTGATGCCCTTGAGTTGTGGTGGTGGAGAAGAGTACTGAATTCCATGGATTGCCAGAGAACAAACAGATATGCACCCAGAGTGTCCTTGAAGGCAAGGATGGTAAAGCTTCATCCCACATACTTTGGGCATGTTTCTAGGAAAGGGCAATCCTTGGAGAAAGGCATCATTCTTGGAAAAGGTGGAGGTTTAGAAAAAGAGGAAGATCCTTCAACAAGATGAATCGATACAGGCACTACAGCAACGTCTCCTGTATGTCAAGATGATGAGGATAATACAGGACAGGGCTCAGATCTGTTGTTCGTAGGGCTCTGAGTCATACTCCACTTGATGGTACCTAACAACAGCAGCAACAACAACATTCAATCTGTACGCTGAGTCAGTAACCTGAGAAGCCAGATGATATGCAGAAAGAAGCATTAAGACTGGAGGGAGACTTACGAACAAGCTGTGATATACAGATGACCTAACCTCACTAGCTGAAGGCAGAGAACCTGAAGCCCCTACTGATGAAGATGAAACGCTCCAACCTTCAGTATGGATTACACCACAACTTGAAGAAACAAAAATCTCACAACAACATCATGATAAATGGAGAAAAAGATTGAAGTTGTTATGGATTTAATTTTGCTTGAATCCACAATCAGAATCATAGGAACAGCAGCCAAGAAGCCAAGAAATGCATTGCATTGAGAAGACCTCCTGCAAAAGGCCTTTTTAAAGCATGAAAGAGAAAAGCTGTCACTTGGAGGACTAAGGTACACCTGACACAAACCATGGCACCTTTGGCCATCTAATACACATTTGAAAGCTAGAGAGTAAACAAGGATGACTGAAGAAGAACTGGCGCCTTTATAGTACTGTCTTAGTGAAGAATATGAAGTATACTATGGGCTTCTAAAAGAAGGGTAATAATACGAACTTTATGAATTTTGTATGCAAACCAGTATAAAATAAAACTTTTTAAAAAATAATGCTCTTTAGAAATGAGAATGACAAGACTTTGTGTCATATACTTTGGACATGTTATTAGGAGAGACCTGAGATTTTGTATTATATACTTTGGACATGTTATTAAGAGAGACCCGAGACTTTGTGTTATATACTTTGGACATGTTATTAGGACCAGTCCCTAGAAAATGCTCTCACGCTTGGAAAAGCAGAGTCAGTGAAGATAACAGAGACCCTCAAGGAGATAGACCGATAGTTTGATAGATTGATGGGCTGCAACTATGGATTCAAACATGACAACAGTTTTAAGGATGGTGTAGGCTTGGCTCACATCTTTCCTTTTAGCACAACAACTGGTGAGTTTGAACAACTGATCTTTCAGTTAGTAGCCACGTTTCACCCTCGCAGGGATCCATACAACACATATAAACCAAATCCACTGTCATCTAGTTAACTTTTTACTCCTAACAGCCAGTCAGGACAAAGTAGAATCGCCCATAGGTTTTCCAAGGCTACACCTTTACTGAAGCAGACCGCCTCGTCTTTTTCTCAGTGAATGGGTGGTGGGTTCAAACTACTGACCTTTCAGTTAGCAGTCAGATGACTAACCTACTGCTCCACCAGACCTCCTGTGATGTAGTAGTTAATTTGTCCTGTATGTTTACCATCTGAACAAGAGCTTCAAAAGCCCCTCTCTAATTCTGGGAGACAATGAAAGTTCAGCATCGCAGGGGGCTCAGGTTTGATAAGCTACATGTAGTCACACCTGGCTGGACTGAAATTCTGGACCACCTTCAATAGCTACCTTCAAAAACTATTAAGAGAGAAAAAAATAAACGAAAACAACAACAATAACAACAACTACTACTATTAAGGATATATGAGGGACTGAATAAAAGCGATGTATGATAGGGTCTTATGGTTATCACAAGAGTCCACAATTAAGGTTGCATAGTGGAATGTACTTGGGGTGGTGGGAGGGGTGTAGGGGGATTGTGTACCAGGGAAGCAGTGTTTCTTTTACTTTTGAAAGAGAGGAGCGAACTGGGGGGGGGGGGGGGGTGGCTTTGGAGGGGGGGGGTTTTTTTTTTATATGGAAAGGAGGGGGCAAGCAGGGGGGGGGGGGGGGGGGGGGGGGGGGAGAGGGATGGGCAGGGAGAGAAGTGCAGCAATGAATGAATGGAAATCCAAAATCTCTGTAAATGCTCATTAAAATTATTTAAAAAAATTTTCAATAGAAAAAAAATAAAAGGATATCTAATGAAGCCCTTTCCCCTTCCTTTTTTGTGTTTCTCTTGGAAAAGAAAAGAGAATGCTGCCAACAGCTTTTTCCTCCCCATTGCAAATGCTTCCTAAATCCTTGATCTTCTTAATGGAAGAAAGATTTCTGAGTTCTTGTTTATTTGTGAGGAGCAGAGAGCAGATTCTCAGAGTCCATGCACTGAACACAGCAAAGCCAGTTTTTCAAAGTACAAAGAGTTCCAAGCAACAAAAGCTCAAGTCGGCGGCCTCCCTCCCTATTTACTTCGGAACATGGTTTAAAAGGCAACACATTTTCACAAACAGCTCTCCAGAAAAAAAAGGAAAATAAAGAAGACTCACACAAATTTGGCAAGCATTCCCAAACTGTTTGTATGCTTCTCAGAGCCACACATAAAAGGCCACAGTTGCCCCAGGCTGTCCCCAATTACATTTCTGAAGTTGGACGGGGAACAATTTGCTTCCATTATCTCTCCCTCTCATGGAAGGTGCTGGAAGAGGATGGGGACTCCACTGCAATACACTCAGCACTAACTTTTCCAGGCAGGAGTCCTGCTAACATAGCATTTAGCTATTCGGAACCTGTCAGTTCCGAATGAGGAAACCAAGAAGGATTTCGATACTGTTTTTGTAGTTCCTGAAGGGTGGCATTGTGGATGAAGCATTAGACTGATAACAAAAAGGTTGAGGGTTCAAACTCACCAGCTGCTCCAAGGCAGAGAGAGGAAAGCAGTCTATCAGTACTACAGCCTTGGAAACCCTACTGGCAGTTCTACTGTGTCTTACAGGGTCACTATGTGCTGATTCAACAACAGGGTTTATTTTGGCTTTTAAAACCAGTTCTTCAGAGAATGTGGATTTGAAAACTTCTTTCATAATCATCCTCAGACACCTTCCCATCTAACACACGGCATGCACCCAAATAAACTGTAGGACCTTGCCCAGTCATCTCTGATAAATGGGCGGAGCAAGACAGTGGGCCCCGCAGTGGGAGACGTTTCCAAGTGAATGAACGACTGAGTCATAAGCAGCTGTTGTTGAAAGCTGTCAGTTCATTGTCAGCTCATGGCGACCCCACGTGCCTCAGAGCTGACCTGCTTTTTAGAGTCTCATGAGTGTGACCTTGCAGGAGCTGAAGGCAGTCGTTCCTCCCAAGGAAAGACCTCTGAGTCAGAATGAACTGCCAACGCTTTGGTCAGGAGCCTGTTGCTTAACTGATCGACGCGGGATCTCAGTTATTAACTCACGGCTGCTGTTGTTAGGTACCCTCATAACGGTTCCAACTCTTAGTGTGACCCCCTTGTAACAGAAAGATACACTGCCCAGCACTCAGGGTCCTCACAAGTGTTCTTCTTTGTGAACTCATTTGCCACAGTCACGGTGTCAGTCCACCTCCTGGAGGGTCTTCTTTCTAACCCACGGCCAGCTTTCCCAAGCATGATGTCCTTCTCCAGAACTGGCTCCTGGTAATAACAGCATCTCCAAAGCACGTGAGATGAAGCCTCACCATTCTCACGCGTAAGGAACATTCCGGCTGCACTTCTTCTGAAAGTGATTTGCTCATCCTTCTGGCAGACCATTGTCTAGGTGATAGTCTTCACCATCATCATGATTCGAAGGGCCCAGTTCTTCAGTCTTCTTAATTTATCGTCCAGCTTTCACATGTGCAACCCAGCAGACCCTCAGTAATAATCTGATCAGTTAACGCTAAGCTTAAGTAACAAGCAACATTATGACAGATGGAAAAAAAGATTGAGATTGCCAAGGATTTCCTTTTACTTGGAACCACAATCAACATCGATGGTAGCAGCAGTCAAGAAGTCAAAAGATGTGTTGCCGTGGGCAAGTAAGCCACCAAAGGTCTCTCTAAAGTGCTAATGAGCAAGGATGTCGTTTTAAAGACTGAGGTGTACCTGCCTCAAGCCACAGTATTTTCAAATGCTCCATAATTATGGGGAAATTGGACAATGAAAAAGGAATTCCAAAGAAGAATCAATGCCTTTGAACTGTCATGTTAGTGAAGAATACTGCATATACTATGTACTGCATTGAAAAAGAGGCCGACCTCTGATGAGATAGACTGACACAGTGACTGCAGCAATGGGCTCACGCATGGAAGAGAGCATTACGATTGCACAGGGTGAGGCAAGGCTTACATCGGGAGTCCACAGCATTGCCAGGAGTTGTAGTTGACTTGATAGGACCTACCAACGTAACATTATTAACTTGATTTTCATGACTGAAAATAGGGAAAAGGTGAGACCCCTCATATGATGTCACATAGTAAGTGGAGGAACCAAGCTTTGATCCAGGCATCTGCAGGCAGCACCCCTGATGGTGCCCGCTGCACAGAGCTGCCTCCCTCACTCCTGTTCTTAGCACAGTCCTGATGCCAACACTTTTCCCCAAGAGAACATCCACGAAGTCACAGTCCCTGAAGTCACCTGCAGCAAAACCAGGAGAGAGAGGAACAATCCAAGTGTGTACTCGGCACCAGGCTCCCCACTCCCACACCAGGCTGTGCGAGTTTAATTAAGAAAATATGACCTGTGCTTGTGTATTTAGTCTTTAGAAAAGTAGGAGCCTTGTTGGCATAGCAGGTTAAGAGTTGAGCTGCTAACTGAAAGGTCAATGGTTCGAACCCACTTTATCCTCTGGATAAAGAGGAGGCAGTCTGCTTGTGTAAGGAACCTTCAGGGGCAGTCCTGCTCTGTCCGTCTGGGCTGCTACGAGTCTTAACTGACCCAATGACTGTGAGTTTCTTTCTTTCTTTTTGGTTTGGAAAGAGGGACTTCATGCGAACAACAATAAAATGGAAAACATCTTGGTTCTCATTGCATATTCTCTCTGGCTTAGAAACCCCATGCTCTTGGCAATAGGAATATCAGTCAGCCGTGCACGTTCTGCTCATCAGGGATTTGGGGTTACAGAGATTTATTTTACTGAAAAGCAAAACAGAAGAAAACAAAATTTTTGAAATGGGCATTGACAGGGAAAGCGAGAAAGCACGTTGCTTCCACAGAGGACACAAGCTCCAAACAGCCACGGAGGCTGTACGGCCGGGAGGAGGCCATTAGGATTCTAAGGAGAGCCGCCGGATGGGGGAGCGATGAGGGATGCAAGGAGGGGGCGTGACAGGAAGACAAGGACTTCTGAGTGGGTGGCCTGACAGGGAAATGACCCAAATGTCCTCCCACGTTACACAGCCAGAAGCACTGGATCGAAGGCAACGCATCTTCTCTCATAACTGTTGTTAGGCACCATCAAGCCCACTCGGACTCACAGCGAGCCTGCAAACTCTAGGTCTGAGCCTTTCCTGACCAGCCCCGTCCTCCCAATCCATTTTCTCTTTCATGCAGGCCAACCGGTGTAAGAAGCTTATGGAAAGTCACAGGAGCTAGGACACAGGGACACCTGGACAGGTGTTTCAGGTGAGATGACGTCTCAAAATACTCACTGTCAAGGGAGGTCTGGTGGTCTAATGGCAAGCAGCTGTATTGCAATCCTGAAGGCACACAGTTCGAATCCACCAGATGCTCCACTGGAGGAGGAGGGGCAGTCTCCTCCTGTGCCAGTCAGACCCGATTCCACAGTATACAACAATATAAAAAAAAAGGCCCAACTCACTGTCAAGCAGACAATCAAGGGACCTTGGTGGTGCAGTGCACATGTGCTTGACTGTTAACAGAAAGGTTACCAGTTCAAATCCACTAGGGACTCTGGAGGAGGAGGGTGGACAGTCTCCTCCCGCAAACCGAGGAAAGGGTCTCCCTGAGTTGGCATTGACCTGGCAGTGACATTAGGTGCGTTTTCTCAGAGTGTCACCAGCTGAGCTGCTAACGGAAAGGTCAGTGGTTTGAACCCACCAGATGCTGTGGGACGAAGAGGAGGCAGGCTGCTTCTGTGAAGATTTGCAGCCGTGGAACCTCTGGAGGGCTGCCTTGGGCTAAAGCGAAATCGACGGGGAAAGCAGTGGGTTCTGTTTTGTTTGTTTTGTAACTGGACAATGAAGACGCTTTAGAGCATTGGAGCTCATCATAAGCTCTCTTTTTCCAAAGAAAAACAATGATTTATTTGAAATTTGCTGAAAATGGACTCTTGCCCTATTTTTGCTTCGCTCCTGGACTCGCCAGCCAGTAAACAGCACTGTGTGAACGCTGAAGCGGTTAGCCACGTGGGTTCTTTTCTCTCTCTTCTTTTTGCTCATCAGCTTGTGAGTGGTGGTGTGGTTTTTTGTTTTGTTTTGTTTTTTTCTTCTCTCTCTTCTTTAAACGTTAAAGCCAACAGAGTAAGAGCCTGCAGTTTAAACATCATTTTTCAAGTGTCAAGCTCCACTCTGGAAAAAACCAAAAGTAATCCACACCAACCATAAAACAAACATCACTCCGAGCCAATGCACACCCACCCACCTCCAACACACACACACACACACACACACATCGCATCACACCACACCACACCTCAGCCAACTACCACCCCATGCCCGCCCTTCATTCAGGTGCTGGGAACGGGCCCTGTTCTCAGCCACTGTATCGTGCGTGCACCTGGGGTCACCAGATCCTTCCCATTTCCTTTACCTTCCTCTCCCCTCAACATCCAATTGTGTGGTGACCCTATGATTCACACACACACACACACACGCCCCATCCTCACCCTTCTCCCTCCCCTCATCATCAAGGCCACATTACCTGCTGTCACTCATTGTCTATTCTGAGACATCAAGGAAATTACTCAGCGTCTCCTAAGAGGTTCTTTGGAAGAAGGAGGCACTAAGAGTAGGTGACAGTATAGTCACACAAACAATATTTTACCACGGGATAAAAGTGGCTAACCACCAGCTGGGCTGGTATCAATTCTGCCTTAATGTATCTCTTGACCTTTGACTACTCAAAGGAGCCCTGGTGGTACAGTGAGCTAAGAGCTGGGTGGCTAACTGAAAGGTTGGTGGTGTGAACCAGAGAGATAAACCTTAAAGACGACAGGCCTTGGAAACTCTAGGGGGCACCTGTACTCTGTCCTATTAGGCTGAGCTCTCTCTCCTCACTATCAGGTGGGAACCAATGCGTAACTAATCCTCCAGCAGGATTTCAGAGGCTTAAATCACATGGGAGGAGACTGTCATTCCCCTCAGAGTAGCCAGTGGGTTCGATCTACTTGTCTTTGTATTGGAGTGGACTCCTTACCCCCTTGGCCACCAGAAATGCCTAAGAGTTATAATCTACTAGAAGAAAATGAATGAAGATTAATTGGTGCCTCATGTTTCACAAAAGGATTCTAACTGACCCCACCACCTGCTCAGGGCAAAGAAAATCGTGCACAGTGCTGCAGCCTTTGGCCTTGTTCATCGTTTGCTCGCTGACTAATGAACTGAAACTGAAGAAGACCTGAAGCGCCTACTGCAGAAGGTCAAGGACTTTAGACTTCAATATGGATTTACTCTTAACATCAAGAAGACAAAGATTCTCACCACTGGGCCAACTGGCAGCACCACAATGGATAGGGAAGAGATTGAAGTTGTTAACAGTTAGAGCTTGCTTGGCTCCACAGTCAACACTCTTGGCAACAGCAGTCAGGAAATCAAAAGAGGAATTGCATTGGGAAAATCTGCTGTCAGGGACCTCTCCAGAGTGCTGAAAAGCAACGATGTGAGTCTAGAAAGTAAAGTGCTCCTAATCCAGGCCAGGGTCTTCACAATTACTTGCTATGCATCAGAGAGCTGGACAACGACTAAGAATGACAGAAGAAGAATAGATGCCTTCAAATTGTGGTGCTGGAGAAGAGTCTTGAACATATCATGGACCACCAAGAAAACAAACAGATCTGTCTTAGAGAGGGTGAAACCAAGTCTCTCCTTGGAGGCTAGGATTTTTAAGCTCTTTCTCACATACTCTGGGCACATGACCAGTAAAGACTGGTCCTTGAAGAAAGGACATCACACTTGGAAGGGTGGAGGGACAGAGCAGAAGAGGAAAACCCCGGATGAGATGGGGCAATGGGGGTAGGTGTGTTGGAATTAGTGAGACTGGCTCAGGAAGGGCAGGGTTCAGAGTTGCTGTATAAAGGGTCGCTATGGGTCACAGGCGACTTGACAACATATAACAACAACAACAACAACTGGAATTGGATACACAGGCCTGGAAAAGTTTCCCTGAAATTAGCACTTTAAAACATTTAGAAAATCACATTATTTCTCAATCTGTCTTGGTAATTTTTACCTTCAGCAAAATTAAGATAGTAAAGGAGAAGGTGGGGGTTAAAACAGAATTTGTGGATTTTAAAACAAGAATTCCTTCTTTCTCCCCCTCCCCCATGAAATCTTGGTAGCTTAGTGGATTAAATGCTGGACTACTAACAACAACAAAAACAAGTGGTTTAAACCTCTAGCCCTCCTCTGTAGAGAAAGGAGACAGTCTGTATCTGTTAAGATTCACAGCCTCAAAAACTCGATGGGGCAGTTCTGCTCTATCCTGCAAGTTCACTGTGAGTAAATGTAATGGCACTATGTGTCAACTTAATGGAAGGCAGAGGGTTTGGGTTACAGGCCATGGTCTTCGCAATCACCTGTTATGCATCAGAGAGCTGGACAATGACCAAGGAGGATAGAAGGAGAATTGATGCCTTTGAGCTGTGGTGCTGGAGAAGAGTATTGAGAATACCATGGACTGCTAGGAAAACAAACAGATTTGTCCTGGAAAGGGTTAAACTGGGTGGCTCCTTGGAGGCAAGGATTCTGAGGCTCCGTCTAACATACTCTGGACGTGTTGTAAGGAGGAACCGGTCATTGGAGAGGGACATCATGCTTGGGAGGGTGGAGGGATGGCCGCAAGAGGGGAAGGCCCTCTATGAGGTGGATTGATTCAGTGACTGGGATAATTGGGTTGGGAGTGTCAGAGACAGTGTGATTGGCACAGGACAGAGCGGAGTTTAGGGCTGTTGTACATAGGGTCGCTATGAGTCGCAAGCAACTCGACGGCACATAACAACAACAACAACTTTTCAGAGTTGACATGCTTAGGAAAGGTTCTCTCTTGATCATTAATGCTTACAAAGCAACTACGGTTGCATCTCATCATTTGTAGACTAAGTACCATAGACTTTTGATTCTTGTTAAAAGAAAGGATTTAGAACCAGACAGGTTCCAGAATGGGAGTTTATTGGAAGAACTCTGCTGCAGTCAGGTCCTACTCAAAGCAACCCTACAAACCACAGGATGAAACACTGCACCATCCTCACATCCCCAGAAGAGCGGAGCTCACTGGTGCAGCCAGGCATCAATCCATCGCCCCGAGCAGCTTCCCCTCTTCTGTGGACCCTCTCCTGCCTCAGGCACGACGCTCTTATCCAGGGAATGGTTCCTCCTCATAACATGCCCAAAGTTCATGAGACAAAGTCTTGTTATTCTCGATTCTAAGGAGTATTCTAACTGCTCTACTTTCAAGACAGATTTATTTGTTCTCCTAGCAGTCGTTGGTATATAGAATATTTTCCACCAGTGATGTAATTCGACAGTACCAATTCTCCTTCAGTCTTCTTTAGTTATTGTCCAGATTGCAAATGCATACAAGGCAAAAGATAGAAGTTCCATGGCTTGACCCAAGCAAGTGAGCCTTGGTAGTCAAGTGATGTCTCAGCTTTTAACTCTTTAAAGAGGTATTTTGCAGCTGATTTGACCAAGGAAACATGTCATTAAAATCCTGATACAATAATTGGTATTGTACACAGATAAAAGTATTCATAAGAATATCCCTATTTACAAAAAAGTTCATCAGGCCAATTTAAATTAGTTCGCCTAATACTGATGTTGAGGCCTTTTCTAACCAACAGTCTTTTACTTATTTAGTTTTTAATCTGTTGTTCACAGAGTTGCTATGATTTACTGGAGACTTGGCACCAAATAACAGTCACAACTTTTTTGGCAAACTTTGAGCTAATCTGACTCTAAGACAAACTCATCATTAAGAAGTTTATGGGATGGCTATTTATTGATGGAAGTAACATTTATTGAGTGACTTGTGTTTATGAGACACCTTTGTAACCATGCTGGACAGGGCAATCAACAAGACAGATTTAGATCCCAAAATAGTTTATATTCCAGTAGGAAGACAAACAAGTCTCAGAGAATTATAGAGTGAATCGTTTAAGTTAATATTGGTGTAGCAGGTTAAGCATCTGACCGCGGGCAGAAAGGTCAGTGATCTTACCCTCCTAGCCACTCCACAGGAGAGGGAGGAGGCAGTTTCCTCCCATGAATGTCCACAGTCTTGGAAGCCTGATGGGGCAGTCTGACTTTGTCCTGTAGGTCTGCTGTAAATTGGGATTGAGTAGGAACAGATTACTAGATACTTGAGTAGGAGTGGACAGAGCATGCCTGGGCCTCCCAGAGCTGAGTCAGAGCCCCCCGTTTCTTATTCCTAACTCACTCTCAGGAACTAAAGGAAGTTCCGTATAAAGACACTGGAACTAGACTGACTCACTTTGAATCACACACTTGCTCAGTGTGTGACTTCAGACAAGTGACTTAGTCTCTGTACCCCCATTTTCTCTGTCAATGCTCTTACCTTAAGGTACATATACAAGTTTGAATTTTACCTTTCATGTAATGGGAAAATACCAGAGAACTTTGATCAGATCTGTGCTCCAGTTTGCCTTAAGTTTGACAAGTTGACTAGAGAATCATTCTTGCTGTGCTATGAGGGAGGAGCTGGGAGTGAGAAAGCAAAGGCCAAGGGTTGGCAGATCACTCTTCACTGTCAAATAGTAGTGATGGTGTTTGGGCCCAGAGTGGTAGTAATGAAGGCAATGAGAAATCACTAGAATCTGGGAATATTTTGAACACAGACACAACAGGATGTACTGAGAGTTTAGGTAAGAACTCTGTGAAGAAAATAATTCAATAATACCTCTAAATAGTTTTTAAAATGTGATTGTGGGTGACTGGCCATCTAAGATGTAACTAAAGGTTTTTTGTTTGTTTGTTTATTTGAAACAAAGAAGAGCAAAGAAAATAAAACTCCAGAGAAAAACAAGTCCACTGTGCCCACAGCCCCCACTACCTGAAGTCCAGAAGAACCTACCACCATCAGCTCTTAGTGAGATCACGATACAAAGTCTGGACAGAGAGAAGGAGAGAAAAAAAAGAAAGGTAGAACAACATAAAGAATCATAAAAAGACCAGACCTACCTGTCGAATAGTAGCCAGTGGAATCCCTTGAGACTGGGGGTGGCCTTTAGACACCCTTCAAGCCTGGAACAGAACCCACCACTGGGGTCAACTTTCAGTCAAACCAATGGGCAGGAAGAACAAACCCCTAAAAACACAATCAAAATCATAGGACCTGAAAAGAAAAGTATTTGCCCCAAAACCAAGCTCAGAAGGTGAGAAAGGGCAGGTAAGGATGGATGGAAATGGAGAAATCCAGGGAGGAAGAGGGAGGAGTGCTCTCAAAATGAAGAGATTGCCGCTGGTATCCTGAAGCAAAATGTGTATGAATGAAGAATGGAAATTTGCTCTGTAAATCTGCACTCAAACTGTAATTGAACAACAACAACAAAAAAAACCACCTTGAAATCATAGAAACATTAACATCATTTGGGAGCTTGCTAGAAATGCCAATTCTCAGGCCCACTTGAGATGCACTAAATCAGAAACTCTGGGGGGAAGGCCCCCATCACCTGGATTTAACAAGCCTGCCGGGTGATTCTGACGGTTGTTAACATTTGAGAACCAACACCCTGAACTACTGGGCCTGCATGGTTGGTGAGTGGTGTCCTAGTTACTGAGACTGGGGAGATTGAGTGGAGAGATTGAAATGAAGATGATCAAGCATGAAGATTTGGACAAATTGACTTGGAGATGCAGATTAGATATTTCAAATATGTCAAGCCTGCAATTGGATAAAAGACGTAGAGAGGTATGCTTAGGGGCTGTCAGCGTGTAAACAGACTGTAACAGCATTGGACCGGATGAGGTCACCCGAGGAGGGGCTACAGATAGAGGAGAAGCTGGGAAATGAGCCAGGGGTCCTCTCTTGCTTAGATGGACAGGATTTAAATGGCCTGGCTTCTTCGCTGATGTTGCCATAACAGAAGTAGCAAAAGTGATGGCTTTAACAGACACTCATGCTCTCACAGTTTATAAGCCAAAAAGTCCAAATTCAGGTGCCAAATCTAGGGGAGGACGTGTACTCTCTATTGGTTTTGGGAGAAGGACTTTGTCTCCTTTCAACAGCCATAGACCTAGCCATCCCTTGGAGATCTCCATGTGCCTTGACCTTCCCCGGTATCAAGGTGTTTCCCCACACAGCAACTGTGGTCCAGATGATGTGCTGCACTCCTGGTCTTCTCTCTTGGTGTTGCGGTCCCTGCTGCCTTCTCTCCCACAGGACAGAAGGTGATGCAGACCACAGCCAGGGACGCTCCCTTACATCAGATCAGGCTGTGGTCTGATTACGAGGGATGCATCCCACCCCAATCTCATGACTAATTGATCGGGTGATCATATTTCCTATCACTTCATAAGGGATGATCTCAACATTAACATAACTGTCTCTAACCTTTCTGCACTGACATCACAGAGGGTAGGCCTGACAACCCCCAGGATAATCAGGTTGGAATGAGAATTGCAGCCTCGCCAAGGTGGCACATATTTAGGATGGCACAATTAAATCCACGACACTAGTCCTTCATTTTAACAAGTTTAGACAACTCCCGGGCTCTGCATGTGGAAGTTAAATGATAAATAAGGAAAACTGCAGAAGAACTGATGTCTTTGTAAGAATACCGAGTACACAATGGCCTGCAAAAAGAATAAACAAGTTCTCGGAGGAAGTGCAACCAGGGTGCTCCTTAGAGGCAGGATGCTCAAACTGTCTCTCACATTCTTTGGGCGTGTGGTCAGGAGGGGTTGGTCCTTCCAAAAAGACTTTATGCTCAAAAAGTTGAATGTCAGCAGAAAAAAGGAAGACCTTCAACAAAACGGATTGACAGGGTGACTGCACCAACAGGCTTGAACATGTCAGATATGGTGAGGCTGGCGCACGATAGGATGAGGTTTCACTCTTTTTCATAGGGTCACAATGAGTTGTAGCTGACTTGATGGTACCTAACAACATACAGTAGCTTGACGACTTCTTGTTTTTTCCTTAAGTTGAGTAGTCGCTTTTGAGGCCTGCTGCATAACATGTCTAGCTGTTAATAAGAAGGTCACTGGTTTGAGTCCATTAGTGCCTTCCTGGGAGAAAGATGGGTGGTTTTCTTCCTTAAAGATTTATAGCCTTAGAAACTTGATGGAGGAATGCTACATGTCAGGACAGAGGATCTGTTTCGGTTTTGTAGTTGCTTTCATTTAAAAAGGATGCATTCCCTGTTCAAGGAGGACTCAACATAGTGAAAATGACAACCCTAGCAAAAGCAATCTATAGGTTCAACGCAATCTCAGTACAGATACTAAACTCATTCTTCAAGGAGATGGAAAAGGCAATTTTCAGTTTCATTTGGGAAGGAAAGCAACTTGAATAAGCAAAGTTCTTCTGAAAAATAAAACTGAAGTAGGAGGCATCATCCTCCTTGATCTCAAAACCTGCTACACAGCCACAGTAATCTAAACAGCATGGTACTGGCACAACAGCAGACACATAGGTGAACGGAATAGAGATGAGAACCCAGAAACCATCTACCTACGGTCAATCGATATTTGACAAGGAAACAAAACCCGTTAAATCTAACTCCATAGACAAAATCCAACTCAAAGTGGATCAGAGACTTATGGGTAAAACGAAAAAAAAAAAAAACCACAAACATCATCAGAGAGAGAGAAAAAAAGGAACAAATTTAGAAGCCCTATTCTATGGCAAGCAGGAGTGGTATCCACTTCCTAAATAATATGCCTCCAGAAACTCTATGAACTTTGATAAATGACGATAGTTGTAGAGGGGCTTCAGGCCTTCTGTTTAGAAGATCACTATGAGTTGTGCTCGACTCAAAGGCAATCAACAACAACAACAACATTCTATAGCATAAATAGGCTCATAAACATAGCCAGAAATGCATAACCAGGAGACGCTATATCAATGAAATTAGACCTTCTGAAAATTAACTCTCTATGTACATTTTTCCAACAACATTTCAGACAAAGAACTAAAATGAAACTTACAGAATATTCTAGTGCCTCCACAAGAAAAACACTGTTAATCCAATTACAAAACGGGGAAAAGACACGAAAAGACTTCACCAAGGAGGATATTTGGATGGCCAATGAACACATGAGGAAATGTTTGAAATCACTATCAGAGAGGTGCAAGTCAAGACAACAATGAGCTATCATCTTGCTCCAGCAACAACAGCAAAGTTTATCAGCACAGCAAATAATAAAGGACGGTGAGGATGTGGGAACACTCATGCGCTGCTGCCACCAGTAAAATGGTACAATTACTAAGGAAAGCAATTTGCCGATTCCTCAAAAAGGTGAATATAGAAATTACATGATGCCACTGTTGTAGAATGGGACTGTCCTTGGGGTTGGGGAGAGACTGAGTAAGATGGGTTCAATAATGTATACTGCACTGAAACAGAGGAGGGAGAAAACTGTTTAAAAGAGATATATAACTAGGTATTTCTGTCATCACAGGAGACTAGAGCGAGGGCTACATGGTGGAGGGGACCTGGGGGAGGGTTTGTAAAACAATGAAAGAATCTTTTCTTTTACTTTTCCATAATTTTCGGACTCATGTACTTATAACTTGTTAGTCAAATTTGTGTCTTCTAGGTTGCAACACCCCCATGATACATCTTCAAGGATATGAACATGTACGGCCAAGCACAATCAATAAGAGTGCATCTAAATTCCAAAATCAATCTCCATAATAGTCTATGTGTTTCCTACTGCCAAAGGGGCCCTTTAGAGTAGTGAGAGAAGATCTTCACCCTGAAACCCACAGCGTCCCTTTTCAGCAGGAAGTAGCTAAGAGAATACGCCATCCCCTTTTCCTTATGACTCAGGGTGAAGTCTCTCTCAGGGAGGAGTGATAGGGAATGGCAAAGGACACACTGACAAAGAAGATTAATCAGAACTGGCTTTGACAAGCATTGTGGCATTTGGACAAGAACAAACTGGGAGGAGGGTAGAGAGAATAGTGCAACAATGAATGAATGGAAACCCAAAATCTCTGTAAATGTTTATGAAAATTAATAAAATATAGAAAAAAAAAAAAAGAAATCCCAGGTGACCCACCTATTATTCCACTACTAGGAATATACCCCAAGGAAATCAGTGCTGAAACACAACGAAGATATGCATGCCCATGCCCATCATAGTGTTATTCACAATAGCAAGAAGATGCAAACAACCTAAATGTCTATCAACAAATGAATAGATAAACTGTGGTACATTCACACAATGGAATACTATACAACATGGGAGAGGGTAGAGGGCCCTGCTGCTGCTGAGCGCCATCTAGTGGGAACCAACTCAGAGCCGACCCTCCAGCTGGTCCTCAGAGGCTGCAGACGGCACATGAGGAGATGGCCCACCTTTATCCTACGAAGCAGCTGGTAGATTTGAACGGTGCACCTCTGCACTGCCAGATCAATTCCTTGCCACTATGCCACCAGAGCTCCCTAGAGGGTCTTGTTGTGTTGTTGTGTACCGAAGGGTCAGAACCGATCCACAGCTGACCCTCAGGTGGGTTTTCAGAGGCAGTTAATCGCACAAGAGGAGACTGCCCATCCTTCTTCCGCAGAGCAGCTGGTGACCTCGAACTGTGTCCCTTAGGGATCTAAGTGCAGCTCCTTGCCACTAGGCCACCAGAGCTTCCTGCTGAGTGAAACATCTCCATCATAAAAAGACAAATACTGCATTAGATCGCTATTGTGAAAACAAGGAGATAACTGAGCAAGGTATGTGTAAATGTTCAAAACGGGAAGGGGAGAGCGGGGTGGGGGTGGATAAAGGAGGGGATAACAATCACTAGATAGCAGATATTCATAGAATGATGAGGGGAGAGAGAATAGGAAAGACGCAATGGGGACTTGAAGAGATGGGGTGAAAAGAGGCATATCCTCCAGTGGGTTGTCAGAGGCAGTTAATCGTAATCGCACGGGAGAAGATTGCCCATCCTTCTCCCATGGAGAAGCTGGTGGAACTCGAACCGCATGCCTTCGGGATTGCAACGCAGCTTCCTGCCATATGAATGAGTGTATAAAACACAATATAAATGAATGAAACACAATATATAAAAATGTATAAAATCCAATGTATGTGATAGATGATTATCTAAAACACAATGTAAATGAATCAATGTATATAAATGATCGTATAAAATGCAATGTATATGAATGATTGTATGTAGGCCAATACAAATATTCTCACAAAATTAAAAAAAAAATAAAAAGGATGCTTGATTTCTAGCATTTAGTGAAACACACAATACAGAAAACAGTCCTATCTCTGCCTGGCTTGAATATTCTGCCAATCACAAAGGAGGAACTCTACAGAGAGTTATGGCTTCAAGTGTGTCCCCAACAGCACACAATGATGTCCTTTAGGCTGGTTCCATAAGGGAATGGTGAGGAAAAGTCCCTGGTCACAGCACTTCACATTCTACGCAGAGGCAATTTTTTAAAGCAAGTATTTGATCAATTGACCTTTGTGCGTTGAAATTGGGTTAAGGATTTTCTACGGCCAGAAATGAATAGAAATTCCTCTGACTGCTCTCCCTGGAGCAGAGAGCGAAAATAAAGTTGTCTTGTCTCACAGGACTTGCTCCTTGGCCGTCTCCGGATCGATGCGGGGAGCAGCCGCCAGCCCACCACGAGCGTCTGGATCAATGAGATGCCGGACGTCCGTGTACATTTCCCATTCCTGTCTGCTCCTGCTTCCAAATGAGAATCACGCTGCTCACAGGATGCCAGAACCGTGTAAAAAAAAAGCCCCATTGGATTCAAACAGGAGCCACCCACCCACCCACCTGCCTCCCCAAGCACCTCTCTCAGGCTCACTCCTGAGCAGCTGTGACCTAGTAAAGCCTTTGTGGTTAATGCAGCACTTGGCTTTGACCCATGGACTTAACGTAGGTGAAGTTCATTGTATCCCCTAAGGACATTTCAGCACAATGACAGGGCAGGCTGTCACTGCTTCCTCCACGATTAACTCATACGATTAGAATGACATCAGTTTTAAGCAAGTTTGAGAAAAGTCTTTATTCCCCTTCATTCTCCTAGGACCATTGCCATGGAGTCTGAGAGGCGCATCTAACACACCTGTTATATGACCAGCACATATCAGCATACTTGTTCTGTGCTGGTCATGTAAGACACTTGTGACTGCGTTCTTGTCAATATACGTAGGATACTGGAGTGCCGTTGGTCATACATATTTGCTTTTTTGTTGTTGTGTCACTTCATGTGCACAAAGACTCTACTCATGCTGAGCAGAACTGCTACACAGGACTTTGCCTGTGTTCCTTTTTTTTAAGCTTTTTATTCTGATTTGAATGAACGTGCACAGATTCGTCTTCTATTCAGAAGTTCATTCATATTTTCTTTTGTGACATTGCTTGTAATCTCCACAACGTAGCAGCATTCTTGTTACTGTTCCTCTTCTATCTTGGTGCTCCCTGTCTTCTGAGCTCTATCCTTGCAGAACTGCAGCCCTTTTGATCTTGAATGGTTGACTGTTCTAAGAAGTGCACACTTCTTGGTGGCGTCCTTCATCTTCAGTCCAACAAATCTATGTGGCTGAAAACTGCTACATGAAGTGAGTAAAGACCCAGGCCTGAAGGTGACCTCGGGCCACAGTGTTAGGGTTCCAGTAGTCTCTTCTCTGACCATTCTGTGCCACACTTCTCACCTCCTTTACCCAGAAACTTCTCTTGCGATTTCTTTCAGAGTTGTTGCTTGTGGAGTCTGGCACCATCTAGTGCTTCTGGTCTCAGAGCTCACAGGGTTTCCAAGGTTGGGACTTTTCAGTAGCAGATGGACAGACCTTTCTTTCAAGTCACTCCTCAGTGCTTCTGAACTGCTAACTTTTCAGCTGACAGTCATAACTTTTAACCATACCTAAGACCCAGGTATTTCACTCAAAACCCACTTCTCCCCAAAGCCCTGGATTCCTATTTTCTACAGGAAAAATTGAGTGTCCCCTTGTGCTCACAAGCCAGCAACTCTTTTCTCTACCATGTGTTGATAAATGTTGGAAAATGGTCATTTCTTCTGACTCCATAGCTACTGTATGACACAGTCTGATAGACAACAATACTCAAACCCAGCTCACTGCCCCTGAGTTGATTCTGCCTCACAGTGACACTGAAGGACAGGGTACACTTTCCTCGAGGGTTTCCAAGGCTGCACATCTTGACAAAAGTAGCCCGCTGCATCTTTCTTCCTCAGAGGGGCTGGTGCGCCTTCTGGTCCCTTCAGCAACAGAGGCTTTAACCACTGCCTGAGTCACTGCTTCAGACAGCAACTGTCTCTTTCCTGGTTCCGCTCCCCCAATTTGCCCCATCATCCTCTAAACTGCGAATTCTCTCATGTACTGTGATTACTCAGGAACTTTAAAGTGATAAAAAACAAAGACGTCACACTGAGTTGCTTTTAACTCAAGCCATGGGATCTTTTTATATTTGGGGCACTGGTGGTGTAGTCTGTACATAGAAAGTTACGTTGTTAACCCAAAGGCCAAACCTCTCAGCGGTTCGAATCCATCAGCTGTTCCTCTGGAGAAAGATGACCAACTTCCTGTTTACAGCCTCGTAAACCCAATGGAGGGTCAGCTATGAGTCAGTTCTAAATAAACAGTTATTATTGTTGTTGTTGATTGCCTTCAAGTCGAGCACGACTCATAGTTAGCCTATGAAAAAAGGCCTGAAGCCCTTCTACAGCTATTGACATTTATCAAAGTTCACAGACTCAACAGTAATGATATTTTTATTTCTTATGCATAAAAAAGGCTGAACAATGAGTTACAAAGACCAAAGAAGAATCAATGCCTTTGAATTGTGGCGTTGATGAAGAATATTAAATACACTGTGAACTGTCAGAATAAACACATCTGTGTTGGGACAAGTACGGCCAGGATGCTCCTGAGAAATGAAGATGGCAGGAGTCGTTTTCAATGTGCCCGGACCATGTGACCAGGAGGGGCCAGTGCCTGGAAAAAGACATCATTCTTAGCAAGGTAGCCAGTCAGCGGAAAAGAGGACCCTTAACAAGATGGGACCGACACAGTGGCTGCAGCAGTGGGATCAAGGACAGCAGAGATCGTGAGGGCGTCACAGGCCGGGCAGCGTCTCAATCTGTTGTACACAGGCTCGCTGTGAGGCGGAGCTGACCGCAGGACACTTAGCAAGCACAGCACACATGAGAGTCTATGGCAACATGTACATTAGCATGTGTGTTTGATCACCGAGGAAAATAAAAATATACAGCCTGTAAGTGAGTCTGAGGTAATGGTGAGTGTCTCTCCTCCCCAAGGAGAGAGAAAATAAACCCAGGAGTATACTCCAAAAATAGCATCATAACACACCCCTTGTGTCCTCAAACAGTTTGGCTTAGAATCGAAAGGAACTATTTTGCCTTATGAATATGTGGGGTTTGAACAGACAAGCCGGACAATGTATAGGAGATCGGTTTCTAATCATTCGAGGTTACGGTGGAGATTTTTCCTGAGGCCTATTTGGACGTGAGGTGGATCTGTGTTTCCGCTGTGGCCTTTTAATAAAGAAATCATGCATTATGCAAACATTAACATTTAAACCGATTGTAGAACTGAGTTACGACTTTCCTTTTACAGAGATGATGCCTTTACTAAAATAAAGCGGTGAGAGTTATGTCTTATCCATTAGCTCACGCTGTTGGAGGAAAACTAATTTCCTGTTTTTCTCTGTTTGGATGAGAGCACTTTATTGGATTATTTTTCTTAATGTGTAAAATGTGAGTTCTTTCTTTGTAAATGTGGTAAATGTAAAGATAACATGTCATAAATTCACACGAGGTGTCAGGACAGCATCCCCATCTCACAGAAGGCAAGGCTGAGGTCTATTTATAGTTATAAGCCTGTACTACAACTTTTGTTAAAACTTTCTAATGAGAATAAATAAATTTAAAAAAAGGGATGGCAAAAGAAGAGGGATGCGCTTGAATTTTTATATTGGTGAAGAATATTAAATGTTAATTTTGTTGTTGTTAGTGCAGTCAACACTAACCCTCTGAACGTCAGATCTGCCCTTTGCCCTGACCTGCCCATCCTCACGACCTCTGACATGTACCAGCCCACTGTGACAGTCACTGCATCAGCTCATCTTGTTGAGAGTTGTCCTCTCTTTCTCTGAGCCTCTGCCCTTCCCAGCATGAAGGCTTTTTCCAAGGACTATCTCTTCCTGATAACATGCTCAAAGTATCTGAGCAGAGTGTCAACATCTTTGCTTCTAAGGAGCGCCCTGGTGTCGCTTTCTCCAAGACAGACTTGTTCGTTCCTAAAATGAAATGTCGTGTGGATGGCCGAAAGCACCAACAAATCCATCCTGGAAGACATACAGCCACGAAAACTTCTTAGAATCGAGGATGATGAGACTTCATGGCATGTACTGTGGACGTGTGACCAAGACGGGCCAGGTACTGAAGAAGGACAACATTCCTTGTGGAGAGTAAACAATGAAAATGACGACCCTCAAAGGGAGGAGTCCACATGGTGGGGTAGCAGCAGGCTCAGGCATTGCACTGACCATGAGGGCCGGGCAGGACCAGGTGGGATTCTGCTCCACTGCACATGAAGTCTTGATGCGTGTGAGTGGACGTGACACCACCTTACAACAAGAGATTTCATAAAAGCTTTTGTGTATATATTCTTGAAAGTTGTCATAGAGATCCAATTACAATTAGCCAATCATACTGGGAAGGACAGAGTGGGGATTAAACACGTTTGATTTTTGCACAAGCTTTGATTCTGTTTTGGAAAATCTATTACAAATGCAAGTCCTTGTATGTCATCATCATCCCTTTGCAGGGGCTTCTCCATATACTAACATCTTTCATTTTCAGGACAACCTTGAAATGTGGGTGCTCTTTACAAAAGAGGAAACCGAGGCTCACATATGTCTCCAAGATTACCTACTACTATTCAGATTACGGCTCCAGTTTACATTTGCCAGCTCTCCCCTGTCAAACGGAATCACCATGAGTCAAACCTCGACTCAACTGCACCTAACAGCAATGTTGGTGTTGTGGACCGGGGAGCTGGAATCAACCCACAGCTGACCATCCAGCAGGTTCTCAAAGAGGCAGGAAACTGCACTGGAGAAGACTACATCAGGTGGATTCAAACCATGTACCTCTGTACTGGCAGCACAACTCCTTACTACAAAGTCAATAACAACCCTTGTAAGCCAGCTTCCATTGAATGTACGACGTGTGTCAAGAGTATTTGTCTTCAGAAGTGGATTGCCAGGCTCTTAGTTTTAAGCACCTGTGAATGGACTCAAACTCTAAATTTCTCAACCACTGAACATACTGTTTCTACACCCAGGGAGACCCATTTAGTCAAGCCAAACCTTAATTACACTGATCATTAAGGGCTGAGCAGAACTGCCCTACAGGGTTTCCAAGACTATGAATCTGTACAGAAAAATTGCCACATCTTTCTTCAGCTGAACAGCTGGTAAGTTCAAAGGGCCAACCTTTCGGAATAGCAGGGCTCCTTAAAGAAAAGGTAAACTATAGCCATTGGAGGATCTATTTATTAGGCTCATAGCAACTCTGGAAGACCCCTAGAACAGCCCCCTAGGGTTTCCAGGTCTGTAAATCTTTACAGTAGAGACTGACTCATCTACCTCTTACTTAGTGCCTGGTGGATCTGAACTGCTGACTGAACGGTCAGCATTCAGGTGCTTTACCACTGCTCTACCAGGCCTCTGGCACTGTATCATACTGTGTAAATCAGACCAGATATTAAGATTTGGAAATTCTGAGGAGCGCTCCTTGTGAGCAGTTTGCTGGAGTGAGGGGCTGGGTCTGAAGGTAGGAAGAGATGTTTTTCAGTCTGGAAGCTTCCATCAGTACCCAGGATGAGTGACAAATGAAGTGAAGAGACAGGAGACTCCACCAGCCATGGTTATGCAGCTGATTTGAGGAGGAAGAAGCAGTTTGCAGCTGGGACAATAAATCAGAATATGCAAGCTTATAAGCAAAGTAACTCGGACGATAAAAAAGGCACATCATTTAATGAAAACAAGCATCCGGACCCTCCTCCCTCCACTTCCCAAGGAACATTCTTTTCCAACCAGTCTGACGTTTTTATTGTGATTTTTCATAGTTTATGAGAAAAGGAAAGAACAGTTTATATTTATAATGTGAAATTATTTGCATATATCACGTTTGCTATCCTCTGGACGAATCGTACTTAGTAGAAATTAATTTTTAACAGCTGTGCACAAAATTCTTCGCACTACCTGGTATGTGTGATGGTGATGGCGAAGGTTGTATGCTCCCTGGGCTGAGACGTGATTCTCAGGGGTTTCACAGTTAGGAGATGATGTAACTATGCCAGAGTTGCAGTCCTGGGGCTCACCAGCCTTCACAATGACTGAGATATTTGAGAGAAATCTCTCTACATCTGCATATTACATGCATACATCTATCTATCCATCTGTCTGTCTGTCTGTCTACCTACCTATCTAGAATTAACACCAATGTAGCAGCAGTCAAGAAATCAAAAGATATGATGCACTGGGCAAATCTGCTGTCAAGGACCTTTTTAAGGGATAAAGAGAAAGGATTTTAGTTTTAAGATGAAAGTGCACTTGACCGAAACCATGGCATTTTCAATTGCTTCAATGCATGTGAAAGCTAGACACTGAATAAAGAAGATCCAATGACTTAAGAACTGCAGTGTTGACCCGGAATATCAAATAGACCACGGACTTCCAAAGAGATCTGTCTTGGAGGTATTTAACCAAAGCACTCCTTAGAGGCAAGGATGGCAAAACTTTGTATCACATACTTTAGGCAGGTTGATAAGAGGTGCCAGTTCTTGGGAAAAGGCATCATGCTGGAGAAAGGGAGGATCCATGGAGGAGAAGATGACCTTTAACGGGATGGTCGATACAATGACTACAACAATGGGCCTGAGTACGGCAGAGCCCGTGAGAATGGAGCAGGACAGGGCAAGGTTTGGATCAGTTATTCACAGGGTTGCTAAGAGCTGTGGTCATCTTGAAGACACCAAGAACAGCAACACGCTCACCTCATCTATGTATCTAATCCGTATCTCATTGGCGTGGCTTTTCTAAAGAACTTAACCCAAGACAATGACCTTCATGGCTAATAGAAAAGTTCTCTCTCTCTCTCTCTTTTTAAAAAAAGAAATGAAAGGCCATTAGAGAAGAAAAAAAACCCCAAATCTCTTCATTTTTATGCTGAGCAGCCTTTTCTATAAATGTCGTCTTTCTTTTTCTCTTTTCCAATCACCAAACTGACTTTAATAATAAGAAGAATCCAGAGGGCATGCTTGCTTCTGCTCTCAGGTAATGGAAAATTTATACCAGTTCAGGATAAATGACCCGAGTTACACAGCTCAGCTACAGAGACCCCAATTGCTCATGCTGGTCATGCCGAGTCACAGCCGTGTGGAAGACGAAGAAGGCTGAGGATCTGAGGAGGCTCACTGGTCCCTAAAAGACTGTCAGCTGCCTCACTCGGTGAGACACCGGGGCGTTCTGCGGGGTCTGTAACTAGGCGTGCTGCTTTGGACGCTGTGCCGTGGATTCCGACTCTCTGAGACCCCGACGAGGGGTCGAGCTGCCCTGTGGACGTCCAGCCTGTGATCCTCATGGGGCAGCTCTCCAGTTGTTCCCCCCTCCCCAAGGTTGCGGACACTTAACTGCCTGCGCCACCATGCCTTCTCAGAGCAAAGTGTGGCTTCCACTGCTCTATCTGCTCTCCAGCAGACCCATCCTGACAAATTTGATTATTTCGGGGGGAACCACAGCAGAACTAATACATATTAAATAGTCATAATTACAGATGTGCTTCTCTGGCAGCTAAATATGTGAAGCATCCCAGCTCCTGCTCTCATCGGCCCAAATGCAGCCAGGGAGGAGGCGTGCAAAGCCACAGTCGAGCATTTGTGCCTGGTGCTGGCGCCTCAGAGAACGGGCTCACAGACTTGAGAGATTGTCTTTTCTTTGCTTCTCTCATGTCGGTTCTGTTAAACAGCACGTCGTCATTCACAGCAGAAAATGCACAGCTCTCAGCATCTAAAGGAGCTCTGGTGGCACAGTGGGTTAAGCACTAGGCTGTGGAATTAGAAATCAGGGTTTCACATGCACCAGCTGCTGTGTGGAAGATGACAGTTCTGCTCTGCTCTGTTCTACAAGGTCACTGTGAGTTGGTTTAGCAGCTATGGAACAGTCCCAGAATAGAGTCCTAAAAGTCTGTGAATCCTATGAATGTGAAGATACGTGCACGCGTGCACACACAGACACACACACATGCAAAATGTGTTGCGTGCATGTATCATACATTTGCATATCTGCACACACATATCTACGTAGGCACTGGCAGGCAGGCCCACACATGTATAAGCATAGAAACATCATATGCATGCATCTGCAGGCATGCACACTCTCAAGACTCATGTACAGGTGTGTGTTAATGCACCTGTACACACACCTGTACACATACATGGACCTGTGTGAACACACACACACACACACACACACACACACACGCATCTTTTCTCTCACATAACACTTAACTAGACTGTCCAAGCCTCACTTAGGGTGCTGGCTCCCACCCACTGAGCCCCATGTGCTTGTTTTCTCCACTTAGAAACACACGTGACAACTGACGCGTTGACTTTGGAAGACTAGGAACCCCATCTCCAGCAGCATCGGAAGGAAGCCTGAAGGGTCAACACTCCAACGCAGTCAACTTGTATGAAGCAGGTGGGATCACGTCAAAAGTCACAGATGATGTCTGCATCATTCCCAACTCAGACGATCTGCCAGTCGTGCTGGTGTTGTGAAGTGAATGTGTCCCTCCAAAATATGTGCTGTCCGCTTCAGCTTCCATGTTTGTGGTCATAACTCCACTTGGGAATAGACTGACTTTGTTATGTTCATGAGGCAGGATTAGTGATCCCTTTTTTAGATACTCACTTCTTGAGTTGGTCTCTTCTGAGAAAAGAGATTAAACAAGCAAGCAGAGTGGAAATGAGAGACACAGCCAACAATCCACACAGGAAGGTTGCCCAGGAGCTCAGAGAGACAAGGGCCTTCCCCCAGAGCTGAAAGAGAGAGAGAGAAAGGGTCCCCCAAGAGCTGGTGCCCTAAATTCAGATGTCCAGACTGTCCCCCAGAGCTGGAGAGGGACATCATGCTTAGGAGGGTGGAGGGACAGCACAGGAGAGGAAGACCCTCTATGAGGTGGATTGATTCAGTGACTGGATAATGGGGGTAGGTGTGCCAGAGATGGTGAGACTGGCACAGGATAGAGCAGGGTTTAGGGCTGTGGTACATAAGTCATGTAGTACATGAGTCGTAGGTGACTCAACAGCACAGAACAAGAACAAGAACTGCAACAACAATGGCGATGAATCCCTGGGACGAGATGCTGTTGACCGCATCCAATCACCTTCTTGACAAGCCAGGACTCCTCCTGGAGAAAGGGCACCACACGTGTCATAGTGGGATTCCTCACAGAATTCTACTAGTCAAGTGGTTGCTACGGTGGCCTGGTGGGGAAGGAGTTGTGCTGCCAACCCAGAGGCAGGAGACGTGACTCCACCAGCTGCTCTGTGCGGTCTACTACAGTAGGATCTGCAGCCTCTGAAAACCCACTGGAGGGTCAGCGACAGGTGGGTTCTGACTCAACAGCACACACAGCTCTGGCGGCGCTCCCCTGGGGTCAATGCAAAGTGTGCAGCAGCATGATGGGCTTGCTGGAAGACACAGGCACAAAATGAGCACATTCTGTGGGGAAAAAGGCCCGGAGGGGCTTGCCGGATGTAGGGTGATCACAGATCTCCAAGTGAAAAACGTACCATCTGCAGCTCACAATAAAGTGAAGCATAATAAACAGAGCTGTAGTGGGCCATCGAGTGGGAACCAGCTCCCAGCGGACCTTCCAGTGGGTTTTCAGAGGCTGCGATTCACACCGGAGGAGACGGCCTTGCTTCCTCCCCCAGAGCAGCTGGTGAGTTTGAGCTCCCTGGCTCTGGATGGGCGGCCTAACTCAAGAGCTGTGCCTGCGTTGTGTTACCACAGCTCTGGGTAACTCCTACAGCCTGTGTTTTCTAAAGTGCATGGGGCCGCCAAGGCAAGAACATATAGAACAGGCCAGGTGAAGAAGAATCAGAAGCCTCTGTTATCATGCTTTAACAAGCTCCTGGATGCTAAGTGAGGTTCTGGGCAGAAATGGGGCATCAGGAAAGCCAAGGAAAGAGACTATAGTCACAGCCACTAGACACAGGGAGGCACAGCACCTCCTGACACAGGGCCACACAGGAGGAGGTCACACCTGGGGACAAGGTAACAAAGGCTGTACTTGTAAGAGGCAGTTTGTGCTTGGCGAACCAGGGGGAGCTAGCTTGGCTACTGGTACTGAAACCAAATCTGTCCCCATGAGGCCTGAGATGCCTCTGATGCCAGTCATGGTATTTCCTATCACCTCATATGCATTCAAAAGCTCAACTGTGAATAAGGAAACTCAAACGAGGTAATATGCCTCTGAATAGTGGTGCTGCCTTAGAATACTGAGTGTACCATGGACTGGAAGAAGAATGAACCAATCTGTCTTGGAGGAAGGGCTGGCTTCTTGGACACAAGATTGGTGGGATTTCACATCATGGACTTTGGACGAATCCCCAGGAGAGGCCAGTCCCTGGAGAAGGAGGTCATGCCTGGTAAAGCAGTGTCCGTGAAGGAAGGGAAGCCCTCGGTGGGGAGATGGATTGGTACAGTGGCTGCAGCAATGAACTTGAACACAGCAGTGCTTGTGAGGATGGTGCAGGACTGCGCCAGGTTTTGATCTGCTGTACATGGGGCCACACAAGGGTCCTTGTGACTCAGAAGCAAGAACAACGGGGACTGCCTGGAATGGAGCATCTGGGTAATCGTGCAGCTGAGGGGCATTGGGGTTGCCTCTAACTGTCGGTGGACATGTGACTCAAGGCTATTCAAACTGGTGTCCTCGGCTACTCAGCAGAGCCAAGGACTCACAGCACCTTCTGGAGCAGCAGTTCCCTGGTGCCACGACAGCTAGTCCTTCTCACGGACTGCCGTCAGGTGGGGATAACTTATAGCTGACCCTCCAGTGGGGTTTCAAAGGCATAAATCACACGGGAGGAGACTGTTCATCTGTGTTCCTAAGAGAAGAAATGCTGGCCTGCAGAAATTGTGCTTAAAGGTATGCAATTCGCCTTTGGGCAATTTCTCTTTTCTTCCTGTTCAGAATCCTGCCTTGATCTACTGCCCCCTTGCCTGCTGTGCCCGTCTGGCATTTCCTGGGGAGCTTTGGGTGGTGGCTCTGAGCACGAGGCTCTTTGGGGCTTTGGGTTTTGTTTCAGGGAGTTTGCAAGGCTGTGACCTTTTGTCGGCAGGTTGCCAGGCCTGTCTTCTGAGGCCCTTCTGGTAAGTCTGACCCTCCAGTCTTTGTCCTCGTTATAGAGCTCTGACAGTGAGCCTTGGGGATGCCAGGGTGAAGCATTTAGCTGTTGATAAAAAGGTCAAAATCAAATCTGCCAGAGGCTTTGTGGGAGAAAAGAGCTGGTGACCCGACCTCATAAAGATGGGGAAGCCCCATGGGGTGCTCCTACCTCCTCATGTAGGGCTTCCAGGTGTTGGAATGAACCCAAAGGTGCCCCACAATGACACAAAGGACTCTGACGTGTGCACAGCTGGGGGTTGCTTGAACATTTCTACAACAGTGGAGTTCACAGCCCTCCTCCCAGCATCCACAACGCTACAAACAGAAGCCCAGCTCCCTGGCTTCCTGGGGGTTCAGGGACAGCTCTGACAGTCCCTTCCACTGTGGGATCAGGAGGGGACCACCTCTGCAGGACCTCGGCTGAGATCCCAACACCTTGGGGTCGTTCTCCTCGTCCTCCACACTGACCTGTCTTTGGAAGATCTCCTTTTCCTCTTTCTCCTCCCTCCACTTTCTTCTCCTCCTTCCCTTCTTCCTTGTCTTTCTCAAATGTTTTACTGTGATGTGGGTGGAACGGCATGGCACCGAATGCCATCCCCACAATGTACAGAATTCCTCC
Organism: Elephantulus edwardii; assembly: GCF_000299155.1. Lineage (NCBI taxonomy): Eukaryota > Metazoa > Chordata > Mammalia > Macroscelidea > Macroscelididae > Elephantulus > Elephantulus edwardii. Next base: position 1,452,873 of record NW_006399898.1, read on the forward strand.
CACTCCCTCCCTGTGTGTTCTGTTTCCATCTGTCTTTCCGTTCCCTTCCTGCCTTCTGAGCATTCTTTCTCTCTGAGCAAATGCTGCCCTTTGGTTTTGTATGGTTGACTCCTGTAAGGAGTACATGCCTCCACAGAGGAGGAGCTGGCAGGTTCAAACTGCTGACCTTGTGACCAGCAGCCGAGCTCCGTAACTACTGTACAGCCAGAGCTCCTCATGCCTGTCCGTATCAAGCCAAACAAAACAAAAACTCCCCTGCCACTGAGTCAATTTGATTCACAGGGACTTGACAGAACAGAGCAGAGCTCCTCCTCGATGGCTCCCAGTCTGTAAGTCTTTCAGCAGCAGACGGCTTTGAACTCCAGGGCCTCCTTTCTCCTACAGAGAGACATGGTGGGTTCAAACCATCCACCTTTCCGTTAGCAGCCGGACAGCTCTGATGGACTAAGCTCTGAGTCCGAAGGTGTGTGCTAATTTGCAAATGACACCAACTTCAGTCTCCGTTGGGTGAAATCTGTAGTCTGGGAAACGGCGCAGCTGAATGGGCCCCATAGCTTCGTGTGAACAGGATGGCAGGAAGAAAAACAATGAGCCCAGTAATGGGGTTCCTTCCTTGACCGGCGCTTCAGAAATTGAGACACGAAATCTCATACGGGTGAGGCATGGGCTGCATCTGCCCGGGACAGGCATGGCTGAGCCTGGAAAGATTGCCTTTTCTCGGGGAGCCCGTCTGGCGTGGCAGAGGGGGCACCTGAAGTGAGACTGGGAGGCAGAGAATACCAATGAGCCTGCAGTGCGGCGGCATTCTGGTGTGCAGGTGCCACGGAGCTGCAATGACACATTCTTTCTCTGTGCTTGGTTCATTTCCTTCTAGCCCACGTCATCCCTTCACTCTGAAGCGGTCCTGGCCCTCTGCTTGGTATCCCCTTAGCAAGGAGGACACTGACAAGAACCGACTGTTTCATCAAAAAGGAGGAGGACTCTCAATGTCAACATCATGGAAATTCTCACCAATGGACCAAGAAGCGACATCAGGAGAGATGGAAAGAAGACTGGCCTCCAGCATGTTAGTAAAGGTCTCTACTTCTCAGTTGTACGTATGCAAAATGAAGTCAAGGATAGGATCTTCCTCAGGTTTTGACTATCGCTTAAACGTATTAACAGGAGAAGGAGACCAGAGAAGACTTAGGATGCAGAAAGCATAAAATAGCATTGTCATCACTAGAATGACTCCTACTTGACTCCTGGGTTCTGGATGAAGAATTCTAGTTTGATTTTCATGCCCTCCGGCTCACGTACTTTGAGCACGTTATCAGGAGAGACTTGTCCCTGGAGAAGGGCATCAGGCTTGGAAAAACAGAGGCAGGTCAGCAAAGAAGAGGGCAACTCTCAATGGGCTGGCCTGACACAGTGGCTGCCGACAATGGCTTCGAGCACAGCCACAGCCGTGAGGGTGGCACAGGCCCGGGCAGCAGTGGCTTCGAGCACAGTCACTGCTATGAAGGTGGCACTGGGCCACTTGGCATCTTGCTCTGCTGTTCAGGATGTTGTGGAGGGTTTGATCTGACTCTATAGCATTCAATAACAATCTTTATGGATGTTGCCTGTTGCATATTTACCCAACGAAGAATAAGTGGGTTAGCTGGCCTTTGGGCCAGCTGTCGAGTACTTTAACCATGTGCCACCAGGGCTCTGTAATGAAGGGTCTTTTCTTTTTTCATACCATGTTGTTGTTAAGTACCGTCAAGTTGCAGGCAACTCACAGCGACCCTATGAAGGAGAGTACTCAGCGCTTGGGTGTCTTTCATCCTCTCTCCAGGGTCATGGGGTTTTCATACCACAGACCGCACATATTTATTAGTGTATCTGAAAATGTGGAAACACAAAAACATGTGGTTTCCATGGGACGTGATCAGATTGTGACATAACTTTAAACTTGGGATGGTAGGAGGCCTGTTGATTGGACATGGTGCGAGAGCTAACGGGCCTAGGTAAACGTGTGGCCATTATGTGTACGACCCCATAAAGACCCCGCCTGCTCCTTCTCCGACATCTTCTCTTCCAGTTGTACCAGATTTTATTGCCAGTTTTCATTCAAATCCACTGCGGAATTAGATAGTTCTTGCTTTTGTTGTTTGGCCAGGAACCTCTTAATTCTTCAAGTCTTACATGAAGATGGAATGGGGCCCCACTCAATATGATAGAAGAGGAAAGAAAGGAGGCTGTAATGAAAGGTGTTTATTCCTTCTCTGTGCTGTGGAGCGACCAAGGCAACAAACAGGCCAGCAGAGAGAGGGCAGAGGGAACCAGCTGCAGCCTGGCGCCTCCCAGGCAGGCATCTCTGCAGTGCCCTGGTATCTAGCGTTTTGCTTTGCTTCCAGCTGTGATGAAATGATGCTGCTATGACCCCTCAGAATCTCCTCCAGAGGAGAGCCTGCTGGGCAGCCCATCCATTTCACCCATTCCCCCTTCCCAGATGGCTGCCCACACAGCTCCGGCTCGGCTACATTGAATGGACAGCAGGGGTCGCTGTGGCCCTGCACTGGGCAGCTGAGTGGCCTGACCGGGGAGGAAGAGCAGGAGGCTTAGCTGGATCTTGGCTCAGGCCTTCCTGTGTGGAACGAGGTGGTGTCTGTCTGGTGGAGTTACAGCCGTTCAGTCGCTCACATGATGCCACTGCATCAAACGTCACAGGGTGCCACCCTTATTAGGCTGGTGGCACAGTGGTCAAGTACTAAGCTCCTAACAAAAGTTGGGTGATTTCAGCCCAATAGCTCTGTTTACACGGTGTACCAAGATATGCATAACAAAAAGGCGAGCTCTGTTCAAATGAATTCTTTTAATCCTAGGCTTTAGAAACAAAGGAGCTCTTAGCTATTGAGTTGCTTTTTTTCTTTTTTAATGAAGGTTTACAAATCACACTGGATTCTCACTTAATCATTTCTACATAGGGGCACTCTATTGGCAAGGTTCCCAGGGAGAAAAGATAACGACAATCTCTCTTTTTTTCCTTGTGATTTACAGCCTCTGAAACCCAACAGAGGGTCAGTTATGAGTCAGTTCCGACTCAGAGAGAATGAGAGGGAGAGTCATATACATTTTGTTTTAGAACGCTAGTTAGAACTGATAGTTGTGGTTGTGAATTGTTGTGTTGGAACTGACCCATAGCTGACCCTCCAGTGGGTTCTGAGAGGCAGTTATTTAGAATTGATTGCTATCATTAAGTACTTACAATATCTGATCTGCCTCTGATACTGTACTGCCCGCCCCTTCACACAACTCGTATATTCATCAGACAAATTTTTACTCGGCTTTGGGTTTACTCTCCTCTTGATGAGTTTTAAAATCATTCTCCTGTTCGTGAACTATTAGACACATCTCATTATGTCAACAGTCCTTTTTCTTTTTTATAGGCTGAGGGTCCCATCATTTTGCTCTTTAGTAGGAATTTTAGGAAGTCCGAAGACAGTAAGGCGAGAAAGGCATCTGGGTAGGTTTATTCTTCTCAGTGTGGGGCCTAGAAACGGATTATTCATCTTCTAAATGGTAACAACACTCCTCCTGTGTCAGGTCAGTGCTTGGATGCTGAAGCTGCTGAGTTGTTTTTCTTTTTTAATGAAGGTTTATAAATCACTTTGGATTTTTCACTTAATCATTTCTATAGAGGGGCGCTCTAGGGGCTGATCTGGGAAATGGAAGGCTGGCAGGTCGAGCACACCCAGGTGTGAACTGGAGGCCCTAAAAAACCCCATGGGGCAATTCTATGCTGTGGCTTAGAGTCTCTAGCAAGCCAAATGTCCAAATGTGTTTGATAGCATCTAAAATCAAGATAAAGACCAAGAATGCTAGATCGAAGACCAAGGTGCAGCTGACCCAAGCTATCGCCTTTTCCACTGTTACCTATGCAACCTGGAAGTTGGACAACAAATAAGGAAAACCAAAAAAGAACTGACACCTTTGAGTTGTGCTGGCAAAGTATACTGAATATCCTATGGAATGCCTAAAGAATAAACAGCTCTATCGTGGAGTAAGTGCAACCAGAGTGCTCCTTAGAGGCAAGGATAGTGAAAGTCTGCCCCACTGTGGGCATCCTGTCAGGAGGACCCATTCCTTGGAAAAAGGCAGAATAGTGGGAAAAGTGTAACGTCAGGGAAAGAGGAAAACCCTCAACAAGACGGACTGTGACACAGTGACTGTGACAGTGGGCTCAGGCCCACTGGAGACTGTGAGGAGGCGCAGATGGTGAGGACAGTGCGAGAACGGAGCTGGGGAGCTATTGTTAGAGAGTCACTGTAAGTTACAGCTGACTGGACTGCACCTAGTAATAAAAATAATACATACTATCTAACTCGATCTATATATCCACCAACAATGTATCTGAAAGGCTGGGATCTATCAGTTATAGAATCTCTTAGAGAACTCATTTGCCATGGAATCAGAACTCACTCATAGCTGACCCTTTTGTAGGTTTCTAGAGGCTACAGATCTCAAGGGAGGAGACTGTCCATCTTTCTCTTGAAAGAATCCACTAGTTGCTCCACAGGGGGAATGGGCTATCAACTCTTGCGCAACTTATTGCTTCTGAAAACTCACAGGAGGATCAGTTCTCTGTCAATTCCAACCAGCTCTACGGTAAACAACATATATACACTCACACACATATATCTATAAAACCACTGCCATCAAACCAATGGAACAGCTGGTGGTATACTGACATCTAAATCTAAGGAACTCTGGTGGCTCGGTGTATTGTGCATTGTGCTAATTAGAAAGCAGTTCATAGAAAACTGATGGAGGGTCCCTATGTGTCAGGATTCACTGAGGGTGTCCCCATACGACAGGTGCAAATGGCCAGTAGAAGAAATGGCAGTGGAAGAAGATCCTGGCAGTATGCTCTGTAAAGACAGCAGCTGGAACCCGACCCCCGACACACAAAGCCATCATGCATTCAAATCAACTCAGTGACGGTCCCATTTCCCAGTTTTGTTTGGTTTTGTCTGTCCCTGTAACATACGAAGTCCTAGTTCCCTGACGCCCCACTGCCAACTGGGGTCTGAATACATAAGGCGGTGAGGCCACACTGGTCTCTGACTGGTGACCACAGCAGAGGGACTCACAGCAACCCTCCAGGGAATCCTGTTCAGGTGAACGCGTGCCAGAGCCTCTAAGGGGCTCAATGATTTCCTGTGATAGGCACCCAGCAGGTTTCCTCAATATTCTTTAAAAAACATTCAATAGAGCTTCATCAACCTCCCCAAAAGAACTGGAAATCATGACTCCTATTCAACTAGAAGAAACTGCAGTTTGCAATAGCAGATGATAAACTGAACAGTGACTGCAAATGCAATTAACGGGCACCTCTAATTCCCTCATACTGCACAGCGAGAAGAGCTTTACCTTCTGGGGTGATGTTCCCCGCTTGTTCTTTTCAGCAATGGTCTCAGGTTCGAAGAATAGGGGCAGGTTACCTAAAATCAGAAGAACAGGAATTTTAACATTTTTTTCTCCTTACGGAAAACAAATGTATCAGATCATCACTTGCAAATGTGGTGGTAGACTTCCGAATAAAAACAAAAGGAAAACCAAGTTGCTGTTGAGTTGACTCCAGTGCAAGCTGATTCAGAGAGTATCAGAGAGGAAGTGTTTTCTGCGGGGCTTTCCAAGCTGACCTGCTGGAAGCAGATAGGCAAGGTCTTCTTGCACGGTACCTGTGATACGTGTGAACTGCCAACCGTTCTGCAAACAGCCCAAAATGTAACTGTTTACACCCACAAGGCCGCCTACATGACAGCGCCACTTGCCTGTCAGGCTGTCATATTTTGGTGGCTTGCGTGTGGCTGTGATGCTGGACGCTACCCCACTGGCCTCTCAAGTATGGGCTGAGTCACCCACGATGGAAGGTCTCAGAGGGGCTTTCAGACTAAGACAGACTAGGAAGCAGGCTTTATAATCTACTTCTGAATTATCTGAAAACCATTTGAGCAGAAGAACACGGTCTGATACAGTGCGAGAGGAAGGGCACTTCAGGCTGGACGCACTCAGAATAGAGGGTCATTATAGCGAGGAAGACCCTCCTCAGGACGGAGAGAGGGACTCCCACAGCGCGCTCACACAAGGCAGCAATTGTGAGGAGGTGCAGGAGCCGGCAGGGCGTCTTTTCATTGTGGGTGGTGTGGCTACGAGTCAGAAGGAACTAACTCAACAGCAAGTATCAAGAGATACCAGCGGCTGTTGCTATTGTTAGAGGATAGAAAATCTATTTGGACTTATGTTGTTGTTGCTGTGTGCTGTCAAGTTGGAACAGACTCACTGCTGACCCTCCTGCGGGTTTTCTCAGGCAGTAATCCACCCTGGAGGAAGTGCAGTCAAGCTGGTCTCCAGAGGCAAAGGCGGTGAGACTTTGTATCACACACTGTGGGCATTTAATCAGGAGGGGCAAGTCTGTGGGAAGGAATATCAGAGTATTGTGCTTGGAAACCCGCTAGTGAAGGAGAAGAAGACCACAAGGAAACAGATTATAGCGATGACCATAACAGTGGCTTGGACACTGCAGAGACAGTGGGGATGACGCAGGACCTGCGAAGTTCTGAGCTCCTGTAGGTAAGGTTTTTGTGAGCTGGAATCTACTTGGCGACTTCTAACCACAACAATGTATGCTGTCCAGAGCTGCCATTTTTACCCAACTGTAGTCACTCTTTGAATCACGTGGTCTTGTCTAGACTCACCACCCGCCCACATTTGTTTGCATCACTCATGGTTGGGTTGTCTTCTTTTATTTTTTTATTGTCTTGCATATAGTCATTCAAATATATTGTGTTTTATTCACATACATTTGTTTCCTATAATAATTCATATACATTGTGTTTCATATGATTAATTACTATCGATCTGTGCTTCGATGTTTGTATAGTCACTGTTTTTTGTAGAACTTTCTGGTGTGTTAGCTACACTGCGATAATTAGTATTTGTGAATGAATGTCAATAAAATTTTTGAGAATGAAGTAGTGCTTAAAGGAAAAGAAGAAGAAATGCTTCCCCTCAGTTATTAATAATGTTGTAATTCAATGTGAAATATTTTACAAGACTATTTGGTTGTTAGTATTCATTTAATGTGGTGGAGATTGTGAAGATGGCACAGAATAGGATAAGATTTGATCTGTTCTTACGGTTGCTATAAACCATAGACAGCTGGATAGCTTTGAACAACCATTCCCATACCTAGCCTGGTGGGTAATGCCTTGGAGCTGCACTGTGACCTCAAAGGTCTCTAGTTCGAATGCATCAGATGTTCCAAGGGAGAAAGATTTAATAGCCCATAAGCTGATGGAGGGTCACTATGAGTCTGAATTAATGTATCAATGGGATTTACATAACCTAAGAAATATTACATTTAAGGAGCTTACATCTATACAATTATCATGTATTTTTCTATGGTTAACTGAACAATAAACGTTACTGACAGTGCTGTATATTCTGGTCCGAGAAGAGGTAACTTGCAGTGACAAGGGCTATCCCATGAGTTACTAATGATGTCACTGTGTTACCCTAGGGCTAAAAGTAAAAGTAAACATTACTGAGAAGAGTGTGCTTACGTTGTAAGTATTGTAATTAATGTTATAAAACAAAATGTTGGCGTATATCTGAAGGGAGAGCCAATGTGTTTATAAAATTTCACTCAAGTGATAAAAATTAAAAATCAAATTACTGAACGTTCTGGATCGTCTGGTATTGGAAGATGTCATGCAGGGTGTGACATCACGAGTTACAGCTCGAAGTGACACCGATCCTGGTGACAACAGGGCATTCTTCTCTGAGCAGCACTGAGAATGACCATCACTAGGCTGTGGTTGTACTAGATTCTGTTCAATCTGGCGCAGATGGTGACGGTGGGGGGATGCCCTGAGTTACCACAGTGGGGGGCACCCACTCTGTTAACAATATTGAATTATTCTACAATTAAATTAATAACAACCATAAATTAGGAGACTGGTCTGGTCTGGTACAGGTGAAGGCCATGGGGATGTGGAAGCTCCACCATGAGTTACTACGCTGAGTGTGACCAACTCCAGTGGCACCGTACTGTATTCTTGCACAATGGGAGATCTGGGGTGGGTGACACCAATCCTAGGGACACCACCATTAAGAGCTTTGGACGCTCCATATCCTGGAATTCCTTCTGTATGTACCAAGAGGCCACCCCCACTGCTGAGGAAATAATGATGCTCTCCAGAAGGAATGACTGATGCAAGGCAAAAATAGTCTTCTCGGGGGGAGGGTAGAGAAAATAGTGCAACAATGAATGAATGGAAACCCAAAATCTCTGTAGATGTTCATTAAAATTAATAAAATTAAAAAATAGTCTTCTCAAATACTCAATAAGCAGGTGGTACATTATTCTGTTGTCAGAGATTCAATTCACTGGGTGGACCTTAGTGCAAAACTCATCTGATTAAATGCTTTCTGCACATTGTAATGAGAGAAAGAACGTGACCAATGTTGCTGGCCCACGATTGTCTGGGCTTGTATTAGACCATGATTGTAAGTGAAAACTTTCTAAAAAAATGCTTCGTGCAAATGAAAGAGATAAAAGTGAGCAAGATTTGGAAGGACAAGGAATTTAAAAAGCTCATCTTTTATTAATCAGATACATTTTGCATAAGGACATTATTTTTATTAGCTTGGGCTCCATAACTCAATTATTATACATAATCACAGCAGTGATTGGGTTATGGCAATTTAAGGCTGTTTTAGAAAACTGTAATTGTGCAGGCGGCTGGGGAAGCCACACGCACAGCATGTTTTCTGTACTTCTCAATCACGAATGATGGCAGAAGCTACTGTCCAAAGGCCACTGATCTACAAGCAGCTGATGAATGCTAGGTCCTGTTGTGAACTGCACGGAGACTGTCCCCCAACTACTGGGGACATCCACACACAATGAGATCAGAAAGATGTCATCTCTAGGGCTTCCTGTCACTAAGTACATCCTAAGTCGTTCTCCAGGACTTTCTATTGTCATGATCTGCATCAACTTGACCCTATTTCGCGGCAACCACACATAGAATAAAACAGACACACACTTCAGTGAGTGAGGGTGCCACCCTAGGACAGTCCATTCCCATTTCACGGAAACAGAGATCCTTGATGGCACAACAGTACAGTGCTTGGTAGCTAACCAAAAAGCGTTAATCTATCAGCAACTCTGCAGAAGAAAAGGATTTACCACCTACACTCACAGAGTGTTGTTATGTGCAGTCAAGTTGGTTCTGACTCGCACTTTCCGATGTACAACAGAATGAAGCAGAATTAGTTAAGTGGGGAGAGACAGTCTCTTTAAGTGAATGGTGTTGGTACAATTGGAAAACCACCTGCAGAAAACCTAAGCCAGATCCACACCTCAGACCTTAAACAACAACCAACTCAAGGTGGATCAGTGACCTAAAAAAATAAAACCAAAGTCTATAAAATCCATCAGAGAAAAGCTAGGAAGAACTGTGGAAGCCCTAATCCACAGCACAGACAGTCTTCCAAGCATAATGAAAGACTTTCAACTAGGAGAGAATAAAATAGACGAATGGGACAATCTAAGAATCAAATCCCTATGCACATAAAAAACCTCCAATGGCTAAGAAGGAAAGCCATAGACTGGGAAAAAATACTTGGCAATGACAGATCTGATAAGGGACTTATATCTGACGTGTATAGAATACTCCAGAACCCCAGCAAAAAAAAAAATAAAAAGGTAAACAATCCATAAAATGACCACAGGACATAAACATGCAATTCACCAAAGAAGACATTCAGATGGCAAATAGATACATGAAGAAATGTTCAAAATCCCTAGCTATTGGAGAGATGCAAATAAAAATAACTTGAGATACCATCTCACCCCAGTAACAACAGCGAAGTTCAAGAAGGCAGTAAATAGTATTTGCTGGCGAGGCTATGGTGCAATTGGAACTTTTTTTTTTATGAGTTATTTTTTTAAATTTAGTTTGTTTATTTTTCATTTCAATGAACATCTACAGAGATTTTGGAATTCCATTCATTCACTTTTGCACCCTTCTCCTCGCACACCCCCATCCTCCCCTCCCCCATTTGCTCCTCTCCTTGAAAAGCAAAAGCAAAACTCCCTCATGCTATATGCTATATGGTGCCACTGTTGTAGAATGAGGCTGGCATTGGGGCGGGGGTAAGACTGAGATTGGAACTTTTATTCACTGCTGGTGGGAGTGTAAAATAGTACAACCACTATGGAAGGCAGTCTGGTGCTTTCTCAGAAAATTGTAAATAGAAATACTATTTGACCCAGCATTTCCACTGTTAGGAATATACACTAAAGAAACCAGAGCTTCCACCCAAACAGATGTTTCTATACCCACGTTTATTGCTGTGTTATTCACAAAAGCAAAGAAAAGGAAGCAACTCCAGTGCCCATCAACAAATGAATGGATAGGAAAACTATGGAGTATTCACTATAAGGTACTAGAATAAGACACATCACTGAAAAACAAGGATCTCATAAAATATTATACAACATGGGTGACCCTGAAGGACATTATGCTGAGTGAAATAGCTCCGTCACAAAAGGATAAATACCGTGTAACACCACTGTTCTAAAAGAGGACTGACATGGGGATTGGAGAGTAACTAATAAAAGAGGGGATAGTGAACACTATATTGGAATAGAAAGAACTAATTAAAAGGAATATATGATTTAGGCATTATTTGTATGACAACATTCCCGAATAAGAGGTGCACAGCAAAGTGAACTGGGGGAGGGGTGCAAGGGGAGAGAATTATGCCACAATGAATGAATTTTATTTTTAAGTGAACTGGGGGGGGGAAGGAAAATGTGCAACCATGAGTGAATGAAAATCCAACTTTCTGTAAATTTTCATTAAAATAACAATTTAAAAAAAATGGAGAGAAAAAAAATCCCCAAGTTTCAGATTCTCTTTAAAAAACCCACACACAACAGAAAGAAACACTGCTTGATGCCGAGTCATCGCACGATGGGAGCTCTGACGGATGCAATTGCTGCAGCCACTGTGTCAGTGCAGCTCCCGGAAGGTTATCTTCTTTCTCGACGACCCTCTGCCAAGCACGATGCCCTTCCCCAGGGACTAGGTACAGGACAGGAAGTCTTGCCATCCCTGCTTCTAAGGAGCATCTGTCTGCACCTCATACCAGATGTTCCTCTGGTAGTGCACACATACTCAATGTTCAAAGGCAACAATGCTTCTTCAGTCTTCCTTTTCCTTGTCCAGCATTGCTCAAAATATTCCTCAAAGTAATATCTTTGTGTTTTGTAACTTAAAAGAGGTCTTTTTTCAGTAGATTTGTCCAATGCAATATGTCCTTTGATTTTCTGCCTGCTGCATCCATGCGTGTTGATTGTGGTTCCAAGGAAAATGAATCAACAAAGATTATAGCCTAGGAAGCCCCCCAGGACAGTTCTAGTTTGTCCCACGGGGTCACTATGAGTTGAAAGAGACTTGAAGATGCCCGATGATATTTTTTTTTAAAACCTTTTGCAGTCAGTTTCACCCCCACATGCCCTCTCATGTGACCCCCTGTGTGCAATGCCTGGTGTCAAGGGCTCACAGGGGAGCCTTTGCTCTTGAGCCCATTCCCACCGTGCTGGGAATTTCTTGCCCTACTGTTGTTAGATCACTTTAACTACAGTTCCAGGGGAGTAGAGAACCGGTGACAACTCTCAGAGGAAGGACCATGTTTGAGCTGTAAAGAGAGCAATGCACAAAGAAACACATACACACTGCTTTCTGGAAATGCTATGTTAGTGCTGGGATGTGTCTGTACACATGCTACCAGGAAGAAGCCCAGACACTTGAGGCCAGGGCACCTACAGAGAGTCCTGAAGCTACCAAAAAAAACCCAAACCAACCAACCAACCAAACAAACAAACAACACAACAACAACAAGCCATTGAGGCCACAGGCAGGGAGATTGTTGTGTGCCGCTGAGTTAGAACCGACCCACAGCTGGTTTTCAGAGGCAGTAAATCACATGGGAGGAGACTGGCCATCCTTCTCCTGCAGAGCAGCTGATGGATTTAAACCCTGTGCCTTTGGGATTGCAGTGCAGCTTCTTACCACTAAGCCACCATAGTTCGCTCATTATCACAAGGATGGTTATTAAATGTTTCCCCATAGAGCACAGTTTATTCCACAGGAGATCAAGCATGGCCTTCAACAGCAAACATAGTTTTTCCTAGAAAATATCCACTGGCTCGATGGTCTTAAAACAAGACATTTTAATATCCTGGAAATCTACCTTTCTTTCTTTGTAAATGGTTAATTTTAATCTCAATTTTGGGATGATAAGGTACCCACCATGTTTGTTATTGCCATCAGAGATTTTTTTTTAGCTTTATGCCATTTTTATTCAATTTCTTATTTTCTTTTTAAATAGTATTTTTAATTTGTAAGTTTACAAATGATGTTGATTTTTCACTTAGATGTGTTGTATTATAACATTAATTATAACTGATTAATGAAGCTAATGAATTATAACTTCTGGTGAACTCCTTATGGTATATTGCCTTTAGGGATGATTGAGGTGGTTCTAATTGAGAGCAACCCAACACCCAAGAGGATGGAAATCCTGCCCAGAAACGGTATCAATTCAACTTATTAAAGGGCTTCTTCAGTCTTTGCAATTTTTTCTACTTTTTCCAAGCATGACATCCTTCTCCAGAGACAGGCCCCTCCTGATGACTTGTCCACAGTACTTGAGATGAAGTCCCACCATCTGTGCTTCTAAGAGCATCCTGGCTGCACTTATTCCAAGACCGATTTCTTTGTGGTTCTGGGAGGTTCATGGTCTTCCAATATTCTTCACCAACATCACACTTCAAAGGCTTCAGGTTTAGCCTCAGCATAAGTTTCATGGTAGTTGGGGTGCATCAACATCTCCCGTACCTCCCCAGCATGACGGGGTGCTGTCGTTAGCTTCACATTGGTGTCACCTTGTAGACCTGATGTACAGCGGGGCACACAGTAGCACTGGTTCTGTGCTTCCCATGACTGGAGGCAGAGTGGCTTGGTGTGGCTGGGGAGTTCGCCCTGGCTGATCAAGTACAGGCCATCTCCTTTTTGATGTTCCAGGGTCCACAAAGTGTCTTATTAAACTGGTAACTGAAGCTCCGTCCATTGGCTCCCCTTGTCATTTCAAGTCACAATAGGACAATTTTCACTTTTCTCCGAACTCTCCTAAAATTTGGCTAAACAAAATTTCTAACTTGTCTTGATGTGAATGTCAGAGCATCTTTTTCTTCCCGTTAAGTCTGTGGCGTTTTGTAGTAGCATTTCTACTGTGATTCAAGTCAAAGTTTACAAAGCAAATTGGTTTTTCATTCAACCATTCATGCACATTTTCTTTTACAACATTAATTACAACACTAAAACCCTTCATTACCATTAAGCTGGAACCGAATCACAGCTGATCCTCCAGCAGGTGTTTGGAGGCTATGAACTGAATGTGAAGAGACTGCCCATCATTTACTTGAAGAACTGCTGGTAGATTCGAACCACTGGAAAGCCTCACCTCTGGATTCGCAGTGCAACTCCACCAAGAGGACACCACTAGAGATGCCTCAGAACACGTACAGTGCAATCACACTTCCCCCACTTCCACCTTGTAATCCTCATTTCCAATACTCATTTTATTCTACCTCTTTCTGTCTTTGGGGCTTTATCCTTAGGCATATGTTCTTTTGATCTTCTGTAGTTGGTTATTGTAAGGAATAAGTGAACAGCTCCTTGCTGTAACTGGTCACCTTATAGGCCCATCTTTTTGGTTTAAAGTTGAGGTATGTTGTTCTTAAGTGTCACTGAGTCAAGTAGCACTTATGAAGCTTATGAACCACTGATCTGAACTCTGCTCTATCTTGTGCCATCCTCATCATTTCTGACACTAGGGCCCATTGCTGAAGTCATTGCGTCAGCCCATCTCATTGGGAGGGGGATTTTCCTCTCTCCTTTCCTGACCCTTCATCTTTCCAAGCATGAAGGCCCCTTCCAAGAATTAGCCTCACCTAGCTACATGTCTAAAGTACAAGAGATGAAGCTTCACCATCTTTGCCTCCAAGGAGCTATTCCAAAGGTGGCCCTCTCTGGTGGTCTCAATCCACGAGCTGCTCTCTGGGAGAAAGATGGGCAATCTCCTCCTGTGTGATGTACAGCCTCCAAAATCCAATGCAGGGTCAGCCATGAGTCAATTCCCACTGGACTGCAGACACACAGACACACACACACACACACACACACACACACACACACACGGGGGTGGCAAGTGAGTTAAGGAGGGAGGGGGGAAAGAAAAGCAGAGGAAGAGGGAGAGAGAGGGGGAGGGAGAGAAAATGGGAATGAATATGTGAAGTATTCATTAATATCCTGAAAAATTAGGAAGCACTTTGAGAATTAATAAAATGGGGCCCAGAGAAACTAAGTGAACAGATACCGTTGGGGAAAGGTGCCTACAGACTTGCTTGATCTAAGGTGGCCCATACTTTCAATTTGTAATAAAACAAGGTCTGTCTGCAAGTCCATTTAAGCCTCTGTATAGTTTATTTCCTCTCTGGAAGGATTTCTACCAGTAAATATTGTGCATTACGGTATCATCATTCTAAGCACATAGATATTTGCAAGAAAGGGCAAAATAGTGGTGACTGATCAAATGAATAATCAATGGAGAAATTAGACACAACTTTCTTTCCTTCTTTTCTCATTCCATGGGGAAAAATAAGAAAGAATAAATAATTGGGAATTTTGCAGTGGCTTGTTTATTTTTGAGCGGTGAAATGTACCATTTTCAGAATTTGCATTTGTCTATTGTTTTGCTTTGTTTCAATTGACCTTTATCTCTGAGAATTATCTCACAGCTTCAGGAATTATTGATACCTGAATGAGATCAAAGTAATTCTATTATCATTTTTAATCATCTTTAATTTTCAGTCTTCTGAAAAGAATCACTGTTCATGATGCAAAACTCTGTTTCTTAATAGCAGAAATTGATTATGATAAAAGCTTTTTAAGGGTCATTTGGAAATTTCCTTCTACTTAACATAATTATTTGTGAAAGCAGTAAGAAAAGAGCAGTGCCAAGCCATTCGAAAAATCATTAGGGAAGGCCGACACCTAGTCTGCTGTGTTTTTAAGCAGGTATAGGCTTTAAAAATCCAACTTGAACACAAGTTACACCGAAATAGGGGGCTTTTGATAATCACTCATCACAAATCCCATCGACGACCACTGACCCGGACTGCCTCAGGGATGCTGGGAACGTAAAGTGTGTGTCCACAGAAGTAGTCTTATGTTGTTCTTTCTGGGATAAATGGGAATTCAGTCTGCCTTTTCCAGAGTCTTCTCCAGGACCTGATATAAGCCAGGAGGCACCAGCCCTTCGAGAAAGACATCAAGGTGGGAGAAGCAGCAGGTTATTGAGAGAGAGGATGATCCTCACCCAGACGGACTGCTGCAGTGCAACGATGGCCACTATGAGCACAGCACAGGCTACGGCAAATCTTCACGGGCTGAGCATAAGGTCGCTGCGAGATGGAGTTGACTAGATGGCTCCTAACAACAACATATGGTTCACAGGTGGCCTTGGTGGTATAACGATTAAAGCACTTGGCTGCTGACCTGCGGGTCATTGACTTGGACCACCAGCCGCTCTGCAGGAGGAAGCTGAGGCAGTCTGATTCGAGGGCAGTTCTATTCTATCCTATGGAATTGCTATGAGTCAGAATCCGCTCAGTGGTTAAGCTGTTGTGAGATGCTGTCGAATCAAGCACGACGCATAGGGACCCTATGAACAACAGATCAGAACAAAATCTCTTGAAGCCATGGAAGCACACGTGGTTCCTGTCTAATCTGAGCATATCTGCTAACTGCTGAGAATAGTGCTGACAGGGTGCTGCCCACCCCCCCATCCACCAAAAAGATGCCTCCTCCCCAATAAAGACACCTCACTTCCCTTCTCTGCAGAGGGGAGCATTTAATGACTGCCAGAGAGAAGCCATGCCCCCCTTTAAAAGGGGTGCCCAATCACTTCCTTTCTGCCTACAGAAGGTAAAAGAACGCTCCATGCACGTTTAGGTTAATGCTGATCTTCTTTTTGTTACTCTGCCAAACGGTTTACGTGCGATCTGGGTGGGCACAGGAATATTAAAATGCAGCCAGCTCTTGCCCGTTCAGCCCAAGCCCCTGAAAGTCCCTGCACATGTAGGTCTCTTTAGTTTAACAGGAGCATCGTCCCCACAGCCACCAAGGAGCCTGGGCTGGGGCTGGAGGAAGTCAGGAGGAAGGCTTAATGTGCCGCATTTCTCCACTCTTCCTCAGTTAGAGTTCACCAGGGCTGAGGTTCTTGCTCCTCAGAGAGCGCAGACTGTAGTGGAGAGTGGAAGGGGACCACGTGTCTCAGGCTGATAATGTCTTCTGTGTGCAGGCTGCGGGTTGGGGGTCAGTCACACAGGCTTGTTCTTCCAAACCTCTGGGTCCAGAGGGCTGCGTCTTAAGCAGCAAATGGTAGTCCCGGTGGCCTGGGGTGGGAAATATGCAGAGCCTACCCCTGACAGTCCCATCCGGCCGAGCTCACTTCAGCTTGCTTTCACCCTCTCTAGGATAGACCAGTTTGTTCTCTTGGCAGTTCATGGTATGTCCAATACTCTTCTCCAGCACCACAGCTCAAAGGCCTCAATAAACAGAACGAAACCCTGCCTGCCCCTGCCCTGTTGCCAGGACAACTACTGTGTCTGTGCCCACCGTCATAGCCTCTGTGCCGATCTACACTGCTGAGGGTTCCCACTCTCTCTTGCTGATGCTTTTCATCAAGCATGAGGTCCTTTCTGCAGGGACTGGTCCCTCCTGAGCTGAATTCTAACCACCCTTGTTTCTAAGCAGCATTCTGGCTGCACTTCCTCCAAGAAGGAGCTGCCCATTCTCCTGGCAGTAGCAATGACAAATGTGAAGAATCCATTTCAGCATGAACAGGTATGAATGGTGAAATTACACTTAGGCTGTGCTCTATGGACGGAAAGACTGAGTTCTTGAAACTCTGGTTTGTGGGGGAAATGCCGAGTATTCAGGATGCATAAAATAGAGAGGAGTCCATAACACAAGAGAGAGGGAGGCCTGAAAGAGACACTCCACTGCCAACAGTATTGTTGGTAAAATTACCTGGCTCTGCAAAGGAATCCTAGTGCCTCAACAGTTAATGAATGGCTAGCCCACCTAGCAACTCTGTGGGAGAAAAGATTTGGAGATCGACCACTATAAAGATTGTTGTTGTTGCTGTTGTTGTTATGTGCCGTTGAGTCGCTTGTGACTCATAGCAACCCTATGTACAGCCCTAAACCCTGCTCTGTCCTGTGCCAATCGCATTGCCTCTGACACTCCCATCCCGATTACCCCAGTCACTAAATCAATCCACCTCATAGAGGGTCTTCCCCTTCTGCACCATCCCTCCACCCTCCCAAGCATGATGTCCCTCTCCAAGGACCTGTCCGTCCTTATAACATGTCCAAAGTATGTCAGACGAAGCCCCAGAATCCTTGCCTCCAAGGAGTAGCCTGGCTTAACCCTCTCCAGGATGAATCTGTTTGTTTTCTTGGCAGTCCATGATACATTCAATAATCTTCCCCAGCACCACAGCTCAAAGGCATCAATTCTCCTTCTATCCTCCCTAGTCATTGTCCAACTCTCTGATGCATAACAAGTGATTGCAACGACCATAGCCTGTATCAGACACACCTTAGTCTCCAGAGTAACACCATTGCTCTTCAGTACACTGGAGAGGTCCCTAACAGCAGACTTTCCCATCACAATACGAGTTTTGATTTCCTGGATGCTGGTGCCAAGAGTGTTGACCGTGGAGCCAAGCAGATTAAACAGCAGGGAAAACCTATGGGGGAACTTACAAGTGGGCCCCTAGTCCCTCTAATACAAGGGTGTGCCACAAGTGATGGTCAGTTCCGTGCGGAACTCAACAACTGGTGTATAAGATGAGCCCCACAGGAGCTTGTGCCCTCAGGTAGGAACTCAGGGACACGGGGAATGGCCTTGGGGTGTGTCAGAGGCCTCCCTGGCTCCTCTTACACCACCTGCACCTGCCTGCAGGCCCTAAGCACACATCTGTGGTGGGAGGGACAGGGAGACCTCAGAGATACTGCAGGTTCAAAACCACCTTCAGGAGCAAATGTCACTAGAAAGCCAGTCACCCAGTGAATAAAAGGCTGTGCAGGTTATGGTTTAAGGGAGCTCAGGTGGGTTAGTCATGAGAAAGAGCACTGTCAATCCAAAGGCACGTGGTTCAAATCCACCATAGGCTCTAGAGCAGAAAGACGGACAACCTGTTTTCATGAGATTTACAGCCTCTGAAAACTCACTGGAGGGTCAGCCAGGAATCAGTTCCAACCTGATAGTTCACAACAACATAGTTTATTAAATATGCAGCCGCACGACAGAAAAGTGGGAAAAGGAAATTCGCACTTTCCATGTGCTATGAATTTTAAACTGGTTAATTTTTTTAAAGACAGTATTCATCTAGATCTAATACAATTTCAGAAGGGTAAAAAAAAAAAAAAAAAAAAAAAAAAAAGACACTAAATACAACCTGATTTCAAGTTTCTTAAAGATATTTAAATGAAACAGACAAGCAGACCCTGGCACTATTGTAGGCTGGGTTTCATACCACGGCAGTACGGCAATTATCACAATAAAGTGGGCCACACAAATGTTCTGACCTCCTGCTCACAGATAGGTCACGTCTGCGTTCCGCTGTGGTCTACAGGTAAGGGGCCCCTGAGGCGTAGTCCGCAGGGAGTCAGCACTGGTAGCCAAAGGCTGAGCCTCTCTGACTGCTCAAATCCACCAGTGGCTCCAAGAGAGAAAGGTGAGAATCTCCTGCTTTGTGATTTACAGCTTCAGAAAACCCCTGGAGGATTAGCTATGAGTTGGTTCTGTGTTGATGGCGGTGAGTTCATTTGAGTGGTCTGTAAAGTATGGAGTGGCATTAAGAAGAAGTAGGAGGGACTGTGAAAAGTGACCTAGAGGGAACACAGGGACATGCTGGGAATAGGCACGGACAGACTTCGTCGATACAAGGGACGCACAGATCTCAGTTTGTCACGATGCCAAGGCTGAGCGTAGACGTCAGGACCCGCCGCCCAGAAGCTGGGAGCCATCAAGTGTGTGGTCTGAGCCACCAGATCAGCCATGGCGCGAGTGGGCTGGGCTTGAGGCCTCACCCTGTTTCCTCAGCCCCTCACGCCTGGTTGTATTTGTGACAGCAGCACTGTTAACCAAGTGGCTGAGTCACAAGCGGTGATGTTGCTTTTAGAGCAGCACAGGGTAACCAAGACAGCCACCGAGTCAGAACTGGCTGGACTGCGAGGGGTCTGGGTTTGGGGATGGGGCTGTGCTACGGAAGACAAGGATTCTCCCAGTCAACAGCAGCCCAAACCCAGCAAACGTGGTGCTATCCTCAGCACTGGCTTGTGTGAATAAGCAGAGGGAAGGAGCGGTCTCTACTCCGTTTTTCTCAGAGAACATCTCAGGGGAGTGTGCCCCATCTCAGGGGCTGTTCTCTGGCCTGTCCTGGGGGCCAGTCATGCAGTGGTGACACACCCGACAAAGACGGTCATCTCTACTGTGTCCTGCCATGGAGACAGAAAACGCCACAACACCCCTGCTTGTCTTCATTTATTTTTGTTAAAATATTTATGAAGATTTAATTTAAATGCAAATGAGCCCCTTTCCTCTTGTTGCCAGGGCATGTGTGTGAGGGCTGCCATGCTGCCACCGGAACCTGGACTTCTTGGCTGGAGAGTTGGTCACCGGTTTAAATGTGGGTGCTTTAATCCCTCCACCACCCTCGGTTTAGCCCACCTGGTGGTGTCTCACAATTCATGTGACAGCCCTCTGAGCACATGCTGACCCCAATACCACTGTGTGCCCCACCCCAACCCCTGCAAACTGCTTAACTCAGGGTATGGCCTTTCCACTTGTGCCAACGACACTGTGGACACCCCTTATTCTAAAAGCACTGGGAAACATTCCTATTGCTCTCCATTTCAACTGCATCTTTCTAAAACGTGGTTGTTCTTTTTCAAACAAACAAAAATAAATGGGAGAGGCCCTATTTGTAGAGGCAAGCTTCTCCAAGACTCACTCTGAAGAGAGCTTTAACTATGTTTGTATTTTCCTATAACATTAACTACAATTCTTCTAAAGTAATTGGACTTGTCCAATCTCCTCCATGAAGTCCTCATCTCCATGAACCCTTTTAGCTCACCCTGTCCTGACCTTGGAGCATCATCCTTGGACAAATGCTGCTGGTTTTGACCTTATGTGGTTGATTATTCTAAGGATAACACCTTCTGGGTGTTACATTCACCCTACAGGCCTGTGGACTCTTGGGCTGAAAGTTGAGCCACAGCAGTGAGCCTCATTTCAGGCTTCAAAGGTGACCGAGGGCCACAGTCTCCGAAGTTCCACCAGGCTCTATAAACTAGAAAGTTGGGACTTAAAATTTCCTTCCACTTTTTCTCCTACTCTGAGGACATTCCACTGTGACCCACATTGGGTGATCAGCAGCGGTAGCCGGGACCATCTAGCTCTGGTCTCAGGGTCCCATCGTTCGGTTGTACATGGAGAGGACATAGGTCGGAGTCGACGACGACAACATTGCACGGTGGCTCATATCAGTTACATAAACTCTATCACCGCCACTCTCTGTTAACCTCCAGTCTTATCTGTCGTTTCCAGCAAAGCTACCATTGTGCATGTGTTTTCATGTACTCCTTAATTTGTCCAAAGTATTCTAACGCAACAAAAATGAAACAAAACAATGCCATGGCATCAACTGTGACCCACAGCACACCTGCAGGACAGAGGAGAACTGCCCCCCGGCTTCTCTCTTCACTCAAACCCTGGGGGATTAGCAAACGTGTGCTGAACCCCAAGACTGTCAGGGCTCCTGGGAGGATTACAACAGCACCAGGAAAAATATCAAAATGTATGATTGTAATACATGTGATGTTATGAATGAGTTCAGAATCTTAAGAAACAATATAGGAGATCTGCTCACAGGAAGCTGTAACACCCCCAACCTCCAACCCACCCCTGCTTCTTCAATGATCCACGATGCTCAGTAAAGTAAGAAGCCCTTTGCAGGCTGGACTGCTGTGAACTAAGAGGAGGGCGGGTAAGTCCACCAGTCGCTCTCAGGAAAAGATCTGTGGCTCCAGAAACTCCAAAGCGGGTTACCATAGGTCAGAAATGACTCAACGTCAGTGGGGTTTTTGGGGTGCGCTCAAAGTACTTCCAGGTTTCTCAACCAGACAGCATTTAACCAAGTAATAGCCATCAACCTTATTTTACTAATGTCTCAAATGGCTGAAACAAGCAAAAAGACAAGTCTTAACATTTCTCGAGTCACTGCACAGTGGAGATTTATGTAAATGATGCAAGACTGGACAAAGATTTGCTACACGACACGTAGCATTTCTATGCATTAACCTGAAAGCACCTAAGAGTGACACTTCTTGAACTTTCATCGTGTGCAACCCAAGTTCAGTATCTCTTGAACAGAAGAGGGGATGGAGCCAACAGGTGGAGTGAGTGCACACATCAGTCAAGTTCAAGTGAACAGTGAGTAGCTGAGCGGGAGTCTGAACCCACCTGGGCCACAGCCAGTTTAAATATTTGCAATTTTCAGCAGCCGCACCCTTTACACTGTTCCTAAAAGTGAGTGGGACTGGCACTTGGAGAAGAAAAGAACATGAGTCTCGAGAGAGGGTGGGGGTGCATTGGGTTAGAGACAGGAAATCTTCTCTTCCTAATTCATGGACCTCTCCATCTGGGGAAGGGGCACTCGGGGCACGATGGGGTAATCTTCGGGCTGTAACGGAAAGGTGTGGTGCAACACCACCAGCCACTCCTTAGGAGAAATAGGTGACATTCTGCTTTCACAAAAATGTGCAACCTTGGAGACCTTATAGGGTACCTCCTCTCTGTCCTGCAGCGTCGCTATGAGCAGAATCGACTTGACAGCAGGGGAATTTCTGGGGTCTCAGGGTTGGGTTTGAAAATCCTCTGCCCTGTAACTATTTTTTCCCTTTTGTGATGAATTAATTGGAAAATGATATTTTAAATTTCTAACCAAATAAAGGGACCATATTCCAAACAGCCAACTAGAATAGTCACTAATATGTAAATGCTATTTAAGAAGAGGATTGGCTTCAGATTCTTTTCAGAGGTGGTTTTCCATATTGATGGAGGGTTGGAAAGGTTTTCTGACTGAGGGTAATTTAAGAAATTCAGCCTCCACCTTGTCTCACGTTCCAGATATTAATGAGTGGGCTGTTGTGCTGAGTGATTCATTGTAATTTCTGGGAGACGGGCCAGAAAATGCAGTAAGAATGGGAAGATAATAATCCGTGGAAAGCAGTACTGAAGGGCTGCTGTTCTCCTGCCTGCCTTCCAGAATTGATAAATTCTGTCAGTCTTTGCTCATATTCCTGAAGGAGAATTGAGACAAACGGAAGGAGGGCAGCGATCGCAGTCAGCAGGAGACGTGGCTGGTGACTTAGACGTAAGCGTGGGGTTCTCCTGACTGCCACGGTAGTTTAAGGAGCATCTGGGTAGTGTCTATGGTGAAGTGTTCAACTGCTAACCATGAGGTGGTTGGTTCGAATCCTGTCAGTGAGGTCCTGAGAGAGAAAGCTTGGCAAATGGTTTCCATCTCACAGCCATGAAAGCCTATGGAGTTTGGTTCTACTCCAATTGATGGGGTCACCATGAGTGGCAGCTGACTCAAAAGTAACTGTGTTTTGGTTTTTTTAAACGTTTGGCTGGAACAAGAGGAGCCTTGGTGGCTCAGTGTTATGTGCTTACCTGGTAACCACCAGGCCAGTGGTTTGAAGCCATAAGCCGCTCTGCAGGATGAAGTTGAAGCAGTCTGCTTTTCGTGAAGATTATATACAGCCCTGAAACCCGTGCGGGGCAGCTCTGCTCTAACACCCTGAACAGCTGAAATGGATGTGACAGCTCACTGAGGACAGACTAGCACTGCGCCCCAGAATTTACAGTGATCTTTCACTGATGCACAGGGCCTCAACTCTTCTCCACAGCAGCTGGTGGGTGTGAACTGCTGACCTTATGGTTAGCGACCTGATGCCTTAACCACTGCATCACTAGAGCTCCACGGCTAGATGAGTCAGGGACCATTAAAAACACTTCCATTTAGCAGATGGGTAAACTGAGGCCAGGGCACACAGCTGGCAGAGGCCTGACTATGGGATTCAGGTGTTAACCTCAGTGCTGTACCAGGAACCCAAAATCAAGCTCACTGTGGCCACCGAGAGTCCTAACTCACAGCGACACACACATTAGGACAGAGGAGAACTGCCCCCAGGATTCCCAAGGCTGCACACACGTATGGAAGCAGACTTCCCCATCTTTCTCCTGCTGGATTCAAACAGCTAACCTGACAGGTGGAAGCCAAGTGCTTAACCAAGGTGCCTTCAATAACAACTACTCACATCAGGCCAAGCCTACTTACTGCCTTTAAGCTGATTCTGACACACAGTGGCCCCAAATCACAGTGCAAAACTACCCCATGGGGTCACCAGGCAGAAATCATTATAGCTTGACCTAAACCTCAGCATTTCCAGTTGCTTCATATGCATGTACCGAGGGACAACGAATGAGGACTGAAGAAGAAGAAAAAGTCCCTTTGAACTGTGGTGTTGGTGAAGTGTACTGGATATCCCGTGGGCTGTCAAAGGGACAGGGACACTGGTTTGGGAGGAAGTGCAGCCAAGGTGCTCCTTAGAGGCAGAGACGGTGAAGTTGTGTCTCACATGATGCTAGGAAGGCCCAAGTTCTTGGAAAGAGAAATTACGCTGGGGAAAGTAGAGGATTAGTGAAAGACAGGAAGACCCTTAACGAGATGGACTGACAACAATGGGTGTGAGGAGAGTGGAGATTGTGAGGATGACACAGAACCCATTGCTCATAAGGTCAGATGAGTCAGAGTTGACTGGATGACGACTAACAACACTCTTCACATGCACGAACTACGTCGTCTTTCTCCCAAGGGGCAGCTGGTGGGTTTGAACAGCCAACCTTTCAGTTGGCAGCTACGTGCACTTAAGTTCATTCAGTGCCACCCTCCAACCTCAAACTTCTCGCTTGTGCTGCCTGCCAGCCCAGAACTGAAGGTGGCTGGTGCCGGGAACATGTAGCAGTGAGACTCATTGTACTGTTGCCTTGAATTAGTCACCACTAATTGTGAACAAGCACGCCCTGTGTCACCGGCTGAGAAGGCCCTTGCTCGCACAGGGAGACTTTCAATTAACACAGGGAAGAAGTCTTTTGTATTGCACCTTACTGGCTTGTTAACATGCGATTATGGCTTCGGGTCCAATTTGCTCTCCCTGAGACAACGGGAGGGCAGGCAGGAGCTTAGATGATTGAGACACAATCGGAGTGCATTATGCGAGCCCATTTCCACGTTCCCGGGAATAAGAAAAGACTTCACAGCTATATTTACACCCGAGCCTTCCTATATTTTAGAACAAAGGCAAGGGAGAAAAGCGGTGGGTATATATAGCACATTTATTTTCTTCTCAAAGCTATCTGCAGCTGCCTGTGAAGCTCTGGGCTCTGAGGGGAAAAAAGATACAGAACACTGAATGGAACCGGTCCTGCCACCGGGCTGGGTGTCCTTTTACAAGAGTAGATACATTGTTTATTGTACAGTAAGTCTCAGTGGTTACACAGTCTCACTGGATTGTGTGTTTACAGGTTTAGAATTAAATTGGGCATGCTATCAGAAAGGACCAGTCCCTGGAGAAGGACGCCATGCCTGGTGAAGCAGAGGGTCAGGGGAAACGAGGAAGACCCTTAGGGAGATGGGCGGGCGCAGTGGCTGAAACAAAGGGCGTAAGACAGCGGCAACTGCAAGGTTGGTGCAGGAGCAGTCAGTAGCGGCAACTGCAAGGTTGGTGCAGGAGCAGTCAGTGTTCTCTTCTGTCACGGGGTGGGGGGGGGACCTTGATGTCACCTTACAGCAGCAACATGTATGAGGGAGCAGGGGGAGTTCAGCGCAAAATTCTCTCCCTCCAGGCGGGAGGTCTGGGTTCGATGCCCAGCCAGCGCATCTCTTAAGCAGCCAGGACTCGACTCTTGGCAGAGGCCTGGGCCTTTGTTATGATTCAGAACAAGTTTCACTGGTGTTTCTGGATGAACAGAGACTTGGAGGAAAGACCTGACAATCTATTTTCAAAGATGAGCCAATGAAAACTCTATGGATCACATGGCCTGATCCTATTATGCCTGAGATCGCCCTGAGGTGGGTGCTGTCTAGACAGCTGTTACCAAGCCAACCAATCACCATGTATTAAGGAAATAAGACATGCAAGGAACTTTCTCAACTTATCTTAAGCCTAAATTTATCCGCTGTCAAAATGTGAACACTGTCATTAAGTCAATTCTGCCTCTTAGCAGTCCTGCATATAGAGGAGAAGTGCCCCACCGGGTCTTCAGGGTGGTAAATCTTCATAGAAGCAGACGGCCTCATCCTCCTCCCTGCAGAGCGGTGGGCAGGTTCGAACAGCCGATCATTTGATTAGCAGCCCAATACTTAATCCACCGTGTCACACGGGTTCTACCAACCCCATTAAAAACACCCCCCCCATCACCACCACAACAAAACCAAAGTCAAAGTCGTCCATATGATTCAGACTCATCAAGACACCCCCACGCCATTGTGTTTTTGAGGCTGTCCATAGTTGCTGGAGAAGACTCTCCTTTCTTGCCTAGAGGGACTATGAGTGGAACCACTGATCTTCTGGTTCATAGCCCCACATCCCAAGCATTACGCCATTGGGCTCTATCCATTCCCAAGCAATCTCAAAAACTCTTTAACTCCCTGCAGTGGTGTGGAATCTACGTACAGCGGATCCCTGCTTGGGTTTCTGAGGCTGTAGACTGCATGGGAGGAGGGCGTCCATCTTTCTCCTTAGAGCAACTCATAGATTCCAATAGGCAGAGACACATCGCTTTTGGGTTAGCATCAAAACTCACTGTTGTTGTTGTTGTGTACCGTAGAGTTGGAACCGACTCATAGCTGACCCTCCAGCAGGCTCTCAGAGGCACTTAAACGCACAGGGTAGACTCTCCATCCTTCTCCCACGGAGCAGCTGGTGGCCTTCAACAGCATGCCTTCAGGATTGCAGTGC
Organism: Elephantulus edwardii; assembly: GCF_000299155.1. Lineage (NCBI taxonomy): Eukaryota > Metazoa > Chordata > Mammalia > Macroscelidea > Macroscelididae > Elephantulus > Elephantulus edwardii. The sequence continues at coordinate 1,479,142 of NW_006399898.1, forward strand.
AGCTTCTTGCCACTAGGCCACCAGAGCTCCAAAATTCACTTTACAACATTTTAATTAAAATATGTTCTATTCACATTGGTGAAAAACAATGCATTTTAATTTTGTGAATAAACTAGTATAAAAAATAATTAAAAAAGAATGTATATGAATGATTGTATGAAACACAATGTAAATGAAAGATGTATAAAACAGTGTATATGAATGAAATATAGTATAAAGGTATTATATGAAAATCAGTAAAAAAAAATATTAAAAACAAAACCCAAAAAAAACTAATGTATACAAACTTTATGGACTTTGTATGTAAAACAGTATAAAATTTAAAAAAAATAAAGAAAAAATAAAAGAAGAGTTCTCAAAAAAGACGTTCTATTCTTTCCACTTTTCATCTGCTGGGACACATTGATTTGAAGTTGGATATAACAAATCCTTCTACTTCGGCAAAGGTTTTGTCAACTTCACCTAACAATTCAGAAAATACTTGCATTATGTATTTATTTATTGTTTGGAAGCATGAGTGGCATCCACTTCCTAAATAACATGTCTCTGGAAACCCTATCAACTTTGACAAATGTTGATCATTGTAGAGGGGCTTCAAGTCTTTTGTTGACAGGGTGGCTATAAGTTGTGCTCAATTCAAGGAAATCATGTTTTGGGTTTTTTTTCTGTTATCCTCCAAATTTTTCTTTTCTTAGATGCAGCCTTATCTAATATTTAATAAAGCTTTCATACCAAGTTTAATGGTACCATCTTTCTACTTTTATTATTTTTTGTACACTTAAAGGAAAAAACCCACCTAATTGCCATTGAGTCACAGTCAACTCATAACCGACCCTCCAGCGACCTTTCAGAGGCTGTAAATGGTATCACTGGAGATTGACCATTTTTCTTTCGAGAAGCAGCTGGTGGATTCAAACTGACTGCCTTTGGGTTGACAGCACAACTCTTTACTCTTTAGACCACCAGAGAATCTCCCATTTTTATCATTGTATTTCCTGAATGACAATATATATGTGGTTTTCTTATCCAAATAGTAGGGGACTTTAACATTTCCAATCATAGGTACCTAACCACATTATCCTAAACTAATGTAGTTAGGTATCTGTCATGCAGAAATATTCAGCATTGGAAATTACATGGAGTTTCAGCATTGCTTTATTTTTATATCCTCAAATATAATAATTTAAAAATTCTTCATAATTATTGTTATTTTTGACACTATTATAGTATTGGTAACAAAAAAAATACACAAACACTGATAGGCCATTATTTGCCTACTTTCCTGAAAGATATTGTTAAAATAAATAATGCCTTATAAATATTTATTCAAGTGAGAGCCCCTTACATGTAGTTAAAGTATACTTAATTTTACACACCCTGTGTTATTTGGATAATTTTAAAAAATCTGCCTGGGATTTGATGTAATTTTCCATTTTTCAAGAGCCTTAGAAATAGCTCTTTAAACACTGCCTCTGTTCATTCTATCTGTCCTTATGGAATATTTGCTTATTTTATCTTCTATTGTCTCTGCCACTTAAATTTTCTGGGCAATTTCCTCAGATATACCTTCCAGTTTATGAATTCCATCTTACAATGAATGTTTTTTCCATAAGGGCATTAATACATCTTCTTCTCTCATCTCTATCTCTATCTCCACTGGCAATTACATGCATATCTACATAAACATATAGGCCTAATTTGAATAAGTAGAAATGCTTTAATATTATTACTAGTAATAATTACAGATGCAGGATTGTACAGTAACTAATATACTGACTCAGGATTAAAACAAATGGAACTTTATTGTGTTCGAAGTGGGTTTGCCTCACTTTTACTAAGAGCTAGCTAACTTGTTTGTTAATGAACAAATGATTCCGAATCCTCATGCAGATGAGAAAATGAGGGTGGGACAGGACAGACCATAGCTACAGTCTGGTATCAGCAGAGCCAGGAGTTTATAGAAGGAGGAAGATGATTCAGTCTTCATTGCTGACCATCACTTGCTTCACTTTCTTCTCCCAAATATGTACAGAATAATGTAATATATGATAATATAATTCTAGAAGCAGAATGTGATGCCAGAGTTGGGAGACGGTGAGAAAGAAGAACTAAGAATGGTAATGAAGAACCCAGGAATACCTAGGAAAGGGAATCGACCATGTGTCATCATGCATCAAGATGTACGATGACAATGAGATGGTGAGAAGGAAGGACGAGGTCTACAAAATCAGGCTTGTGGGGAAGAGTACTGACCATGTGTCAGAAAACATCACGAGAGGTGTCAAGAACAGACCCGTGACAACACTCTGAGGATGGTGGTGAGGACCAGGAGGATGGGAAAGGAGCCAGGGCTTTGTGGAGAAGACCATCCACTGCATGTCAGTAAGCATCGAGACCCAGGATGACCAACTCAGGGTCCTGGAGGCAGCAAGCACTTGGCTGTCTTCTAAGAACACGGAATTACAAACCAAGAGTTCTCCAAATGGGTGTAGATGTGGAAGGAAAGAGATGGGATGAGGAAAGAGGTCCAGAAAAGCCCATTCTTCCATCAGATCCTATCAGTGAAAGAATCTTCTCGCTGTTTCTCAGTTCTCGCCCGTGCCCTCTGTGTGTGCTGTGGTCTCACGCTGCCATTGATCTCTCATTCCAAAGGATAAGCGAGTCCTAATGGAGCAAACACTGGCCTTTGCAGCAGGTTAGAGGATAATGACATTGATGAGTTTCTTGTTGTTAGCCCCGCTCTCTTTGTGCAGATTTAAATTATGCTGCACTCATTCCAGGAGTGTGAAGTGAGCAAAAGCAAAGCTTCACAGCTGAAGCCTTCGTTAAGAGAAACTCACCTCAGCCGATGAGCTGTTTTTCTAGACCTCTGAAGTTGGAATGACTGACAATGAACTTGAAAATAGGGCTCTCCACTTGCATACTCTTTAAAAGCTTGGTTATCCTCTCTGTCATGAAACTCCACTTGCATACTGAAAGAGCACGCCTCATTGAGTTCCATTATCAGAAATCAAAGACACATTTAAGCAGCTTAGAAACAAGCCTTAGAACTGATTCTTCCTAGTTCAGTCATGGGAGATGAAACAAAATTGGAATGGACTCAGATTTGTAAGATGTGGCTGAACCAGAACGATGGCCATAATGAGAAAATGTACAGCTTCATGCCTGCTAAAATGCAGATCTCTTGGTTAGAAAACAAGGGACCTGTGCCTGTTGCATAGCAACCCAATCTCTATACCCACAGAGCCAGAAACAACCATACCCTGATTCAAGATGGGGATTGACAACAGTGCTTTGACTGTGTATCATTCCCCACAGTCCTGGCAATAATCCGATCTCCCGTTGAAACAACTGTTTTGTTACCTATTTTGTCACAATTGAAAGAAAAGATACATTTGCTCTATTACAGTACTGGAGGTCTGAAGATTGAACTCAAATCCAAGATCAAGGTGTCCACAGAGATGCACTAGAATCCGGAGGTTCTCGGGGAGAATCAGTTTATCTTTTCCAGCTTCTAGAGGCTACCGACATCCCTTGGTTTGGGGACCCTCCCTCCATCTTCAGAGTGATCACTCCAACCTCTCTGTTCCTTCCTATCTCCTTCTCTTTTATCTCTTAATAAGGACTCTTGGGATCACATGGAACCCATCCAGATAATCCAGAACTATCTCACCTCTCAAGATACTTAACTTCATTTCATTCATAAAGTCTCTCTAGCTCCATCAAGCACCACTTGCCCAGGTATCCCCAGTTAGAAAGCGATACCCCTAGAGGGTATTCTGCCTGCTGCAATGGTCAATGGTATTTATGACTGCGATTTGGGTGAACATTTACAAAGGGGGAAAAATTGTTTTCTATTCAACAATTTATACAAATTTTGTTTCACAACATCAGTTGCAACTAACGGTCAACTTAAAACTCACCTTTTACTTTAAAATACTTTAAATTTTACATTAAAAATAGCACCTCCTTCTGAATGAAGCATAGACTTGAGTTCATGATAAAAGTGTCATTATTGGTTTATTGATTGTGAAAATGTTCCTTACTCAAGAGGAAGATGTTAACAACAGGGGAAATTGGATATGGGGTGTACAGAAACTCTCTGTGTATCTTTGCGATAATGCTGCAAGTCAAAATCTGTGCTAAAAGAAATTGCTTATGAAAATCAATATTTCCTGCAGTCCTTGAAAATGGAGAAAATCAATGGGCACTGGGGACATTCCAACTTGGAAGGACCAAGGCTGAGCCCTGACTGCTGTCTCTGCTGGGAAACACTGCTGCTCAGTGTCCTCCCATCACCTGCTTCATCTATGGAGATCCTTTCTCCAGTGACTTTTGGAAGCTGAGACTGTGACCCCTGGAAAAAAGTCACATCATGGATAATTTTATTCTTGCCTCTTGTTTTAGTTACGTTGTTGTTGTTGTTGTTGTTGATTGCCTGCAAGTTGAGCACGACTCATAGCGATCCTCTGAACAAAAGGCCTGAAGCTCCTCTACAACCACTGACATTTACCAAAGTTCATAATGTTTCCGGAGGCATGTTATTTAGGAAGTGGAAACCACTCCTGCTTCCAAACCTGTCATAGAATGTTATTGGCTGAGTCACCTGTGATGTATAGCGACCCTATGTACAGCAGCTCTGAACCTTTCTCTGTTCTGAGTCAGTCTCACTAACTCTGATAGAGCAACCTCCATGGCCCCAGTCACTGTATCAATCCATCTCATCCGGAGTCTCCCTCGCTTGCGCTGTCCGTCCACCCTTCCTAGCATGATGTCCTTCTCCAAGGACCAATCTCCCAGTTATGTAGTACTGCAATAAAGTAAATATTGTAAGTGATGACTTAAGCAAATGGATTCTCTCACACTTTAGGATGCTAGACGCCCAGATTCAGGATGGCAGCTGTAGGGGAAGGCTTCCTCTCTGTCAGTTCTTGAGGAAGGTTCTGGAGATTTCCATGTACCCTGGCATAAGTTGGGTACCACTTACATACCACTGGGTCGAAGAGGCTCACAGCATAAGAACTCTGGATCCTGAAGATGCATGCACTCCACTCCCAGCTCTTACTTATTACCACCCTGATCTCTACTCCCTTGTTTCATCTCTTGTGATGGTGTCATCCTTAGAGAGTTCGTATTGCTAACCAAAGTCTATGCCTTCCTAATAGTTCAAATTCACAAGTGGTTCCTCAGGAGAACGATGGACAATCTACTCCTATATGATCTACAGTTCTCAGAAACCCAGTAGAGGGTCAGCTCTGAGTCAGTTGCAGGCCAGACTTGACACTAGTAAGAGAGTGTGTGATATATCAAAAGAGGTTGACTCCGTCCACAATTTAATCCTATAGGTTACATCTTGCCTCAGTAATAGAATGTGTCGTTGTTAAATACCATTGAGTCGACTACACTTCACAACAACTACAAACAACAGACTGAAGCCATGCTCTCTCCAGCACCATCCCGCATTCTCTGCTTTGCTCAGGCCCACTGGTGTGGTCACTACCAACCCAACTCCTTGAGGGGCTTGCTTTCTTTTGCTCACTCTCCATGTTTCCAAGCATGATGCCCTTTCCCAAGGACTAGCATCTTGTGACAACATACCCAAAATATGTGAGACCAAGATACCCAAAGGGTACATACTAATATCTCACAGACTTCCAAAAGAACAAACCAATCTGTCTTGTAGGAAGTGGGACCAGGATGTTCTGTAGAGGCAGGGATGGTAAAACCTCACATACGTAGGGCATGTTGTCAGGACGTGCTAGTCCGTGGGAAAAGTGAGTCAACAAAAGGAAGGAAGACCTTCAAGGAAATGTGTTGGCACCGTGACTGCAACAATGGGCTTGAGTGTGGCAGAGATGGTGAAGAAGGCACAGGACAGGACAAGATTTTGACCTGTTCATAGTATCACTATGAATCCTACGTCACTTGATGGCACCTAACAACAACGTTTACACAATAAGGTCCCTTTCACAGGAATTAGGACTTTCACATGTCTTTTCAGGGAACACAATTCAATCCACAACAACAGGCGAAAGGGCCAAGCAGGTGGAACATCTCTTCTGCACTGTGCTATAGAGACGGAGTAATTTCAAGCTCTACTAAGTAAAGCTTCATCTCTGCTGTGTGCTGGGCATCTTTTTCTGGCCAGGTGTGTGCACATCCAGTTGCTGATCTGCTTCAAGAATTGTAGCATAAGGATTGGACAAGCCCTTCTAGTTACTGTGTACAGGGGGACAGGGAAGCAGCAGTTAAAAACTGCTTAAAAAGATGCCTGTGGCCGGGGATAATGTAAATCCCAGCATTAGAACTTAAAGCAGAAAGCTGAGCCATGGCAATATTCAATTATTTTTATGCTGCTAGGCAAATGTTCCTGGGTTTGAAATATTCATCTGCTTGGCACTGGACAAATGTTGTGTCCTTATCAAGTGATACTCATTTAAGGAGAGAACACAAGTGCTTCAGCCCACTCCTGCGCCCTGGAGATTTTTGTTAAAGGGCCTTCAATGAATTCAAGGTAGCCCATGTTTGATGGTGGACAAGGGGGATGGGATTGGCAGCTTGTTGGGGAGAGAGACAGTTTAAACTCAGGGAAGGCCACCTAAGAAGGACAGCTGACCTTCTTTATATTTTTATTTAAATGTTGGACCTCAGGAGGATGACAAAGTTATTTCCTCTTCCTTCTATTTATTCTGGTCCGTTCTTCATTCTTTGAAGAAAACTAGGAAACAATGACAGAGAGTCCCCAGAATCGTCTTCACAAAGCCAGATGTGGTCTCATAGGCAAAAAGCACTTATGTTATTCCGCATGAATGAAAGCAATATCAGAAAGACAAATATTGCATAAGACCACTATTGTAAAAATAGACGGGTAACTAGTAAAATGTAGATACATGTTCAAAAGGAGAAGAGAAAGAAGAGAAAGGACGAAAATAAGGGGGAAATCACTGGGGAACAGAGTTTAGTGGGAAAATTAGGGGTGTCTGTGAAGGAAGAGGAAAGATTCAATGGAGACTCATAAAGATGGGGTAATAATAGGCACAGATTAATAGTAATTAATTATGAAGAGGACATGAAGCACTTGCTGTGGAAGGTCAGGGACTGCAGCCTTCAGTATGGATTGAGACTCAATATCAAGAAAACAAAGATTCTCACCACTGGGCCGATTGGCAGCATCATAATGGATGGGGGAGAGATTAAGACTGTTCACAGTTTTGGTTTGCTTGGATCCACAGTCAACACTCTTGGCACCAGTAGCCAGGAAATTAAAAGATGTATTTGCGATGGGAAAGTCTGTGGTCAGAGACCTCTCTAAGGTGCTGAAGTGCAAAGATGTCAGTCTGGAGTCTAAGGTGCGCCTGATACATGCCATGGTCTTTGCAATTGCTATGCATTGGAGAACTGGACAATGACTAGGGATGACAGAAAGAGAGCTGATGCCTTTGAGCTGTGGTGCTGGAGAAGAGTATTGCGTATACCATTGACTGCTAGGAAGACAAACAGGTTTGTCCTGGAGCGGGTGAAGGCAAGATGCTCCTTGGAGGCAAGGATTATGAAGCTTCGTCTGACATACTTTGGACATGTTGCAAGGAGGGACCAGTCCTTGGAGAGGGACGTCATTCTTGGGATGGTAGAGGGACAGCGCAGGAGAGGAAGACCCTCGATGAGATGGATTGATTCAGTGACAGGGGTAATGGGGGCAGGTGTGTCAGAGATGGTGCGACTGGCACAGGATAGGGCAGAGTTTAGGGCTGTTGTATATAGGGTCGCTATGAGTTGCAGGTGACTCAACATAACAATAACAACAACAATGTATCTGAATGATTGTATGAAACACAATGTAAAAGAAAGACTGTATAAAATAAAATGAACATGAATGAAACACAATGCATACTAATTATTGTATGCACACCATTTTTTAAAAAAAATTCCTATTATTGCATCAGATTTCATTTATCAGAAAGTAGCTCTAGTGGGACAGTGTGTTACATGTTGGGCTGCTCCCCCAACGGTCACTAGCTTGAAACCACCAGTGGCTCCACAGGAGAAAAGCGCAGCAGTGTCCTCTTGTAAAGATTTCCGGCCTAGTAAACCCAATTCAGGGTCACCAAACATTAGAATCTAACTGATGGCACTGGGCTTGGGTAGTTGTTCTTTTGACCATTTGTCAAGGAAACCCTTATGGTGCAAATAACTAGCACTCTCAGTTGCTAAGCAAAAGATTAAAGGTTCAAGTCCACTCAGAGATGCCAAGAAAAAGGTTTGATGATTTTCTTCCAAAAAAAAAAAAAATCAATCCTTGAAAACCCCATAGAGCATAATTACAGACACTAGGGTCACCATAAGTCAGAGTCACCTTTCTGTGGCAACTAGTGGCCATACCTCCTAGAACTCAATGTTCCACGCCAAAGGGCAGCAGATTGCACAGACGTCACAGTTTCCATGACCCTGAGACTGTTAGAACAAGATAGCACCTGGTTACCACTGCCCACTGCTTAGTTACTATGGCCCACTGCTCTGAAAAGAATTACAGAAGATCCCTCATACAATGGGAGAAAAATGCTAACCCAAAGTAAAAGACATGAAAAGATCAGGCTTCCTGGTCTGATCATCTAGTGGAACCCTTAAGACAATGGTCTTCTGTCTCCCTACAAGCCTGGAACTGAAATCATCCTTGTAGCTCAACTTCCAGCCAACCCAGACACAGGTGATCCCCAGGGAGGAACAAACTCCCTGGTACGATCAAGCAGACAAGATCCACAGGTCTACATTCAACCAGGGATAAAGCTCAGAAAGTAGACAGAGAAAGGAAAGGGTAAATGGGACTAGTAAACATTAGAGAGGAGTGGGAAGAGTGTTGATCCATCGTGGGGACTGTAACCAACACTGGTGACTGGAGAACCAATATGTTCTGTAAAGTTTTGCTCAAATCACAAAAACCAAGAAAAACACATGACATTCATATTACTTAACAACAAATGCCCGACCCCTATTACCATCCTTTTTGTTGTTGTTTTTGTTAAGAAGTTGGAACTAACCCATAGTTGACCCTCTGGCAGGTTTTCAGAAGGTAGTTAAGTCACACGGAAGGAAACTGCCCATCTTTCTGCCATGCAGCAGATGGGAGATTTGAACCACATGCTTCTGGGTAGGCGGCACAGCTCCTTATCAACAGGCCATCTTGTTGTTGTTATGTGTCACTGAGTCACTTGCGACTTATAGGGATCCTGTGTATAACAGCTGTGAACCCTGTCATCTTAGAGATCTGAAAATTGAGGTTATAAAGATCCATATGGACATTTCAGTGAATTATGGAGATAAGGTTAATGATTTGCTCCACAAATTGTGAAATATTCCGTATTTTTTCTAAATACCTCATAGCTTAGGTGTGTATATGTAGGCTTGTTTATCATTTGTTCTTATTAGTACAGCACTTGTCTGTCAGTTTGCTGCACTTGGGTAACCTGTGTGGTGGTGTGATACAGGAAGCTTTGTCATCAGTGTTTCAAATGCTGAAAGGGTCACCCATGGCAAACAGCATTCAGCAGAGCTTCCAGATTAAGACACACTAGAAAGCAGGACTGGCCATCCACTTTTATAAAGTAAAACAGAAGAATAACCAGTAAAATGTGTATGGGAATCCAAAATGGGAAGGGGTGGAAACAGAGGGATGGGAAAGGGGAGAAATCATAGGGTCTCAGAATTTGGTGGATGGACAGAGGGAGGTTGAAGGAAATAAGAAAGAAAGATCCTATAGGGATCTGGAAAGACAGGGAAATGATTGGCATGGTTTAATGGTGAATGATTTTGTAACACATAATGAATGACAATGATTGTATGGTATGAAACACAATGTGAATTAAGGATAGTGTGAAACACATGATATATAAACTCTGTATGCAAATCAATGCAAAAATTTTTAAAATTATGTAATTTTTTAATTATTTTTTAATAGTTACTAACTTACTTTATTGATGTCTGGAAAACAATGCTATGGGCCACTTTGTAAAGTTGTTATTGTTATATTCCATGGAGTCAGCTGTGACCCATAGTGACCCTGTGTACAATAGTTCCAAACACTGCTCTATCCTGAGCCAGTCTTACTCACTCCAACAGACCTAAACCCACTGTCACAGTTACTGCATCAGTCCATCTCATCCACAGTCTTCCTCTCCTGTGCTGTCCCTCCAACTTCCAAGCATGATTTCCTCCTCCAAGGACTGGTCCCTCCTGACTAAATGTCCAAAGTATGTGAAACAGAACTTGAAAATCCTTGCCTCCACAGAAAAGTTGGTTTCATTCTCTCCCAGACAGACTTATTTCTTCTACTAGGGATCCATGGTATGTTCAAGACTCTTCTTCAGCAACGCAAGTCAAAGGCATTAATTCTTCTCTGTCGTCCTTAGTAATCCATTGTCCAGCTCTCTGATGGATAGCAAGTAATTGCTAAGATCATGGCTTGGAGCACTTTGGAGAGGTCCCTGATAACAGACTTCCCCAGTGAAATTCATCTTTTGATTTCCTGATTGTTAGTGCCAAAAGTGTTGATTAAAGAGCTGAGCAAGATGAAATTGTCAACAACCTCAATCTCCTCAACATCCATCATGGTGCCACCAATGGGCCCAGAGGTGAGAATATTTGTCTTCTTGATGTTAAGTGGCAAAAATTATGTAATTTTTTAAAAAAAATAAAAACAGAAGGAAATATGGGCATCTATTTTTTTTGTCAAACATTCTTCTAGGTCGTATAGTTCTGGTATATCCACTTGCCATACAGAGGTAACTTGTGGTTGCTGTGAAGCTGAACATTGTGACACTGATGTGTCCAATGTGATAATGGTTACCCATGGTGGACAGCGTTTGGTGGCGCTCCCCGGTTAAAACAAGCTTGGAAGCAGGAGTGGCATTCACGTCTGTAAATAGCTTGCCTCCAGAAACCCTATGAACCTGGAGAAAGGATGAAAGTCATACAAGGACTTTCATTCATAGGATCGCTATGAGTCGCCTACAACTCGACTGCACTTAACAACAACATGGTATTAGAGGTAGAGCCCAGATCAGAAGTCATGCATGCAACATAGCACCTGCAGCAATGGGCTCGAATGTGTTAGAGATGATGTAGATGGCACTCGGATATGGTAGGGGTCAGGTCTGGTGTTCTCAGGGTCACTAGGATGCTTGGAGTCCTACTAGTCTCAACAGAGCCTACCAACAGCAGCAGCATGAAATGGTCTAAGCTGATAAACACTTGCCATTCTCATGTCAGTTTCTTGGTATTTTTCTGAGTGTCTTCCTTTTTAAAACACACTCACTTCATCTGCAAGTTTCCTTCCATCATCTTTTATTCTCTATCTGCTGTGTGTCTATAAACTACACAACTAAACTCAAAATGATTGAATTTTCATTTTGGCGTGTAGCTGTAGAGTTTGCTGTCATGGCTTGAAGTGTTCACCAAAATACGAGTTTGCTGGCCTGGGCCACGAGTCTCAGTGTTCTGGATGTAAGAATGCAAAGCAGCTGTCATGTAATGATTCTTTGTCACTGATCTGACCAGCTAATCAGTTGTGGCTGTGGATTAAGGACTAAGGTTGTGGATTAAGAGGATTAAGTTTGGAATGTAACATCCTCCTTTGCATAACACTGATTCAATGAAAGGGGAGTTTCTCTGTGGTGTGGCCTAAAACACCTTTATCCTACATGAGATAAAATGAAAGTGAAGTGAAAAGGGAAGAGAGACCTCAGTACAACTAAGAACAACAAGCTGGGAACCAGGGGTATCCTTTGGACCCAGGCTCTCTGTGTGGCAAACCTACATCCAGGAAAAGACTGAAGCCAAGACACATGAAGATCCCTCAGGAAGACTGTGCCTGCAGATGTTGAAAGGACAAGAGTACCATCCTCCAGGAGCAACGGTGCAAAACAGCTTTCCCCCAAAGCCTTCTTTTACCTAGTGGTAAAAGTGATGCTGCCATCCTGAAGGCAGGAGGTTCCACCAGCCACTCCACAGGATAGGGAATCTCCTCCCATGTAATAAACTGTGTCTGAAAACCCACTGGAGGGTCAGCTATGAGTTGGTTCTGACTCTATGGCACATAACAACAACAAGAGAGCCTCCCAGGATTTGGACTGCTAGCCTCTAAAACCTCAGTTTGATAAAATCATCCACTCATGGTAGTTCTGTTGTAGAACTGCCAAATAACCAAGATATTTGCCTCGGGTATTGGGACTTTTGTTTAAAATCTACTCTGAACAGGCTGGAATTAAGGTTCCTAGAGCCACAAGAGACCTCGCCTGTCCCTCCAAATCCAGAAAATCAAAATGAAGCCTTTGGTCCTGAGTGTCTGCTTGACGGAAAACACAGAGACCTAGTTAGCCCCTTCAAGGAGCACTGCTGGTTCAGTAATTAAAACACTCAGCTTTAAACTTAAAGTTAGGTAGTTCAAACCAACCAGCAGCCATGCGGAAGAAAGATGAGGCAGTCTGTGTCTGTTGACACATATAGGCTTGGAGACCCTCTGGACAGTGCTGCTCTGTCCTGGAGGGCCAGGTGCAGTTGGCACCCAGTGGATTTGCTCTGGTTAGTTTGACTTAGTCCCCTTGCAGCATCTGGCTGAGATGTTGTCCACGAAGGCTCATTACTGACCACTCCCACCCTAGTCAGGGGTGCTGGGCTGGATTCTCCCCCGGACTGCCGCCTTCAATTCTGACAACCAAAGATGAGTCCAACCACCCACTATGAGGGCTTTCGTTGCCAAATGATAGCGTACATGGAGACTTAATTAAATGCATTGATTCCATTTCAGCATGGCTGAGTTATTGACATAGATGTGAATTAACTTATTTGTCTGCAGTCACAGGCCCATAACAGGATTTGAAAAGAAATCGTGTCTAGGAAAGTCTCGTCATGGGTGAAGGCATAATTCTGATCCTTGTTCACAAAGAAGGGAACATTTTCTGGGAACTGGCTCTCGTTAGATGATCTCTGGACTGTGTGTTAAATTCCCATTTCATCAGTGCCCTCCACGAGAACAACTGACACACGGCCACAACCACATACTCATCACACCAAGGATCACACCAGCACCCCAACACGCCAGGGAGCACCACACCAGGAAAGGACCCCAACATACCAAGAACACATCAGGACCCCAACACTGCAGGGATCACACCAGGAGCCTAACATACCAAGAACACATCAGGACCCCAACACTCCAGGGATCACACCAGGACCCCAACGTACCAAGGATCATGCCAGTGTAGGACCCCAACACACCAGGGATCACACCAGGATCCCAACACACCAAGGATCCTGCCAGGATAGGACCCCAGCACACCAAGGATCACACCAGGACTCCAACATACCAAGGATCATGCCAGTGTAGGACCCCAACACACCAGGGATCACACCAGGATCCCAACACACCAAGGGTCACACCAGGACCCCAACCCACCAAGGATCACACCAAGATCCCAATACGCCAGCGAACAAACCAGGACCCCAACATGTCAGAGATCAAACCAGGATAGGACCCCAACACACCAGGGAGCATGAAGACAGTACAGAACTGGACAGCATTCTGTTGCGCATGGGTCACTATCAGTAAGCACTGACTTGATAACTTGGAACAGGCGCAGACCATCAATCCCTTGGACATGCAGTGTATTAGGGTGACAGATCCCTACAGAACAAGGAAATGCAAACTACAAGCATGCCTTGCTTATGCTGCCTTCACATTATTTCCTTTCTACAGGTATCGCATCCATTACAAATTAAAGGTCTGTGGCAACTGGGCATCTAGTAAGCCTACGGGGGCCATTCTCCAAAAGCACTGGCTCACCTCAAGACTTTGGGTCACTTTTTGGTCTTCCGTGCAATATTTCAAACTTTCTCGCAGTGATATCGCACACTCAATAGAGGAGTGTGTCAGCAAGGCTCTCTTCTCAGCCCTGGGAAACCAAAACACTCCTGTGACTTGCTTAAATGCAAAGGTCACCTTATACAAGTGATCTGGCCTCTGAGATCGGGCTGTATGTGAAATCTTGTCATGGCTGACACCATTTGGTATTCCAGGCAAGAAAGAAATCTTACGTTAACTAGTGCAAACATCTGCTCTATCGCTGAGTGTTGCAAAAAAGAAAAAACCGAACCTGCTGATCTTAATACTGACTCACAGGGACCCTGTAAGAAAGGAGAGAACTGCCCAATGGGGTTTGAAAGGCTGCTATGATACTTATGGACAGCTCTGGGGGAGAAGATGGGCAATCTCCTCCCGAGTGATTTACAGTCTCTGAAAACCTGCTGGAGGGGTCGGCTATCAGTTCCGTTTTAAAGGGAAGGCACATGACAACACGATCTTTATGAAAACAAATTTCCTCACTTTTCTACAAGGAGGAGCAAGGGGGTTTGAATCAGCCTTTCCGTTTGCAGCCCCGCTCTGTGTCACCAGGTCTCCCATTTGAAGGATAACAAATTTTAAAAACCAATGATGTTCTTAGAGGGGTTTGGTCCATAAGCCCGAAGCCACACGAGCTCTCAGTTGGAGCTGTTTTGTAGGGGATTTACGGGTTTACCCAACAATAGGAAGGACTGAGGGGCAGGAGGCAGCAGCGTAATGGAGCGGGTCTGCTATGTGAGACCCGCGGGGTGCCAGGAGTCAGGATGGACACAAAGCAATGAATGGGGCTGGGCTTGTTTTTAATTTCTGTTTGATGTAGCTGCTACTTATCTCCCCAGTGTACTCCAACACCTGCATGATTTTCAGTAATACAACATATTTGCTCTGTAGGAGAGGATAGAGCACTCTGCTTCCATAAATATCACAGCCTTGGAAACCCTATGGGGAAGGCCTACCTTACCCTATAGTGTTGCTGTGAGTTGAAATCATCTGGACGGCAAAGGCTTTATTCTACTTATTTTAAGATACTTTTTTTTTTAATCAAACCTGGGTTTTCTGAAAGTACTTAAAGGACACTAAGTTGAATTCTGAGAATTGAAACCCTTCTATGAGAGGCGTTACTCTGAGACCAACTAAATTCAACTTCCAATCACAGCAAAAACGAGGCATTTTTATGAGCTTTCGGAGGGCAAGAGAGAAAGGGACATAAATGAGAAGAAGGGGACCACTGCCAGGGAAGACAAACTTCTGCTGTCCACCTGGGCAAGATGAAAGAAGGCCCAGTTGTCCCATCCCAGCCTTATGGCCACATAAATGACACTCCCTGATATGACCCCACCCTCATGGGTAGGAAGATCAGGATGATTTTTGAAAATGCCTTCTAAGAAGTAATAAGAAAGTCAAAGAGAAGGAAACTGAAGTAAGAGGGGATATTCACACCAAAGCCAGACAACGCTTCCACCATCAAATTCTCCACAATCCACTCTCAAATTCTCCACGAAGATGAAATGATATAAATAACTGGTCTCTAATCAGCAATTCCTCTAGAGCTTCCTGAATCTCCAAAATGCATTTCTTCCCTCCATGTCTGCCTGGAAGCATCTCTGATGATGGAGAGCGAGGTCTCTGGGAAGAGTTCTTGCAGTCAGCTTTCTCAAGCTGTGGTGTCACTGGAGTTGGTCCTCTGGGTCTTGGTCCTTGGCTCTGGCAGTGTGCTTGGTAACTGGGAAATTGCTGCTGTGGGGTCTCCCCAGTGTGACCTCCAAAGGTGATGTATGTGACAGCTGTAATAAACCACCTTATTACTTCTGCCCTAGAATTCTCATTAGCTATTTGTCTCCTTCTCCCTAACCCTAAAACTTCTGCATGTTCACTGAATGTGCTTGTGGGCATCGCTTGGTCTCCATGGCAACCGCCACAGAAAACCAAGCACTCTGTTTACTACACCTTCACCTAGAACAGCGTTTCTCTCTCTTGCCTTTGTAGATCTTATGGGTTGGATCATTCTTTGTGGTGTGTGCTGTCCTGAAGATTGTAGGGTGTGGTGCAGGACCTCTGGTTTCTGCCTTGAAGTCAGTTCCAGGTCACAGTGAACGTACGTACAGCAGAACAAAATTCTATTTATCCAGAACCATCCTCACAATTTCTGCTACACTTTAGCCCATTGCTGCAGTCACTGTGTCAAGCCATCTCAAGGAAGGTCTCTTCCCTCTCTTCCGCCGGCCTTCTGCTTTCTCAAGTGTATCTTTTTCCAAGTTATGGCACCTACTGCCAACCTGCCCAAAGCATGTGAGACTATGTTTCACCAACCTTGCTTCTGAGGAACACCCCGGCTGCACTTCCTCAGAGATGTAGGTTTGTTCTAATTGGCAATACATGGTATATGCATTTTTTTTTCTCCACTTATCATGATATTATTTCTTGGTCCACTTGTGTTGTGGGTTTTGGGTTTTTTTTTTTGTTTATTTTCTTTTTGCTGCAGTGTAATCCATACTAAAGGTTGTCACCTCTGAGTTGCATCAATAAGTGCTTCAAGCCGTCTTCAGTTACTGCAAGCAAACTTGTAGAGCCTGGCAAGTTCCAAGTCTCTGGGTAAGATAGGAGGCTGGAGGCTGCTCCTGACTCTTTTAACTACGGGAACAGACGAGCTCAAGATCAGCAGATCTAACTGCAGTCGACAACTTCCAAGGCTGATGATCCAAGATAAGCTGGCAAAATGAAGGATTACTGGCTCGAATCAAAAAAACTTGAGGTTAGAAGGTGATGAACCAGGCGCAGGACTTCTACTGAGAGCAAGAGTTCTTCCAGATTTGTATGTAAAGACACACACACACACACACACACACACACACACACACACACACACACGGTTTTTTCATATGGGAGACTTAGAGGTTTATCAGTCGCAATCACATCTTCCAAGGTGTGATGGATAAGAGGGTATGTAAACTTGGCTGCCCTTGATTCTCTGCTTGATCTGATCAGGAAGATAAAGTCATTTCCTTGATGAGATCTGATCTAATGAAGCACAGACACAAGGTTCTATAGAGAGAACCCAACCAAAGACAAAAGGGTTGGCAGTCTGTTGGAAGATGGATTGAAAACCCAAGTTCACGGCCACGGAGTCCATTCTGACTGACTGATGCTGAAGGACACAGCAGGACTTCCATACAGGGTCTTTATAAAGCAGATGTCCTCAGCTTTCTCCCAAAGAGTGAGTCACCTTTCAGTTAGTAGCCAAGCTCTTAAGCACTGTGACACCAGGACTCCCTGACATGAGAGCAATCACGTGCTATCGTGGACTTAGGCAGAAGCACATAAAAGGTGAAACAGGAAATTCAGGGAAGGGTGGACCCCTTTTATGAGGAGGAAGGAATCTGATAGAGCCACCAATAATAAATGAAAGTAGAGAGTTAAAAAGATGGAGCTAAATTTTCCCTTTGAAACTGATTTTGGTTAACTTCACCCAGAACGAAGCTCTGGTGGCAGAAATTAGATCAATCACACCATCACAGGCAGAGAGGAAAAGCAGGCAGCACAAAGGACAGGGTCTCAGGTCCCATTTTCAGGGCTGCACTGGTTGCCACAGCAACAGGAAATAACTAAGCCCCCAGTGCTATCGGCCTTTGTGACTTAGATGTGTATTCCAGACGAGAGCTCCACAGTGGCCAACATTATGCTCTTAGCCAGAGGAACATGGAGCCATTTTGATGGTCAGTTCCATGAAGATTACCCAGAAGAGGTTAGGAGATCCTGCTGTGACCTGAAGAAGGACCATGATCACCATGCTAGTTCCTAGGAGTCAAGGAGGAGAAAGCACAGTGCAGGCAGCCAGGAGTGAAAATGAGGGACCGAGATGAGAGTCCAGCGTTCCATGAGTGGAAGCAGTTCAGTGAATGTGCAAGGAGGACACCGCTAGATGAATGCAGGAAAGGGCAGCGGGAGACCAGGCTGGACGGGAAGACGGTCAGGGCCAGAGCATGCATGTGTATGTGCATGTGTGTGCATGTGCATGTGTTGTGAGCCCATGTGTGATGCTGTGAGTGTGTGCACAAGTGTGAGCATGTGTGGACACATGTGCATGTGTGTAAGAGTGCAAGTGGACACTGAACTTGTGTGCACACGCTTGTAAGTATTATCTCATGTGTGATGTTTTAAGTATATGTACACCCATGAGGGTGTGTAACTGTGTGGATGTATGAGTTCACATGTGTGAGAATGAGCACACATGAGTGTGAGCACGTAAGTTTTCATGTACACGGCACACATAAGTTAGAATGCATGTATATAATCTGTGTATATGGATGGTGGTGCGTGTACGTGAATGTACATGTGTATGTCAACTCTTCTACATCCAAATCACTTAGCCCTGGGTTTGTGAGGTGAGTTCTCTCAGCGTCTTATGTTCTATCTGTGAAGGAGCTCCGGTGGTTAAAACACTCACCTGTTAACTGGAAAGTGGGTGGTTCAAACCCACCAGCTATTCCACAGTGACAGATTTATTAACACGTTGCCACAAATGTGTTTCTAAGCACAGTCGTCAATTTAAAAAGTGTGCAGTAACGTGTTAATAAGAGGGCCTAGTGGTGCAGTGGTTAAAACTGAGCCACTCATGGAAAGGTTTCATTGTTCAAACCCCCCAGCCAACCTGCTAGCGAAAGATGTGGCAGTCTGCTTCCCTTACGGAAACTGTGTCATAGGTTTGCGATGAGTTGTA
Source organism: Elephantulus edwardii (assembly GCF_000299155.1). Taxonomy (NCBI): domain Eukaryota; kingdom Metazoa; phylum Chordata; class Mammalia; order Macroscelidea; family Macroscelididae; genus Elephantulus; species Elephantulus edwardii. Next base: position 1,497,750 of record NW_006399898.1, read on the forward strand.
ATCAACGCAACAGCAATGGGTCTGATTTTAGGACACTACTGAAAGGAACTCTGGTGTCCTACTGGCAAGAAGCTGTGCTGCAATCCTGAAGGTATGGGATTCGAGGCCACCAGCTGCTCTGCAGGAGAAGGATGGACAGTCTCCTCCCATGTGGTTAACTGTCTCTGAAAACCCGCTGGAGGGTGAGCAATGGGTCAGTTCCTACTCTATGGTACACAACACAGGACATTATTGATGCTGTGAGTAATAGAAAAATCGAAGTCTCTGGGTGGTGCAAATGGAGAATGTACTTGCCTGCTAACCAGGTACTGCCTGCAAGTTCCAGTGCACTCAGGTGCCTTCTGAAGAAGGACCTGGTGATTTGCTGAATGAAGAAAACAGGTACCAGAAACTCTACCCTGACACACGTGGGGTCAACACAAGTCAGTGCCAACTCAACAGCAACTGTTTCTGGTTACAATAGCAAACTATTAGAAACCATCTAAACAGCCCCAAATAGGAGATGGCTTCGATATGGTAAAATGATGGCTGAAGTTCTTTTGTTTCTTTATTGCAACAAAAACTACTAATAGAATATTTTTTTCCTTAGCATATATTTAGGGCAAAGTTGGAAATAGCAGAAAGAGTTTATATTAAATATTAAATTAAAAAATACAATTAAAATTAATAAGTTAACAAGAGTACTCTAGTAATTAAAACACAGGACAAGAAAGCATTAAGAAAGTGGACTGGCCTAAGTGATGCATTTGCTTGAATACCTTTTTCTCTTTTCTACTTTGACTATTTTTTTCTGATAGATTTATTTTCTTTTGTAATGCGAGAAGGTGTTCTACTTTTTATATGAGGCACGTCCTTTCTTCAGTTTCAGCTGCTAGTCCGTAACCTCTGTCTGAAAGACCCCAACTCACTTTCAGATGGTATTCTTTTTCAATGTGAGGAGAAGTAGGGGGAGATCCATTAGTCCAAACGGCCCCAGCCAAGCTCTCTGGCCACATCCCAGCCAAATGACAAGGCAGCCACTTGGGATGTGAGAATTAATGGCTTGAACTATTTTTCTGGAGAACCAAAGACAAAACATCTACATCAATTTCCTGCCTGCAAAACGACAGTCAGTAATTACACATATGGTGCGGGTTTAGCGGGTAAATGCATCGCAATCATAACTGAGGTAAGCGCTTGCAGTGGAAAAGCAGACGATGCATTAGCAACGCAGCCAGAAAGCTGAGGTGGGCGAGCGCCTCTGTCCCAGTTCCTGTGGCCGCACTTTGCTCCCGGTGTTGCTGAAAGCTCTGCTCCAGCAGTACAATGTATGAAGAGAAAAGATAATGTGGCTCACACTACAGAGTCAGAGGGTCCAGGGGGAGGTGGGTTTCTTTTGCCAAATACCTGCCTGAGTCCTTAAAACCAAACTGATGAATCTTAAGGGCTTGTTGGTCTTGACTTTTAGGTCAGTATTCACACCCACTCCTCATTTAATGACCTAGTTAGATTCTGAAAACCAGGTCATGATGCAAAAATGGAGGATGACCACATCAGATTACAAAGCAGAGGGTGATTACAGCATTATGTAACAGCCAAATTATATCACTACACAACCATTAGATTATGTCATTACATGACTGCCAACTACATCATTATACGACTTCCAGATTACATCATTACACTACTGCCGGATTACATCATCAGACACTGTGAGATTATATCATTACATAACTGTCAAATCACAACATTATGCAAGTTACCAGATTATGAGAACCATCATTGTAAGCCACGCAAGATTGCAAACCAAGATGATTTACAACCTTAATTACTATCACTGTGAGTAACAACACTACCTCGCCTCATTCTCAAAGTTGGCTACTGTCACACGTCTGTCATTAAGGTGCAAAGCAGTCAGGTAATAGATTTCTTTCCACTATTGTCAGAAATGCAAAATGTCAGATAATGAGAGAGCTGGTGAGTGAGAAGTAGGTGTAGTTGGAAAAGCCATACAACACATACAGACCCACAGAGAAAGGTGCTCATATCGACATCAACCCCAGGAAAATGGGACCTGTGCTCCATTATACTCTAAAGCCTCAATTTCTGAGAAATAAATGCAAGTTCTATCAAAAGTTATTTTAGTCACAATCGGTCTCAGTTAAACAGAGGATGTCTCTTGAATTGAAGGAAGGCTTTTGGCTACTAAAACTGAACAAGAGGCACAGAGACTATTTATTTAGAGGTGCCCTGAGTTTGTCCCATTATTCTAACCAGTTGGCCTGCACGACTGCCACCGTGGATTCCCTGAGTGGTGCAAGCAGCTAAGGAAAGTTGCAGGTTCAAGTCTCACTCAGAGGCATCTTCGAAGAAAGACTCAGTCATCTACTTCCAAAAACTCAGTCACTGAAAACCCAACGACTTTACGGTTTCTCAATCTCATGGCTATGGGGTTGGAACTGAGTGACAGCTGACCCTCCTCCACTGGGTTTCTGAGGCTGTAAATGGAAAGGCAGGAGATCTCCCATCTTTATCCTCTGGATCCAATGATGGATTCCAACCACAGAGAAATATGACCTTTGGCAGGTGATTATTTCTACACTTTTCTATCCGCATGTGCTACAAGAGACTTATGCATATATTCGATAAAAGAGGAGCAAAATCATGAAAACTTTTTCAATATGCATCAGACCAGTGGATAAGCCACTGAGTCTGAGAGCCTAACACTACAGTCTTTGGAGACATCAAGGTCAATATGCATAAAGTCCATCCTACTTGGGTGAGTAGTGAATGGAGTCTTACAAAAAGGCCATCTAAGCCACAATTATTGGTGACTCGTGCCCTTACCAAAGACAGAAGATTGAATGAAATCAAAGACTACTGGTCTGAAGGACTAATGGACCATGTGAATCTCAGTGTCCACAACTCTGAGGCCAGAAGAGACAGATGGTGCCTGGCTGCCACTGCTGAGCACTCTGAATGGGATCACAATAGAAGGCTGTTGATGGAGGGAGAAGGGAGCTCTGGTGGCTTCGCCCATAGGGAGCGGCACTGTTAACTCAATGACAGGACCTCTCTGGTGGCAAATTATATTAGAGTTGAGGGTCAGTGAAGACAGGGGACCTCTCTGGAGACAGACATGCCAAAGATGAGAGACGGTGATGTACTTTTTACAATGTTCTCTCTTCTGTTCTACACGGACTTATCATGAAAAACTGCCTTGAACCACCACCGTGTGGCCGATGCTAGTTCACAATCTCCCCATGAGTTGGTCACCATCATGATCTATATAAATCCAGAAATAACAGTGGTCTTTTCCCATGACATGGGACAATACTGTGTTAGCCAATACCTTTCCCCTCCAGAATTTCCCCCTACATTTCATGTACACAAATACTCCACATTGGACTATAACTAATTTAGTGCAGAAGAACAACTTAGCTGTATTTTATTATTGCTCCTTGACACTCTGTTAGTATAGCAGCTGTCAGAACCAATGGATTAAATAGCAGGGAAAATGAAGTCAAAATCGAATCTATTTGGGTCTGGAAAACAAACATCAGGGGTGAGGAGGGACCAGTGCCTTTGACAAGATAGTGAAAGGAAAACGAACTCATGCCTGCCATAAAAATGCCATTATGTGCTTGACTTGAAATGGCCTTTCATTTAATAACGTGTCTCATTTAAAACAAAGACACTTGCTTTGAGTGGTGTCTGACAGAACTGTCCGTGGAGTGAGCGGCAGGTAATGGATTCATCACAGATATCAACCATCCTGGCATCCTACAGATAGGGCGGTGAGGCCCTGGGAATGCCCGCAGGAATTCATAGAGTAAAAGATTAAAACCAATACATTCCAAATCTCGCTCAATGTGCAGCGTAATTCTTTCTTCAGTGATAGCCGTGGACATACACACTCGCTTTTATCAAGAAGACATACACTCCATGTCGATTAACTACAAGAAGAGTTAACCTGTAGGTGAAAGATCCAACGAGTCTCCTAAGTGACTCCTGTGGACCCAGCCCCTCGCTGAACTCATCATGACTCATGGTTGAGTTACTGGGGCTTTAAATCTTTACAGAAGGAGATGGTCCATCTTTCTCCTGGGAGCCACTGGTGGTTCAAACCACTGACCTTGAGACTAGTAGCCCAACATGTATCACTATGCCACCAGGACTCCTTGATTTCTATCACCAGCTTGCTCCATATATATGCTTTGCACATGTTACATTATCTTCATGATACTTTGCTGTTGCTGTTAGGTGCCTTTGAGATGATTTCAGCTCATAGTGATTTAAGCATCATAGAATGAATCACTGTCCAGTCCTGCACAGTCTCACAGTCTCTGCTCTGCTTGAGTCCGTGCACTGTTAGTCACTGCGTCAAGCCTTCTCCTTACATATTGTACAGCTGATCGTCTAAAGCATGACACTTCACTGCTCTGCCTCTTTTTTCCCACTGGCTCTATACTTGTCCAAGCATGATGCCCTTCTCCAGCGACTAGAAAGTGCAACGGAGTCTTGCTATCATAGCTTCTAAGGAGCATCCTGGCTGCACTTCCTCTAAGAATCATTTGTTCACACTTCTGGAAATCCATAGTATGTCCAGTATTCTTCACCAACACCATAGTTCATCTTTGTCAGTCTTCTCTGTTCACTGTCCATGGACTTTGCTTTCTTTAAGATTTACCCACAAGGAATACAGTGCTTGACTGCACCCTTAGCTCTTTTATGGTTTTTACATCATTGCCATTCTTGTGAAATTTTACTGAAAATTCAAAACCCAACTAGTTTCCACTGAATTACTTCTGACCACATATGACTATGTATATTAGGACAGGCCTAGGTCCAGAGTCTTCATTCTCTGGTTTTTTGCTAGTTGAATCACCAGGTCTTTCTTCTGAGGTGAACTTGAACCATGAAACTGCTGGTTAGTAGCCAAGTGTGCTTATAACTTACAACACTTTATTCAAACATTTAAAAGTATTCCGGCACCAAGAGGTAATGACCGCCATCTAAGGCAATGCTTAATCCCATCACTCTATAGTCCGTTCCTCTTTGGAAGTGGCGTCAGCTGAGATTTATGCCACAACTGTGCCTCATGTTCTACCATCAGTGCTATGCCATGTCCAGTTCTCACACCCATCTACATGCTTCAGCATCTCTCAGAGCAAAGAGTAATACAAAAGGAGAGTGGATCAGAGAAACAGATGAGCAGAGCTAACGAAAGGGACAAATATTGAAGCTGTAATGAGCTACTGTATCATAAATGAGCAGAAATTATATTGTCAGCGCTATTTACCATTTTCCATGGCAAGGAGCCTTGCAATTATGTCTATTCAATTACAGTATTCAGAGGCCTTTTCAATAACAATTTCTCATTGCAGCCAAGCAGTCCATCTGGAAGCTTCTGCTGCACGTGGGATTAAGAATGAGCCTTTAAAGCTAAAAATTCTGGGCTGAGTGTCGAGAGATTGGCAAATTCCTGCAGGATAGATGTCCAAACGTGAAAGACCCAAACATAGTGGTTGTGGCCTCTAACCAGGGCTGGGAAAATACGGAGTTGAGTTCCAAATTGCACGCTGGCTGGATGAGCATATGCCAACCAAGAAAAACAAAACAACAACAACAACAGAAAATAGGAAACAAAATACCATCAGAAAATTTGGAAGGGCTGATGGATCCCTTTTGAATTTGTTGTTGTTGTGTTTTAAAAAAACAACACAAATAACAGGGACACTTGGAACACTGACCTAGCACAATGACCACTCAGGACCCCCAGGGCAGGACTGTCCAAGGATAAACTCAGGAGGTAAGAAGGGACAGGATGGAAGGATGAGTGGAAGCAAGAACCACAGACAGAGAGGGTGGGAAGAGTGATGACTGATACACTGTGGGGACTGATCCCAGCGTCATATAACAAAATATGTAGGAATGGTTGAATGGAAAACTGATTCACTCTGAAAACTTTTACAGAAATCATAGTAAAAAGGTTTCAAAATATGATGCAGAAAGATCTCTTTATACTCATATAAAATAATCCATAATGATACTTAAAAATAACAGGATCTTAATTCTATCATCTTCCTTATTATCTGCTTCTAATGCAATAAAATATGAAGTCATTGTTGAAACTCCCACTCCCATCTGTGCCCATTTTTAAATCTCTAGTGTATGAGGTAATAGCTCTAGTAGTCTTATGTGCTGGTCTGCTAACCCAATGGTTGGTGGTTTGAATATACCAGCTGCTCTGAGGAAGAAAGATGAGCAGTTTTCTCCTGCAAAAAATTTACTATCTGGACACCCAATGGAGGGTTGCCATTGGTCAGAATTAATTACACAGCAGTAGGTTTGGTTTTAACATCATGTAAGAGGCTACGCTGTGACATCATGGTGTCACAGTGGTTAAAGTGCACAACTGTTAATCAAAAGTCAGTAGTCTGAATCACTCAGCAGCTCCATGGTAGAAAAATATGAGTAGTCTGCTTTGTGAAGCTTCCAGCCTTGGAAACCCTCCAGGCAGTTCTCCCCTGTCCTCCTGGGGCTCTGTGAGTCAGGACTGTCTTGATAGCAGTAGAAATATTTCTTGTGTAAATTCTGTATTGTTTAATTTCATAGATAATCACACCCACCCACAGTTGTTCACTAGGTTATGGTGGGGCTCCTGTATTGTAGGAATCAAGCTACAGAACTTGATTATCTGGATAGAATCAAGTTAAGCTTCTTCTAGTCTAATCTAATGTTACTGGCCCAGTGGACCATTAAAGCATTTGCTATGGAGACATGAAATAGGGTTGTAACAGTGGGAATTTCACCCTTCATGAAGTTACAGTGATAGGAACAGAGGTGACTTCTCTAACATTTCTTATGATTCTCCCTTGACATAGAAAGTATGTGTGTGGGGAAACGTTCATGTATTGAATTGTGTCCCCCTCAAAATACATATCAAAGTGTCTAGGCCATAATCTCTGTTATGTCAAAACCTCAAACTTCTCACTGAGTCAGAATTGACACATAGCTGACCTTCCCAGTAGGTTTTCTGACACTATAAATTTCATGGGACTTGGAGCCCTTCAGACTATATGAGTAACCCTTATCTTGTGATTAGATGTAAATATAGTAACCTCTATCATGCAACTGAGGCAGAATTAGAGACTATCATGCTAATGAGGCAGGATGCAAGGTTATGATTAGGTTGCATCTTGAGTCAATCTCTTCTGAGACAGAGCAAAGATCCAACAAGTAATTTGAAGGAGGGGACAGCAGCAGCACCACCAAGGAGAGCTGAGGTGACACGTATCCTCTAAACCCAAGGCCCTGTGTGCTGAGAACCTTCTAGACCCAAGGGCAGACTGATGCTAGGACACAGGAAGATCTCCAAGAAACAGATGTTCAAGGAACACAAGGACCTTTCCCCAGAGCCAACATAGAAAGGCTCCCTCTAGAGCCAACATGCCTTGAACTTGAACTTCTAGCCCCCTCAACTCAGAGAGTAAATTTATGTTTGCTAAAACTATCTACTGGCAGTATTTCTGCTAAAGCAACACCAGGTAACTAAGACAACAACTAACTAACATAAACAGCCCCAAGGACTGTATAGTTTTGTGGCTAAATTATAATGAGTTGCTTTTATAACTGCATTATATTCAGTCTTGCTGACACATGGGCAAGCAGTAACTGATTTATCCTGTAGCCTCCAGGGCTATTTCTGTCTCCAAACAAGCTACCTCCATTCCCACATCAGGGCCTGGTCCTTTCGTGGCCTCTGCCCTGGACTCCTGCCTCCAGCTTGGCTCCTCCCTTAAATGGTAGTATCTGTTCTCATGCATCCTCTCAGAGGCCTTTTCTAGACATGTGTTCAACCTCACCCTGCCTGTCTGTCTCCTCCAAGTCACCATTCCAAGTCACTTTCCAAGCCTTTGCTATAATTTTAAGATTACATGCAAGCATCCTGCGGGGTATGGTGAAACTGACAGTTTCCCTGCCCTCAGGGTACTTGCCATGTAATGGAAGACACTGATAATGCAAAACCAAACTCAAATACATTGAGAAACACAATCTTAAGATTATAGTCAATGTTAGGAAAATAACAGAAGAGTCACTCTGAGCCAGAACTGACTCAGCTAGTAAAAACTGTAAACAAGGGGGAGGTGACTCAGCACTGCTGACTGGAAGGTCATGGTTAGACCCACCAGCTCCTCTATGGGAGAAAGATAAGGCCCTCTGCTTCTATAAAGATTGTTGCTTTGGAAATTTTACGGTGCAGTTCTAGTCTGTTCCAGAGGGCTTCTATGAGTCAGAATCTACTTGATGGCAATGGATTTTTTGTTATAAGATAAGATGGTGTGGCTTCACCCCACTTGCTTTAGGCATGTCATTAGGAAAGCCAAGAATATCAAGTTTGGTAAAGTGGGGTGTCACTGAACATGAAGAACATCTTCCAATTGACACAGTAACCACAACAAGAAACTCACACATATCAAATGACCATGGGAATGAAACAGGTCGAGGCAACATTTCAGGCTGTTATCCATGAGGCCATCAATTGGCTGTCTCCATGGTAACCGACAGCAACACCACCAATTCTCTTTAAATGAGGTGCTGCTTTGTGCAGGTCCTGCAGGCTTTTAATTCCTCTCCACTAAACAGCTGTTCTCTCCTCATCTTAGTTGAAAGGATGAGTATATTGGGTATTGATATTTCCTAAAAATCCCCAAATAAGGGCCAACCTTTTAATTTTTAAGATAAAATACCTTCTTTTCAAAAATTTTATAGTAGTTTATTTACAAAATTCAAATACGTTTTCATACCAGATTCTTCCCATTTTTCTCACCCTCATCACACTGTACAAGCCCCTGAATTATCTCCCCGCACGCACACACATCCTCATCCCTCTGCTTCCACCCCCACCCCCCGATCTTCATACTCATTCTGTAATAATGATTTATAAATTTGTCCTTTTGAGACTAAGTTAGTTCACTCAGCACAATGGTCTCTTATCACTCTTCCTTCCTTTGGGTCACGTCTTAGAAATGTACATCATATCAAGTTCATTAAAATAAATTTTAAATTTTGGACTTTAGGTCAAGTCTTGAAGCTAAAAAAAGAAGGGCAATTACAAAAAAAAAACACAAACCCAAAAAACAAAAACAAGGCTTATTTTTTATCCTCAGAGTATTTTCATTCTAGCTCAGAAGACAAAGATTGCCCATAGAAATGAAGCAGAGACTAATCCAAAACAATTATGTTTGATTTAGGACGCTATTATACTGAGCGCAGAAACATATGCCAAAAACAATAAGTACTACATCTACCATGACACACTATGGGATTAGTCAAAATATAACTTTGACAATAACATTAGCAATTACAATAAACATTACTATGAAAACCAAAAATGAAAATATATCCACAAGCAACTTAATTTCACTCCTGTAACTTTGGTAATAGAGAACATTTGCATATTTTTAAAGACCCCTGTGACTTTATTACAAATATATAAGGGAACACTGGGGGATCTGATAATTGTGGTGGAAAGAAAATGCTTTCTTTAGAAGGCCCAACTGTATGTGTATTTGATTCAGAAGTCTGTTGGTGCTATGGCAAAGGCATGTGGTTGCAAAGCAAGAGGTTGGTGGTTTGAATCTACCAGCCACTTCATGAGAAAAGTGTTGCCAGTCCACTTTCATAAAGATTTACAGCCCTGGAAATCCTAAAGGCTAGTTCTAATTTGTCCTATAGGATCGGTATGAGCTGGCATCAACTCTAGGGCAAGGGGTAAGTTTTGGTTTTTATTTGGTCCTAGCTCTGAGCCTGCAGGAACTCTGGTGGTGCAGTCCTTCACATGTTGGGCGGCTAATCAGGTGGTCAGCTGTTTGAATCTAACAGCCACTCTGCAGAAGAGCGTGAGGCAATCTCCTCCCCTAAAGATACTCAGACTAGGAGACCTGATGGACGGTCATCAGGAGTCAGGTCAGGCTTGAGGATAATGGGTTTGGTGTGGCTTTCTGACTGCCAAGGGGGTCCCTGAATGGTGCAAATGGTTATGCTCCCATCTACCACCTGGAGGGAAGATTCCAGAAGAGGCACCTTGGAAGTGAGGATCATTAAACCCCAAGGAGGGCGGTTCTACTTGGACACATGGCATGGCCAGGAGTCAGAACTGACTTGGGCCAATTGTCCCGGGGACTGATTTTCTGACTTGTAGAGTCACTCTGACTAGCAATTTTCTACTTTGGATGGAACATTCTTTGCTTTCTCACTTGTACTGTATCTTGTGTTCCCATTAGTTTTCAAAGTTCCAGGGGGCCCTTGGAGGATCCATCTCTAGTTGGTCACACACTAATCTCACCTTTATGTGAGCTGCCCAAGACTCTTCTAATAAACAGTCACGGGACACGTTTCTGAGGTTTGGTTATAGGAAGATGGGAGCTTCCACTTGGATGTACTGTCTCATGAGATCCTGGAGTCCTGCAGGAGATTTAAATCACAAGGAACATATGTCTACTGGCAGCCAGAGGAGTGAGTATGGGATTATCTGAAGCCACCACATGTGCCAACTTGAAAGTCCAGTTGTGAGATGACTACAGCTCGAACTACACTTTGATGTCCGCTTTGTATGATATCAAGGGCCAGAATCACTCAAGAAAGCCACTCCTGGGTTCTTGACCCAGCTGTTATTCTTAAAAAACCCCAAAATCCCTTACTGTCTTTGAGTCAGAAACCATCCATAGTGAACCATTCATGGGTTTCCAATGCAGTAAATCACATGGGAAGAGAATGCCCATCTTCTCCCTTGGAGTTTCTGGTATATGTGAACCACCAGCAGCATGCTGCCTTTGGGTTAGAGGTGCATCTCTGTATGGACCCAGAATGCCCTGTATTGTTGCTCTTTGTTGTTAGGTGCCTTTAAGTTGGCCCTAGTTCATAACAACATCACGTGCAGTAGAACAAACACTGTCTGGTCTTCTTGCACCATCCTCACAGCTGCAGACATGACAACAATCCATCTCACTGAAGTTCTTCCTCTAGTTCGCTAACTTCCACTTTACCAAGAGTGGCATCCTTCTCCTGAAACTGGCCTCCTTCAGATAATACATCCAAAGTACATGAGACAGTCTCGTTATCCTTCTAAGGAACTTTCCGGCTGTATCTCTTCCAAGAGAGATTTATCTGCTCTTCTGACAGTTTGCAACATATTCTATACTCTTCACCAACACCATAATTCAAAAGCATCATTTCCACCTTGGTCTTACTTATTGTCCAACTTTTCACAGGCAGACAAAGCTTCCCAGGATTTCCCAAGGAATTACTGAAACATGCCATCTATTCACTGACTTGGAATCCCTGGGGTGTGCCCACAGTTACCATGTGGGGCTGCTCATCAAAAGGGTGGAGGATGAAATGCACCTCAGAAGAAAGGCCTGAGATTGAATTCCAATAGCATCAGTCACTGAAAACCCTGTAGCTAGTGTGTGGTTCTGCCCTGACCGGCACAGGCACGCCAAGACTCAGAGTGGGCTGGATGGCAGCTAATTTTGTTCATAGGGCCCATGATGCTATTCTAGAAAATCAGATATCTTTTCAGCTTAAATAACTTCCACTGGGGCATATAACAAGAGGAATTGTGACTTGTTTGTTTGCAGAGAAGATGAAAATACTGAGTGTGTGCTACATGATCATTGTGTCGAACTGATTCTTAGAAGACAGACTAAATCCACAATCGTGTCTAAATTCCAGATGATCAAATAGGGTTTACACAGAATGCTCACCTCCAAAGCGCCATCTAAAAAGATTTTTCCTTCTCCAAACAACCAGAAAATTACAGTCTTCAAAACAACTCTTGTTTTTGCAATGACTTCTAACCACCGGTTAAATCACTCTAACTTGAGTCTTATTCAGTCAAATATTGGTTCAGTAAAAATCATATTTATCCCTCCAAGCCCACCACGCCCATCAAATCAGTTCCAACTCACAGCAACCCCAGCCTGCCCTCTAGGGTTTCCGAGGCTGTAATCTTTAGGAAGCGGACTATTGCTTCTCTTTCCCACTGAGTGGCTAATGGGATCAAGCCCTTGATCTGTGGTGCGCAGACAAATGCTTTAACCAGAGTGCTACCAGAGCTCTTTGTCCATTCCCAGCACCAATTTACATTAGCTCTGTAATCAATTCAGAGTCAAACTTTGCCTAATAATTTTTTCCCTAGCATAATTTTTCAGAAAAAAAATTCCAGAACCAAGGAATTGTACATTTGTCAGGACTTTGAACTTTTCGCAAATCTTACATTATATGTATAAAACTGTACATATCAAAACTTGTTTCTCATTTAGAAATTTCTCCACGTATAAATCCCTGATGCTGATAACATTCTTCACACCGTGTCAGCGTCATTATTTCTGCTCTAGTTGTTACACTCCCATTAATTTTTATTTAACTCACTTTCATCGATTCTGACTTCTAGCAACTCTGGTAGTGCAATGGTTAAAACACTTGGCTGCCAACTGGACAGTCTGTGAGTCCACTCCACCAGCCACCCTGCAGGGGTAGGATAAGGCAATCTTTTTCTGTAAAGATGTCGAGCCTTGGGAACTCCACGGGGCAGTTCAACTCTTGTCTTTTAAGGTTCCCAGAGGCAGACGGTTTGAACCCACCCCCTGGTCCTCCATAAGATGATTGGGAATCTCCTCCTATAAAATTTACCCTCTGAAAACCCCCTGGGTTTTTACTTCAGTTCTGAGGTAGTACCGTATTTAAGAAAGATGGGAGGCCAAATAGAACCTTGTGGGTGTAGTGCATTGTGTGTTGAGCTGCTAACCAAAAGGTTAGTGGTTTGAATTTACCAGGCCGTGTCAGGGGAAAAGGGGCAGTCTCTTTCTGTTAGGATTCACGGCATAGCTCCCTCTCCGTGTGTGTGTGTGTGTGTGTGTGTGTGTGTGTGTGTGTGTGTGTGTTTCCCTTCCCCTCTCTCCCTAGCTGCCTCTGTGGCTGAATACTAGCAATCTCTGACATCCCCCAGGCCCTAAACCCAGGCACCAACTGGCCACCATCTGTGAGGAGGGACTGTGGGCAGGGAGGCTGGGGTTCCTGGCAGCATGAGAGCAGCCCCTTAGGCACTCTAGACCAGGGTGATTCGAGAACTCACCCCACTCCTTTCCTTTTGAGGAGAGCACTTATTTCCCCCTCTGGAGTTCAATTTAATAAAAACGCAAATGGTAGTTTCAAAAAGCTAATTTCTTTATCCCAGCAGGAAGCATTCTTTTTAAAGAGGAACATGAAAACATAAACAAAACTTAAGATGTTTTTGGATAACAGAGATTAGCCAATGAAGCAAAGGAGAAATAAAGTTTAAAAGGGCAGATACTATTTAGGACAAGCCTCTGCTGTCAAGTCAATTCTGACTCACAGTGATCCCATAAGGCGGAGAGCACCTGCCCCCTAAGGCTCCTGAAAGGCTCATCTGCACTGCAGGAGACTGTCTCGGATTTCTGTTTCTTTCGGTTTAAACTGTTGCAGGGATGAGACACGAGGGAGAGAAAAATATCACCCAAACGTCTGCATTTTAAGAAGAAAGGCTTTAAAAAAAGATGGCTCATCTTTCTCCCCTGGAGCAGCCGGTGAATTTGAACTGTGAGTCTGTGGGTTAGCAGCACAACTCTCTACCCACTGAGCTACCAGAGCTCCCTTTACTTAAGGAGAGTTGTTGTTATTATTAGGTGTCGAAGCAAGTAAGACTCACAGTGACCCGATGAACAGGTGACCTCAACTCTACCCTATCCTGTGACATCCCCCTCAGCGCTGACACACGAGAGCCCCCTGGTGAAGTCAGTATGTCAACCCCTCTTGTTGGAGGTCTTTCTCTTATTTGCTGACCTTCCACCTTTTCAAGCCTGATGCCCCTTTCCAAGGAGTCGCCTCGCCTAGCAACATGTCCATAGTGTGAAGAGTGAAGTGGGTGTGGATCACACAGGTCTTCTCCACTGGACAATGAAAACTGTCTCTTTCTCATTTCTGTGTTCTCAGTACACCACTCCTCAGCACAGATCCAGCGATGTGCAACCAAACCTGACAAGCCTTAATTCCTGGCTTTTGAGAGGTAACCTGCTGGTCTTTGAGATTTCTCCACTGAGTGGTGTTCTGCTGTGCCAGGGGCTCCTGAGACCACATCTGAGACTTTATGCCACAGGTATCCTTGCAGGTTGGTGACAATATCTTGGAACTGGATAGTGGTGATGGCTGCACTAAATGGTTGTTGTCATTGTCATGTGTCATCAAGTCAGATCTGACTCCTAGCTGACCCTCCAATAGGCTTTCAGAGGTTGCAAACAGCATCGGAGGAGGTGGCCTATCTTCCTCCTAAGAGAAGCTGCATTCAAACTACCTGCCTTTAGGTTGGCAGCTCAACTCCTACCCACTAGGCCACCAGAGCTCCCTGATGGTGGTAAGTGTGTTAAATGTCATAGGGTCAGTCACCTGAAAACAGTTCAAGTGGTCACTTTGATGTTATATGTATTTTAACACACACACTCACATATACACACACATTGATTAGACAGACCTTTGTAGCAGCTGATGGGGTTGAACCCCTGACCTTTGCTGATTACTTTTGAATGTTTTAGCCACTGTGTTGGGGGAAGAGGTGGCAATATGCTCCTGTCTGGGTTTACAGCCTGGAAACCTTATGGAGAACGTTCTCTCTTGTCCCAAAGGATTGTTGGAGTCGCAATTGACTAGACAGCAGGGGTTCGCATGCTGTGTCTGTAGCAGCTGCTTTTCTGCTCTCAGTGTCCAGCATGGTGACCTCACAGATGCAGAAGGGATGGCTCCGAAGGGCTTCCAAGGCTGTGGACTTTCAGAAGATCACCAGGCCTTTCCTTTGAGCCACCTCGGGGTAAAGTCAAGCCATTAACCTTTCAGTTAGTTGGAAAATGCTCGACGATTTGCACCACTCAGGGATCCACTACAGGAAAGAGCTGGGAGGAGTCTGTGGAGGGGGCTGCAGTCGGCAGGGGCAGCTCACAGATCAGGAGGGAAAAGGGCCTGCAATCCAGTAAACTCCTGGGAATGATTTATGCTCCAGTCTGACTCACAGCTCATTTCAAATGTTTATTTCATTCCCCCATTTTGGTGACAAAATGAAGTATCTTTTGGGGAAATCACTTAAGACCTGAAGTGGAAGTCATGGGGTTTGCTTACAAGTCAACTGCTTGGCCCAAAATAGTTATGGAAACAGAAGTCAAGAATTAAATGATGTGATGCATTGGTAAAGCCTGAAGCGAAGGGTCTCTTTTTTAAAAATATTAAAGAGCAAGAATGTCACCTTAAAGATGAAGAGTCACTTTATCCAATTCATGGCATTTTCAACTGGTTCATAAACATAGAGAAAAAAGGATAATGAATAGGGAAGACTGAAGAAGAATTGGTGCCTCTGAATTGGGTTTTGCCAAAGAGGACAGACACTTCCTCCTCGTCCGGCCTGCCATGATCTGTTCAACATTCTCTGCCAACACCACACTGCAACGACATCAGATAAGGGGTTGTGACTCTGCAGCTGCGAGGTTGCAGATGGTCAACCAGCAATCGTGTGACAGGAACACCAACAATAGCCTCTCGGGCGGCGGTCTTCAGAGGCCACAGCTGTTTGGGTCAGAAGAACAGACTGCCACGGGGCTGCAGGTGGAGAAAGGGGACATAGGCCTCTCCCAGGGGAGGCGGGTTTGGACAATCATGTGGTTGGAGAGAGAAGGGAGGAAGAGCTATGGCATCTGTGAAGTTTGGACAGCTAACTTTTGAGAGGCATTTGGCAAGGGAGGAAACGCACAATTCTGCTGGATGATGTCCCCCCTCTCAAGATTCAGGGCCCAGGAGAGACCCCTGTTAGCATCGCCTTGCTCTGCCCAGTCAGTCAGCAGTAAATGGTAGCTGCAGCCCACCCTATCACTGAAGGTAAAATGAAGAGACGTGATCAGCTATTTCATTTTTAGGCATGAACAAACAAAATAAATACACATTTACTTAAATTATATGCACACATTCAAAAAAAGACTCAGGTTATGAATCTATTTTTTAAATGTGTGCACATAATTTAAGCTAGCACGCATTTATTTTGTGAGTTGGTGCTGCGGAGGAGGCTCCCTGCTGCTAATCAGAATGTGGGAAGCTCAAACCCACTGCTAATCCGTAACAGAAAATGAAGCAGTCTGCTCTCATTAAGATTTACAGCCTTGGAAACTCTACAGGCAGGTCTGTTCCACCCTAAAGGGTCACTAAGTCAGAAAGTATGCCTTTGCAGTGGGAGGGTATAGTTTACTACTAAAAGTTAACACTGTCTTGTATTGTGATCGTTGCACTCAACATGTTGTGATTGTTTTGCCCATAAATATTCCTGAAAAACCTTGACATTTGAAAATAAATAGTATCAAAAGTATCCTTCCACTCCCATCTTGTTGGATGTCTGGATACCTTTAGAGTTCATTCTATGTTATGCATGTCATATCATGTTCATTCTATGTTATGCATGTCATTTCTAGAAAAGTTTTGCTCACAAGTGAAATGAAAATTGAAGGTCCCCTGAGCGAGGGAGACCCTCACAGTTACAGTACTGGACAATGAGTGACCACTGCCCCCCCAAAACCATGTGAGAATAGATTTGTGTTTGGTGTGGTATTTCTGTTCTGGCAGTGAGAACTAGAGAATTAAAGTCCACAGAGCTTTCAAAGGCCTGTGTTTTTTCAGAAGTGAATGGCCAGGCCCACTTCTCAGTCTTATTCTGGAAGCACCACCAAAATCTGTCAACCATGGGTGACCGGCTGTTATTATAAACACTGGTGGCCTACCTCTGAGCATCACAGCAGCACACATGGCACCACAGTGTGGCAAATGGACATATGAGTGGTGGCTTTTTCTACCATCCATAATTGTCCATCTATGAAGACGGTGGCCTTAGGATTGGAGGAAGACTCATCAACAATCTGCATATTGCAGATGCACAACCTTGCTAGCAGAAAGTGAAGAAGATGAATGAAGCATTTGTTGCAGAAGATCAAAGACTACAGCCTTGAATAGAGATTACATATCAGCATCAAGGAAACAATTCTCGCCACAGGACTGATAGACAAACATCAAGAGAGATGAAAAGACTGGAGTTGTCATGGCTTCATTTTACTTGGATCCATAATCAACACCCACGGTAGAAGCAGGCAAGAAATAAGACGTGCTGCATTGAGAAACTCAGCTGTCAAGGGCCTCACCAAAGTTCTAAATAGCAAGGATATCTGTTTAAAGACTAAGGTGTGCCTGATCCAAGCTGTGATCCTTTTAATTGCTTTTTATGTATCTGAAAGCTAAATAACAAATGAGGACGACAGAAAAATAAGTGATGGATGCCTTTGAATTGTGATGCTGGTATTGAAAATACCGTGCACTAGTAGAACAAATAAATCTGCCTTGAAGGCAGTGCCAAGGATGGTGAAACCATGTGTCACTTACTTTTAGGCATATTTTCAGGGAGAACCAGTCCGTGGAGAGAAGAAACCTCATGCTGGGAAAGGCTGAGAGGGGCAGTGAGAAAAGAAGACCTTAGAGAAGACTGCCACGGTGGCTGTCACAACGATGGGTCTGAGCATGCGTGAGACCAGGACGCAGGCACAGGACAGGGCACAGGTCAGATTGGTTGTTCGTAGCATTTCCGTGATCATCTAACAACAAGAGAAATTGAAAAACCCTCGACCTCATTGCTATGGAGTCAGAACCAACCCACCACTGACTCTCCAGTAGGTTTTCAGAAGCGGTGAATTCTAACACGTACGTTGGGCTGGCAGGGCAACTCCACACCCATTCTGAAAAGGGATTTTATCTTCCTTCAAGCCAGAAGCAAAAGGAAGAACCAAAACATTAGCAGTAAGGATAGTCTTATATATAGATATTTAAAAAAAATAAACAAATGAATAATGAAAATTGTGTGACATTCACACAATGGAATCTGATGCAACGTTAAAAATTAATGAATAAAATATTACTCAATGTGAACAACTCTAAAGGGCATTAGGCTGTATGAAATAACTCAGTCACAAAAGGTCAAATACTGTATAAGATTGCTACTGTGAAAACTGGAAATTAATTTCAGAGGGTGGTAAACAGGGAAAGCAGAAATAACGCATGTACAGTGAGCACTGTAAAGGATCGGGGAAAGAGACAATATAGGTATTACAACTAACAACCCAGAACAGGACATGCGTAACTGTTCAAAAGGGAGAGGGAAGGAAAGAAATGGGGGGGAAGAAGGGTGGTCTTCAAGCTCGTACACCTGGGGACGCAGCCCCAGGGTTTCTCTGAGAGGGCTACTGAAAATTGGAAAATACTTGATCATTTCATGGACTGAGCAGCTGTGGAGACTGCTGGCATCTGTCAGGAGGTGCCTCAAACATCTGCAGAACCAGGGGAGTGGGCCCCAAAGGGGTAATGAGACACTAATGAGATAAAGCAGAAAATGTGGTGTGAAGAGGAGATTCCTGCAGCCAATGGACTTTTCTCCTGGGAGTCTCAGGTGCCAGGCAGAGCCGTTCACCCCCAAGTATCAGGGGAACAGTAATTAGGGACATATGGATTAGGGACATATGGACAGCTCCTGGCCGTGGATATTAAGGATGACCAAGTCACTTTCATCCCCTATATTTTGATATTGATAGGTTTGATATTTTGCCCCCAGCCTTTAGCACTTGTGGCCAAACCCTAGGACTTTTCAAGACTAGGAAGAGTGTTTCTGGGATGCTGAACTTTTAGGGTGAAACCAGATTAAAAACAAAACACCAAAAAAAAAAAAAAAAAGCAACCAAGCAAACAGGTTGTCCTGAATCCAGTCCTACTGATGTTGGCACCATGCACGTCAGAGCAGAACTCCATGCCACAGAGATCACCAGTCCTTTTTTCTGTGGTCCCTGCAGGTGGGTTAGGATGGCCAGCATTTTGGTTAGCAGCTCCCCATGTAGTCACCTGCACTATCAAGCACATACTTCCTATGAATCTGAGGGCTGGACAATGAATAAGGATGAGTGAAGAAGAAACAATGCCTCTGAGCTGTGGTGTCAAAGAGCACAGACTAGCCCCTGGACTGTCAACTGATAAGGATTAGAATAAGTTCAGGCAGAGTTGTCCTTGGAGGCAAAGATGACAAAACTTTGTCTTACTTACTGTGGACATGTTGCTAGGAGAGGCTATTCCTTGGGAGCGGGATATCATGTCTGGAAAGATGGAAAGTCGGCGAAAAGACAGAAAGAGCCTCAATCAGCAGAACTGGCACAGAGACTGCAGCCAACAGGCTGAACTGTGTCAGAGATGATGAGGATGATACAGGCTAGGACAGGGTTCAGATCTGCTTTAACCTCAGGTTGTTCATAAGGTTGTTATCTAACAACAACAATAAAGCAAGCACTTGTTGAAGAAAAGAAAAGACTACAGCCTTCAGTCTGGACTACACTTCAACAGAAAGAAGACAAAATCCTCACCATTGGACCAAACAGGCAACATCATGATTGATGGAGAAAAGACTGAAGTTGTCAAGGACATCACTTTACTTGGATCCACCATCAACATCCATGGAAGCAGCCGTCAAGAAATGGGGGGGATAAACCCCTAATCTCAGGTTGAGCCAACTTATAGCTGACCCTCCTGTGGGCTTTTGGAGCCTGTTAATCCCGCGTGAGGAGATTGCCAATCTTTCTCCCAAAGACCCACTGGCAGATCCCAGCCAGTGGAGAGGCCTAGTCTAAGAGTCAAGGAGCAGAGCTTTCCAGGGACTATACCACAAGTGCTATCTAAAAGGCTTGTCACATCGGGCTAATCTGCTGTCAAGGAATTCTTGATTGAGGTAAAGAGCAGGGATGAAGTGTCAAGAGTAAAATGTGCCCAGAGCAAGACATGGTGCTTTCAATTGCTTCATACACAAGTGAAAGTTGGACAATGAATAAAGTAGATGAAAGAAGAATTCAAGCTTCTGAGCCTGGGTGTTGGAGAAGAGCACCGAGTAGCCCACGGATTGTCAAAACAACCAACACATCTGCCTTGGAGTCTGTGCAGCCAGAGTGCCCCCTAGAAGCTAGGACGCAGAAACTTCACCTCACAGACTTTGGGCATGTTGTCAGGAGTTCTTGGAAAAAGGCATCATGCAGGACAGGTAGAGGGTACGAGAATGAAAGGAAGACCCTCAGTGAAGTGGGCTGACGCAGGCTGGAGAGCTTAAGGATGATGCAGGACTGGCCAAGGTTCCAGTGAGAGGGTCACAGAGGTCACAGAGGCTCACCGTCATAGTCTGCTGGCCAGCACCCAACAACCTCAACTAACACCCAACACTTCTCTCCACTGACCACACCGCAAACCCAGGCTGTGCATGTGGACATGCCCACCAGTTGTCACACAGTAAGACCCACGTGTGGAAGTCCTGCACTTTAGAGGATGCTGTCCAGAAAGGGCAGTTTACATCCTCAGCCTCTGAAAATGCCCACATACCCTCCGAGTCCCATTTCTCCCAGCTCCAAGGAGAAACAGAGCCACCTGGGCTAGATGTGATGAATTATGTTCATGTGGGATAAGCAGGCTTAATAAATCATAAGATACTTTTACCAAAGGTGGCTGTACTGGGAATTAAGCCGAGTCTACAGCCTGGCATTTCCCAGATCTTAAATGAAGAATAATGGCCCCGTCTTTGGTCATCTACACAATAGACGCTATGAAATATCGAGCCTGGAATGGAGCTTATAGATGAAATGTCTTCTCGAAAACTTAGACAGATGCTCCACTAGAAATTAAAACCAAAGTTTGGGTGACGGAATGATTCATTTCACAAAGCAAAGAATCAGACAGCACTCTACAAGCGGCTTGGATGTGTGTTCTGACTGCAGGGAAAGCCGTAAGGTTCTTCTTCTGTCTAGTGGACAGAGGTAACCAGTTGTCTATCAAACGGAGGTGCGGTACAGGACAAGGAAGGGACACTCACAAGTGGCTGTCAAGTACACCTGTTCCTGCCTGACACAATTCCTTACTTCGTGATTCAGCTTGATAAAGGCAATAAAAGCAATCATTTTGATAAGGCAACTTGGGAACTCATTTAGAAGATTTAAGTCAATTTGAGTTGACTATTTGGTTACCAAGGAGTGAAATCAACTCTAACCCAAAGCCTTTGAATTAGAGCATCTGGTGCAAAACAACTAAGTTAGGGCTCAGGCAGGTCACTGAGTGAGTTATCTGAGAATAGCTATAAATAAAAGTATTTCCATAAATTAAAACTTGAATCTCCAAGTCCTTTGTGCCACAGTAAAGACTTTCACAGCTTTGATCTGCTTCTTTATTTAACAAGCTCAGTCTTTACTTTGTTACAAATTTGAAAAACTAGCAGAAATATTTTGAACTTTGAAAAGCTGAAAATTTAATTTGGGCCTTGGGATGAGATACACACACCCACAGCCCCCCACCCCTACCTGGCTCTTAAAAAAAAAGGTTCTTTTTAAGGTCCTGACATCTTTTATCATTACCAGTTCTATTTTC
Organism: Elephantulus edwardii; assembly: GCF_000299155.1. Classification (NCBI taxonomy): domain Eukaryota; kingdom Metazoa; phylum Chordata; class Mammalia; order Macroscelidea; family Macroscelididae; genus Elephantulus; species Elephantulus edwardii. The sequence goes on from NW_006399898.1 coordinate 1,519,263, forward strand.
TAGCCTGCTGACTAAGGTGTCTTCTCTGAGGCCAGCTACCTAAACAAATCTAAACAAGGAGTACGTAATTTTTTATCTCGATAAAAAATGTTGACTCTCGTCTTCTTAATTTTTTTTTAAATAGTGCTTTTGTGAGAAAAAAAAAGGGCTAAATAGTTTCTTTATAAAAGTAGAAATACAAATCTTCGTTTTGTTTGAAATGAAGTTTCCATTTAGGACTGAAATCATTCATTTATGCTAGCACTCCAGGGGTTTTTTTTAAACTTACATTTACAGCTCTACTTCTAATTCCTATAATTTAGTCTGGGCCTGGATTGAGTGGCTTCTGATTTTCCGAGACCATGTGACACCAATGATACACTGTCCTTTTCCTCAAGCAGCACACACACATAGGTGCACACGTACGTGCGTGCGTGCACAGACACACACGTATGTACAAAACTGGCACAACATAAAAGGTAACCAGTCAACATTTCAAAGCCTCCAATCATTTGACATTTCGTGCATTCACAACCTTACACAACTGTGACTTCTGTCCTGGTTCCAGAACATCTTCACCATCCCCAAAGGGAAGCAGTCCCTCCAACCCCCCTCCCCGTCTCGTCCCCACTCCCACTCCCCGCCTCCCTCGGCCCCTAGCAACCACAAATCTGCTTCCAGTTTCCGTGAATCTGCTTGTTCTGGACATTTCCTATCTCTGGGATCAGAGACCACGTGACTTGTCTGACTTAGCTGGATATTTGCTAGAATCATTCATGTTGCAGTGTTTATTCAAAGGCATCTTTACACCAAGATTCATCATTCATGATAGTGAAAATAGATCACCCAAAAGTCCATCAGCTGATCAATGGACAAACACGGGGGGTGGTGCACACACGCACATAACAAACCATTATTCAGGAAGCTTCTACTTTAAGTGAAAGAATAATGACTGAAAAAAGAGAAGTGAAATGTATCTGAATATACTAAAATTAGTTAAGAAAGGGGGTTCTGATAATTTGAAGCGTGGGGTCAACCACAGCCTGTACCTTTAGGAATCCTGTAGATAAGGTGGTCATTTCAATAGGAAAAGCACATATTTATGTCAAGAAGAAAGATAACCTTTCATCTTATTTTCCGCTAGTGTTTTTGGATTTTTGTTTCTAATTGTGTCTCCTTTTATCTTTGCAACAGTACACATTCACCTTGTTCAAGAAAAAGTGGGGCTCTGATGAAAAGCAAGGACTGCAAATGCCACTCATGCTTTAAACAGGGCACCAGAGATTTCAAGTCTTAAGATACTTGCAATGGAGAGAAAAATGAGCGTGTTCATATGGATAAACATACAATCTATGTTAAAATCTTGGGATCAGGAGTGGTGTCCACGTCTCTGGAAACTATGAATTTAGAGAAACGATGATAGTTATAGGAAGGCTTCAGGCCTTTTGTTCATAGGGTCGTTAGGAGTCATGCTCAACTTGACAGCAATCAACACCACCACCACCAGATGTTGTACACTTCTGAGTCAGAACTGACGTCTCCAGTGGGTTTTCAGAAGCAGTTAATCGCACAGGAGGAGACTGCCCATCTTTCTCCTGTGGAGCAACTGTTGAATTTGAACAATATGCCTTTGAGTTAGCAACACAACTCCTTACAATTAAGCCACATAACTTGAGCTTTTGTCAATATTTTTACAATATATTGAGATCTGACAAAAGTGTAAAGCACATATACACACAAATAGAGAACAAATATAGATGGGAAATTGGATTGAGTTGTTGAATTCCATCAATAAACAGAAGTAAAAAAAAATGTCAACCCTATAGGTTAAATCAAAGAGACATAAATGCTAACAGCTAATATTATTCATATAGATTTAAAAGTAAAAGGGGAAAAATCTGTCTATATTTGGAAAACTGCCAAGGTATACTTTAATAAATTCTGGTAATTTTGCTAATTGACACAATTTTAGAGGGCACTTTTGCACTCTGTATCAGCAATATCATGTATCAACAACACAATGAAGAAAGAAGTCTGAAGAATTGATGCATTTGGCTGATGGTGTTGGTGAAGAGTACTGAAAATATTGTGGATGGCCACAAAATCAAGGAAATCTCTCTTGGGAGAGGTGTAGCAAGAATCTTTAGAAGCAAGAGTGGCAAGACTTTGTCTTATGCACTTTAGATGAGAAGGGTCCAGTCCCTGGGAAGGTCAGCATAAAAGAGAGAGACTCTCAAGGAGATGGTTGCAGCAATGACTTTACACAGAGCAACGCTTGTGAAGGTGGTGAAGGACCAAGGAGTGCTTTGATCTGTTGCACTGTTGTAAACTCTGAATCAGAACTGAGTTGACAGCACCTCACCACCACATCTCAGTCTACAGTAGATGTGTTGTGTCACTATCACGTCTATCTGGACTAGGGAACCAGTCTAGGCAATGTGTCCTGGTGCCTGAAACCTGGCCCACTGCATCTCCGAGCAGTGCCTGTGTGGTTAGTGATGGTTTGCTTTTCACATCCGCCCCATCCAGTCCCAGCACTGTTGTGTCAGTGCCTCAGTGCCCTGTTCCTCAGAGGCAGAGCCTGGCAGCACAGGCCTGGCCATGGGAAAAGGTGTTATTCACAGGCTTCTGTCAAAGTAGACCGTCTTGGAGGGGTGCAATCCGGGTGCTCTTTCGAAACAAGGATGGTGAACTGTCATCTCACATTCTTTGAGCATGTTGTCAGGAAGGGCCAGTCCTTGGAAAAGGACATCATGCTGGGAAAGACAGAGGGTCAGAAGCGAGGAAGATCTTTAAGAAGATAGACTGACAGAGTGACTGTAACAACAGAGTTGAGCTCAGCAGAGGTGGTGAGGATGGCACACAGCAGGGCAGTGTTCAGATCTCTTGTCCATAGCATCACTATCAGTTATACTTAATTCAATGAAAACTAACAACAGACTTAAAGCAGCGGGGTCCATGTCCATTTAGTAAGACAGACAACTCACAGACAGGCCTCAGGGAGAAGGTGGTGGTGCAGCTGGGGCTGGTGGACCTCCCAGGTCTCTGGCTCCAAGTCCCGGATCCCGTAACCCTCATGCTGTGTGTGATAAACCAAGAGGAGCCATGGCTCTGCAGCTCACAACACCTAAACCTGGTCAGGACTCTTCAGTTCTCATAGGAAATGGTGAGAGAATGACTTCCAGTATCTCTCTCTGATGGTCAGTCTATGCAACTAAGTGAAAGATACCATTAGCATTCCACGACAACAGTCTGGACAAATAGAAGCATCAATTGCCAGCTGCGGAGCCTGGCGGGAGGCAGGAGCACTCCCAGGACCAGTCCTCTCGGAAGGCATTCTTTTCATGGAACAGGATTGCCAAGCGCTAGGTCGCTATGCTGGCATGATGAAATCCCGCCTTAGGGGTTTACCTGGGCCCGCTGAGCAGGCTGGCCACAGTGACCCTCAGCATGTCCAGAAAGCCATTCTTATATGTAGGTCCTACGAGACACTCCAATTCTTGCAACAGCCACCAGGTATAACAGCAGGCCAGGTGTCCAGGGGTGGAATGTCACCGATACACAGATACGTGAGGCTGAGTGGTCACCCCAGAAAGAAAAGGAAACCATTTTATTCTCAAACCTTCCCCTCCAATCTCTCTCTGGATTATTTTACAGATGGGGGTGGTGCATTCAGTAAACACTAGTGACATAACAGGCAGCTGACTGAGAAGTCAACTGTTCAAACCCACTGTCTGCTCTGCAAGAGGAAGATGAAGCCAGGTCCTCTCCTTCTGTTACTTTTTATTTGAGTGAAAGTTTATACATAGTACTGGTGTTTCATTCGATCATTCACACACCATTTGTTTTATAGCATTAACACGTTGACGCAAATGACGGCAAAATGTGTTTCTAAGCATGGTTGTCAATTTAAAACTGTGCAGCAATGTGTTGATTGATGTACTTAATTCATGACAATATCTGATCAGTCCTTCATTGTACACTGTCTTTCCTTCACCTGTTACCTATCAATTTCTCTAGTCATTGATTTTAGCAGTTTGGGAGCCTGATGAAGAGTTGCTCTGAGCTGAAATCAACTCAGCAACAATAAGCTTTGAGGCTTTCTTTAATCTATGCCACAAGGACCCTTCCATGGTGCAGTGGATTAAGCATTAAGCTGCTAACCAAAAGGTTGGTGGTTTGAATTGACCAGCTGCTCCTTCGGGGGGGAGGGAGGTGATAAGATGAAGCAGTCTCACGAACCCACCTGGCAGTTCCACTCTCTCCTCTATCACTCACCTGCTCGCAGGCAGCGTTGACCTGATGGTAGGGAGCTGGATTTTTGGATGCACGCAATCAGTCCCCCACCCCACCCCGATCAGTTTGCCATGCTGTGGTGACATGTGTGCTGCTGCAATGTTGACAGCTAGGGCACTGCTGTTATGATAGGGTCACCCATGGTGGACAGGTCTCAGTGGAGTTCCCAGGGTAAGGAAGACTATAAAAAGCCTGGCAACTTAGTTCTGACAACTAGTCCAAGAAAAGCTCATGGATCACAACAGGATGTCACTGGAATCACTTCCTTTAGCCATGTGATCAGAAGGACCAATCCTTAGAGAAGGAGCCTTGGTGGTTCAGCGCTTGGCTACTAACTGTAACATCAGTGGTTCAAATTCACCAGCTGCTCCATGGGAAACAGACATTCCACTTCCACAGAGTTTGGCAGCTTTGGAAACCCAACAGGGCAGTTCTACTGTGTCCTTTCAGGCCCCCAGAAGTTAGAATCAACTAGATGGCAGTGGTTTTGCTTTCCCCAACCCAACACACCTAACCCCAAACCCCACTGCTGTCCACTCGCTGTGGACCTGGGGGGGCTTCACATTATGGGGCAAGAGTGGCTGAACTCATGGTGGTTTCTCAAGCAATGCTGGTAGGAGTCCCAATCTCAATCTATAATTCTTTAATGAGCTTTTTTCCCCGAGCACTGTGCCTGCCCTGAAGTTTTGTGACATTTTTCTCAATTTTCAGGAAAAGCAAACGATTACAATATATAAATAAAAAAAAAATACGTATCTCAAGTAATTATTTTGGCAATACTTTCCAAGAATAATATTTTATTTTTAAAGAATGATATTTTATTTATATGTTATAGCATATATTTTATTTATACTCTATAATAAAGCTATTTATAAGTTACAGATATATGGTCATATGCCATTTTTCTTACAGAAACTCACTTTTCCAGACTTCCAGGAAGACTTGGAACTATGGAAGAGATTGGTCAGTAAATAAGGAGCTGATCATTTAAACAGATTTAATTCATAACTATTATTCTTTCTCTAAGAAGCTATCAATTTCCATTAGAGACAAGGTTAGGAAACCGATCTCACATACTTTGGGCATGTTGTTAGGAAGGGCCAGTCCGTGGAAAAAGATCTGATGCTTGAAAAGGTGGAGAGAGTGAGAGAAAGAGAGGAAGAATTTCAAGGAGAAAGACTGACACGGTGACGGCATCGATGGGATTGAGTGTGAGGACGGTGCAGCATGGCTCACAGGGTCGCTCTGAATCATAAGTCAGCTTGACGGCACCTGACAATTACACCAATGGGAAATTTAGTCCAGGATGAACTGGAGAGACAAACTGGTCACTCAGGGATGTGGAGGGTCACGGGGTGTTTTAAGCGGATCTTTCTAATGACAGGACAAGAAGTAAACAGACTCTAGCAGTTTAAACCCAACTTGCTTCAGGACCATCTGTATATTATTTGTGGATTTTAAAAAAAATTTTTTTTTTTATAAAACTGCATGAGAAGTCAGTGTCTCGCATCTGAGCTGTTCAAGGATCACCTGCCTTCAGAAAAGCACTGTTAGAGCATCTGTGCCTGGCACCGAGGGAGCTGACCCTGGCCCATCTCTAAGTACTGAGATTACTGTGCTCAATGACAAAGCCATTGTCAAGTCATGGGGGTACAGAGAGGGCTGCCCTTGAAGCAGGGCAAGGACAGGGTCTGCTCTGCAGAAGTCTGGCCCAAGCTTGCTTGCTGTCTGGTGCCCAGGCAGAGCTGAAAAATAGAACCCCACTACAAGCCAGGGTCTAGGAAAATGGTGCCACTGAATATGGAGAAACACAAGTGTAGAAATTGCCTTTCTCTGTTGGAGCAGACAGCACAGTTCTTCGCTTACCAATCTGATAACAAAATCACAATAGCAAATAAATAAAGCACACGAAGCCACCAATGCGATATCAAAACCACATAACACATAAAAACCTCCTTTGGCAGCTAGGCCAAAGGGACAGTGCAGGACTGTCCTGCTGGGTTTCCAAGGATTTAAATCTTCTGGGGAGACGACTGACAAGTCTTTTTTTCCCTTGGAGACACCCACAGGTCCAAACAGCTTATCTTCTGGTTGGTAGCTGAGAGCTTAACCATAAACAAACTATCACGTTGAATTTAAAAAAGACACAAAAGAAGACTTGAATTACTAGCAAACAGAATTCTAGATAATAGGATCAACTTTGTGTTGTTGTTAAGTTTCATCAAGTGGTAGACTAGTCACAGTGACCCTATGAACGAAAGACCTGACCACCTGTATAACTTTCATCTTTTCTCCAGGTTCATAGAGTTTCTGAAGGCAAGCTATTTCAAAAGTGGCTGCCTCTCCTACTTCCAAGTTTGTTTAATCAGGGAGCTCCAACAAACACTGTCCACCGTGAGTAACCATTATCCCATTTGACACATCAGTGTTACAATACTTAGCATCACAGCAACCACGAGTTACTTCTATACAGCAAATGGACAGACCAGGATCAACCTAGAAAAGGTGTAAATCCGGCACAAACTATTGAATAAATTCAGTCTATGGTTCACCTTTCAGGTTTGGAAAAGATTTTGCCTTCTTGGACTCAGTTTTCAGTCAAACAGATAGGCCTATGAAGTAAACAATATCACCAGAGAGGTACAAACACAGCCAACAGAAAGAGATAGGGAAGAAGGATGAGTGAAAATGGGGAACCTAGGGAGGAAGTGGGAAGAGTGCAGTTCCACTGCAGGAGTGACAATCAACATCTGAAATGCTGAAGAGGAAACCAATTTGTTCTGTCAACTTTTATCCAAATCATATTAACAAAGTTAAAAAAAAATTGAAAAATAGAAGGCTATGGGAAGAAAGTTGCCCTTGGGCAAGTTTCACAAGATTTAGCAAAAGAAGCTGTTGTTAGGAAGACTCTCACTGGGGAATTCTAAGATGCATCACAATGAATCAGTAAGAACCAAACCAACTGGTGTCAGTGGTAACACACACACCATCCATGGACAGGACACAATATCAGAGAAAGGAGGCTAATGGATGATCCCCTGGATATTTAAAGGCCACGGGTAATGGTTGTCTCTATTGGTGAAAGGACATTCTGTCCAGTTTGTAATTAGTAATAATAATAACAACTACTGGGAATGTCTCTGAAATACATCCACATGGGTTACAGACCAAAAATGAACATACCCCCCCCACCCCGCCATGTATAACTTTGTGGATCTAATAGGCTTTTTATTTTTTTTTAATGACTTCTTTTTTTGGAAGTCTCTTTATACCTTGGACTAGTGCTTCTAAGCTTGATCCCAGTTTGTCTCTTATGAACGTTGGTTTGGGGCTTTACTTCCAGGTCTCTGATCCACCTTGAGTTGATTTTTGTGTATTGTGTGACATGTGGATCCTGTTTCAACTTACTGCAGGTGGAATACCAGTTTTTCCAGTACCATTTGTTGAAGAGGTTACCATTTCCCTATTTAATAGCTTTGATTTCCTTGTCGAATATCACTTGCCCATAGATAGCTGAGTCTATTTCTGGATTCTCAATTCTGTTCCATTGGTCTAAGTGCCTGTCATTGTACCAGTACCAAGTTGTTGTGGTTACCACTGCTGTGTAGTAGGTTTTGAGGTCAGAGAGTACTATGCCTCTAACCTCTTTTTTGTTTTGCAGAAGTGTTTTGCTTATTTGGGTTCTCTTGTCTCCAAATAAATTTGATAATTTCCCTTTCAATTTCCTTGAAAAATGAATTTGGTATGTGGATTGGAATTGCACTGAACATGTAGACTGCCTTTGGTAGGATTGTTATTTTCACCATATTGAGTCTTCCTACCCATAAACAGGACACATCTTTCCATTTCTCTAGGTCTTTTATTATGTCTTTCAGAAATTACACAATCTAAAGAGAATAAAATTGATGCATGGGACCTTCTAAAGATTAAATCTCTGTGCACATCAAACTTTTTTCCAACAGGGCGAAAAGAAAACCTACAGACTGGGAACAAACATTTGGTAATTCCATCTCAGACAAGAGTCAGTCTTTATAAAAGTTTATAGACTACTCCTCAGCCTCCACAAGAAAAAGGCTGATAACCCAATTACAAAACAGGCAAAAGACATGGAAAGACTTTTCACAGAGGAAGATATAAGAATGGCAAACAGATACATGAAGAAATGCTCCAAAACACTGACAATGAGAGATGTAAATCAAAACCACAATAAGGTACTATTTCACTCCAGTAAGAGTGGCACAGTTTAACAGGGCAAGCAAGTAACAGATGTTGGAGAGATGTGGCTGTTGCCTGGTGCCATCAACTCACAGTGACTCCAGGAACAAGGGATCGGAACCCCATCCATCCTCATTATCTCTAACATATGAGAGCCTACTGCTGGAGTCACTGCGTCAACTATGTTGTTGAGGGTCTTCCTCTCTTTCATTGACCCTCTGTCTTTCCAAGTCTGATGTCCCTTTCTAAGGAACAGCCTCTCTCTGCAACATGCCCAAATATGTGAGATGAAGCAAATATGCTATAGAAGACTTCTTTAAAGTGTTCAAAGGCAAAGATGCTATTTTGAGGACGAATGTGTGCTTGACCCAAGTCAGGGTATTTTCAATCATTTCATATGCATCTGAAAACTGGACAGTGGATAAGAAAGACTAAAGAAGAACCGATGCTTGTGAATTGTCGTATAAATGAAGAGCACTGACGATACTCGAGGCTCCCAGAACAATGAACTTCTGTGTCTTGGGAGAAGCACAACTAGAATTCTCCAGAAGAGCAAGAATGGTGAGAGTTTATCCCATGTTCTTTGGGTATGTTGTCAGGTGCAGGGTCCCCGGAGAAGGATGTCATGCTTGGCATTGTTTTTGTTATGTTAAGCCAAAAAGTGACTCATTGTTGACCCTCCAGTGGGTTTTCTAAGACTGTAAGTCACACAGAGGGAGAATGCCTGTTTTTCTTCCACAGAGCAGCTGGAGGATTTGAACCATATGCCTTTGGGCTGGTAGTGAAACTTCTTATCACCTCAATGAAAAGGCCTGATACAGTGGCTACAACAACGGACTCAAACATGTGTCCACTGTGAAGACGACGCAACACCAAGGAAGTACTCCACTGTATCGTACAATGTGTTGGAACCAACACGTCTACACTCAGAATCTGGTGGCCAAGGGAGTAAGGAGTTGCACTGTCAACCCAAAGGCAGATGGTTGGAACCCACCAGCTGCTCCACAAGAGAAAGATGGGCAATCTCCTCTCATGTGATTTACAACATCTGGACACCTGCTGAGGGATCAGCTATGAGTTGGCTTCAACTCGACAGTGTATACCAGCAAGAGCAATAATATATCACTGAGTAAGGAGTCCGAGGGCAACACAAATGGTTACATGCGAGACTACAAACCAAAAGGCTGGCAGTTCAAACTCACCCATGGGTGGTTCCTAAAGTCTAACAACTGTTTCTAAAAGATTGTAAACTCATAGCCTCTATGCTTTTTCACTCCTGCAGTCAACATGAACAGGAATTGACTTAATAGCTTTTAACGACAGTAGCATACCAATATGTGATCTCATTTTAGCAAAGAGAAACGGAAAAAGAGGATGACCCTTACATCAATATAGGTATGAAAGGTTTTTCTACTTTAAAGCAAATGAGTAAGTCAGGAAAGAGAAATTCCGTATGTGACTCTAGCCATCCACTGCAGCTGAGTTAATTCTAACACCTGGTGACCCTCCGTCAGGCTTTGGAAGTTCAAAGTCTAAATAGGAACATCTTCCCACATTGTTCTCCCTCAGAGAGGCAGGTGGATTCGCACCTCCAACCTTCCGGCTAGCAGGAAAATACTTAACTCACCATGCCACCAGAATTCTTCTCATGATAACAAAACATTTTAAAACTTCCATTTATTAAATTACATAGTATACAAACTAGAAATCGCATAAAAACTGGAGAAATATGATACGATACATAGGCAGAAATGCATTTGCAACTGTACCATAGGAAGAATAGTTGTAAATCAACTAATATAAATAAATGCATTTTAATAAAAAATGGGTAAAGGATATGAATAGGCAAGCCAGAAGGAAAATAAGATAATTAGGCAGCATACATTGGAGAAAAACATTCAATTTCACTATTAATAAAAAGAACAAACAAAGCTAAAAAATGCTATTTTCCACTGATCAGTCTGGCAAATGCACATATTTTTAAAAGATAATTCTCTTTGTTGGCAAAGTATGTTGGAATGACACTTTCAGATTATAAACTTTACAAAAGCAATTTTGTATTATGGATTCAAAGTCATATACTCGAATATTTATAATTTGAATATGATTGAATATCCAAATTCTTATCACTGAACATCCTATTTGGTCTTGAAATTTCACTCCTTGATAATTGTCTCCAGCAAATAATCAGAAATGTGCTTTCTGTGAGGCAAAGAGTTGCCTGTCCAAAAAAGGCTGTCGGAGTGATAGATGCTAATTGTCAAACATGGCAATGGTGCTTTACACATGGGAGAAGGGCTGCAATGGACAAGGGAAAGATGACTCTACACCTGATATTTTATTATTCAATCACTCTGTCTCCAGAATAAATTAGTAGAGATTCATAATTCTACCCTGATGATGATAAAGAAGAAATTATACAAGCAACTATATACAACTCTATAATGATGCTGTTGATGTTGATAGATATGGAGTTGATGGTGATGAGATGGTGATGTTGATTGTGATGGAGATGATAACGGTGATGTTGACAGTAGTTATGGTTGTGATGATGTTGATAGTAATAATGATAAGAATTATGACAATGATGATAACGGGATGACGGTGATGACAACAGGGATGATAATGGTGATGTGTCTCATGATGCTGGTGGTGGTGGTAGTAACTGTGATGACAGTCAACAGGAATGACGGTAGTGGTGGTGGTGGTGATTATGATAACGGTGATGGTAATAATAATGATGATGTGACTGACTATAATGACGATGGTGGTGATGATAAGGAAAATGATGGTGAGGCAAACAGGTCTAGTGGAGATGATGATGATGATTGTTGCTGTTAGCTGTGAATGAATAGAGTATGACTCATGGGAACTCTATGAACAATAGATCTGAACCCTGTCCTAGCCTATGCCATCCTCACAATCTCTGACACACTTAACGCTCACTGCTACAGTCTTTGTATCAATCCACCTGGTTGCGGGTCATCCTGTCCTTCACTGATCCTCTACCTCTCCAAGTGCAATGTTGCTCACCAAGGAATAACCTCTCCACAACATGCCCACAGTTTGAGAGAAGCTTCATTATCTTTGCCTCTAAGGGGCACTCTGACTACATCTTCTCCAAGACGTATCTGTGGGTCTTTGTGGCAATCCATGGGATATTCAGCACTCTTCTCTACAGTACAGTTCAAAGGTATCCATTTTTCTGTCATTCATATTCGCTGTTCAGCTCTAAGATGCCTACCAAGTGACTTAAAAGATCATGGCCTGAATCAGGTGTACCTTAGTCTTCAAATTAACCTCATTGCTCCTTAATAACTTGGAGAGGTTCCTGATCACAGAATTTCCCAGTGCGTTAGGTCTCCAGACCTCCTGACTGCTGGTACCAAGTATTGACAGTGGATCCATGTAAGATGAAGTTGTTGGCAGTTTCTATTTTTTCTCCATCATGATGCTGCCTATAGGTACAATGGGGAGAATTTTTGCTTGATGTTAAGATGCAATCCATATTGAAGGATGTAGTCTTTAATTTTCTGCAACAAGTGCTTCAAGTCCCCCTCACTTTGAATAAACAAAGGTTACTGATTTACTGATGCGTTCTTCAGTCTTGATGCCACATTCTTCTTCAGAGTTTAGCTTCTTGAATTATTTGCTCAGCATACAGATTAAATAGGTAAAAGAAAGGCTGCAATCCAGACACATTAACTTCCTACATTTTAAACCATGGTTGTGTTCCCTTGTTCTGTTCACACAATAGCTTCTTGATCTAGGTAGTTTTCACATGAGCACAATTAGGTCTCTGAGATTCCAATTATTCTCAATTTTAGCCATAATTTGTTACACAAACTATATAAAATTTGTACACAGTAAAACATCATTGCATAGTCAACAAAGCATACACAGACATTCTTCTGGTATTCTTTGCTTTCAACCACAATCCATCTGACATCAGGAACAATATCCCTGGTGCCATGGCAAAAAAAAAAAGTGCTTATAGTAGTTCTCTATGTACTGTTCTAGCCATTTTTTAATGATCTTGAGCAGTATTTTGCTTGCATGTGATATTAATGATATCTTTCAATAATTTCCATATTCTGTTGGATCGGTTTTTTCTTTTTAAAAAAGTTTTATTAATTTTAACGAAAGTTCCTAGAGACTTTGGGTTGGATTCCCTTTCTTGAGAATGGGAAAAAATACAGTTCTTTTCCAGTCAGTTGGCCACAGCTATCCTCCAAATTTCCTGGCATAGACTGGTCAAACATGTCCAGGCTTGCACCTGTCATTTGAAACATGACAAGTGGTATCCCATAGACTACCTGGGACTTATTTTTTTTTTTTAGTGCCTTCTGTGCTGTTTGAATTTACAACTTTATTACCACTGGCTCTTGATCATATGGTATTTCCTGAAATATTTCAGGGCTGGCCAATTCTTTTTGGTACAGTGATTCTCTATTCTTTCCTTCATCTTTGTTTGATGCTTCCTGGATCATTTAAGGTTTTGCTCATAGTATCTCTAAGTATTACTGATAGTAGTAATCACAGCAGTGGGGACAGTGATAACAGTGGAAACGATGGTGATGATGGTAATATGCTGCAAAAACGATGATGATGATGGTGGTGATGGTAATGAAGAGAGTAGGGATGCCGCCAATGTTGGGGATTATGATGATGATATTGGTTGGCCTTTACCAAGCACTGAATTTTCACTAGGCATGACTCTTCTAAGCACGTTATGAATGATCTCATTTAAATCTCACACAAAAGTAGATTATTATTTTCCCCAGTGTACAAATGAGAGAAGGAAGGCCTCAACCAATCAACCAACAAGTATCTGAGGTCACATCTCTCTTCCCTGGAAAGGCCAGGATCACTGATGACCCAGGAAGCCCAGCTCTACTGAGTCCTAGACTTGCTCTATATCAAAGAGCAACATTTCCAAATTGTTTAAACTCATATTGTTTAGAATGTCTATTACTCACAGGTGAGTCCAATTCCTAACTTAAGGAGATTTTAAATATGGCAACACAGTTCGCTGTGTGTTGGATACGGGTTCTCTTTAAGATATCCACTTGCCTGGGGCATCTCTTTTCAAGGGACTTCTTATGCCAGGGATCTTCGGGTTTGGTGGGGTGGCGCTGCCCAGTGGCTAATTAGCTTTCAGAGTAAGACAAGGACAAAGTCTCATCATCTTCTAAGAAGCATCCTAGTTGCACTTTTTCAAAGACACATTTGTTTGATTTTCTGGCTTTCCTGAGCATATTCACTCCCTCCCCCCACCCCCAACACCATAATCCAAAGGCTTCAATTATATAGTTAACATTTGGTTGGTCTGCCATCTCTTTCACAGGTTGGAATATAAACCCCATGAGGTGGGATGCTGCCTTCCTCATCCCCTCCTGTCTCTAGTTCTTCTCAGAGACCCTTGGGCATTACAGATGTGAACTATACATCTGGCTGTGTTAAAGCATAAATAAAATAGAAAGTCTCTTTCCTTGAAATGTGAATGGTGTGAATGAAGCCTTACCTCGGGGGTCCACAGACACATGGAAACAGTGCATCTGACTTGATAAGGACACTGTGATCTCGGAAAGGTTCTCAAGGCAAAGTCTTTGTCCTCAGTAACCTGTTCCCCAGCCACGTGCCAGGAGTCTCCATGCAGAATTTGAAATTTTATGTTGCCAAATGGATGAGAAAAAGGGGAGCTAGGGGGACTGGACCCCCTTCAGGGCTGACTCAAAAATAAAACAGAAATGGAAAGGACAAAAACTGCCAGCTTGTCTCTGTTCTCAGCATTCCTCTCCCCTCCTGCTATTTCAGCGATTAATTTCCCAGCCCAGCTGTGGCAGCCTCTCTCCTGTAGAAAATAGATGACATTTCACTCTGAAAACAAGAACTCATTGTTCCCTGAACACAGTGGACTCAAAGCCAGAGTCTCTTTTCATATCTATAAACAAACCTTTCACACAAAACTGTATAATAATTAGTCCGAGTTCCAAATAACTTTATTACTTTAAGAAATACACCCCTGATACAGCAACTGTGGAAAACAGCCCAGTAGCACCTCAAAAAAATGAATTTATAATTGCCACATGACCCGGAAATCCTGGTCCTGGGTGTTCATCCAGAGCGGAAGAAGGCAGGAAGCAAACAGAAACATGTACACCAAAGTTCGCAATGGTAGCACTTCTCACCATCATCACAAGGTGGGAACAACCTAAACATCCATCATCAGCTGATGGATCACGGGGCCGAAAGTAGGATTTCCACAGTCAGCTGATGGATGGGTAACCCAAAGGTGGGATGTCCTCAACACTGCTCAGCCATGAAAACAAATGTGCTGATGTCTACCACAGCCTGGATGGATCCTGAAAACATGATGGGGAGTGAAACAAGTCACTTTATGATACCATTTACATGAAATAAAAGAATAGTTGTTCTTAAGTGCTGTAAAGTCGTAAACGACCCATAGCAACCCTCTGAATTAAAGTCTTGAACACAAAACTTCCATCTTTTCTCTAAGTTCATAGAGTTTCCGGAGGCAAGCTTTTTTTGGAAGTGGATGCCACTCCTGTTTCCAAGCATGTTTTATTTGGGAGATCCACAACAATAAAATATTCCCATTGAGTTGGTTCCAACTCTCAGCAACACTACGGTCAGAGCAGAGCAACGTCTCCATTGGTTTTCAAAGGCTATACGTCTTAAGGGGACCACAGACTGTCTCCTCTTTCTCCCACAGAGACAACTTTTTGGTAAGTAGCACAAAACTCAGTCCCCTATACATACAGGAATCTTAACCAAATATATTGAAAAAGAAAAGACTACTCACAGTGACTTCATGTTAGGGTTCTAAGGCTGCAAGTTAGAGGGAAGCAGACCGCCTCATCTTTATTCTGTGAGGAGCTGGTGGGGTCTAACCACTAACCTTTTGCTTAACAGCCCAACATGTAAATCAGAGAAACCAAAAGTTATTAGTGGTTTCCAGGATTGGGAAGGATGAGGAAAGAAGCCATTTTTGCAATAGCACAGTGTTTATATCAACACGTTGCCACAAATGACGGCAAATGTGTTTCTAAGCACAGTCAATTTTAAAAGTGTGAGGCAACATGTTAAGGGTGGAGGAATGCTTTGGGAAATGATAGTGGGCATGAGGGCACAGCTTGAAGAACATAATCCATGTAGAAGTTATTGAGATGATGCTTCTTTTGTGACATGTCTTATAAATGGCCTGCCCAGAGCCTTGAATCAGCTGCAAGTGTGTGTGCCCAATGACCCAGACAGGGCGTCTTGGAGACTTCAAGTCAGGTTAAGGACAGGTAAAGGAAGCTTAAATGCAGGCAATTCAAAGATGTGACCAAGCATCAGGAGATAGAAATGAGCAATCATTGCCCGCTAGTGGCCAGAACTTAGAAGGAGCTGGACTGGCATGGAGAAAGCAGGACTATGTGAAGAAGAAAGTGGCACCAGGATTTAAGGAAGGCTCACTAACAATTTGTGTTATGCAGATGACACAATCCTTAATGAGACGGACTGACACAGTGGCTGCAATAATGGACTCAAGCGAAGCAGACACTGAGAGGCAGCAGCAGGACCAGGCAGGCTTTGGTTCTGCTGCGTCTGTGAGTAGGGACTGACTCACTGGTGCTTAACCACAACTTATCCACCTCTCCACCTGGAGAAGAACTGTCCTTGTCCACTATTTAACAACAACAACAAGAAGCTTGTATCCACCTGGAGAAGAACTACACCCGCCCACTATTGTCTAATGAGAAATCTCTGCATCCTTCCGGGCACTCTATTGAAAATGTGCTCTATCTGGACTCACTCTTTCATGACGTTCCGCATACACCTCTCGCTCGATTCTTAGAACCCAGATGGGGCCAACAGTTAAGCAACCCAGCAGCTAACTGAAGGACTGGTAGTTCAAACCCAGCCAGGAGCTCCATGGGTGATCTGTTTCTATAGATGACAGCCTCATACGTCCTGTGGGGAGGTTCAACCTTGTCACGTGGAGTCGCCGTGAGCCAGAGTCAACAGGATGACACATAACAACCACCACAGCTTTTAGCTCTGCAGGTCCTGTTTTCCTCTCTAGACCCACTGTGAAGACCTCCAACTCATACTGCCTTTATGAAGAACAGATGGGACTCTTGCCTTATCACACGTCACTCTCATGATCTCCAAAATGCCCAAGCTCATTGTTGGAGCCAGTGTGTCAAACCTATCTTGTTGATAGCCTTCCTCCCGTTCTCTGTTCCTTCAACTTTCCCAGCATAATGTCCTTCAAGGACTAGCCCCTCCTGTAAACATGCTCGAAGAATGAGATCAAGTTTCTCCACCCTCTTCTCTAAAGGGCACCCTGGCAGCCCTTGAACTGCTGGAATATATGTTGAGTTGAAAACACTGGAAAGTTAAATTAGATAAAGGCAATCCCTCAAATATGAATGTCTGACTGCCATGCAACCCATCTGAGTCTACCCACAAAACCTACTACATCACAAATTCGAGGTACATATGCTCTGGTGGCTCAGTGGTAAGTTGTGCTGCCAACCCAAAGGCCCATGGTTCAAATCTACAAGCTGCTCCATAGGAGAAAAACGGGCAGTCTTCTTTTATGCCGTTTACTGTTTCTGAAAACCCCCTGGAGGATCAGCTACAAGTCAGTTCTGACTAGACAGTACATAACAACAACAGACTTACCAAAAAAAAAGAAAATCTGAGAAAATTACAGCTTTCCATAATGACAAACAGGTTCATAAAAACAAATGGGGGGAAAAGAGACAAGATTCTTGAAAGTTGTGTGGTGTTCATCAGAAGTTACTATTAAAAAAATAAAGATGTTATTATTACTGTATTATTACATTAAGGCTGTTTCATTGTATCTGGAAGTATTTCTTCAATTTACTTATGTCTAGAAAGGAACCCAAGTTAGATTTTAACTATACCTAACTCTTCCTCCTTATATACAAACTTGATTCAAAGCAGACTTGGGAAGTGAACGTGATTATCGACTTGACTTAACGTACATGAGTGCGTGCATACGTGTGTGAGATTTCAAAAACATGCATAACTCAGTCACATCATCCGGACTGATATTAATTCCAGTTTAACCCACTGCAAGGATCTCCCCTTCTTGTTCTCAAGTTAGCGACTGAGTGAAAGTGTGCCAAGCATATTGATTTCTCAATCATTCATGTCTATTTTGTTCCACGGCATTAATTATAATACCCACCATGACTGATGAGCCATTCATTCCACAATGTCTTTTCCTCCACCCATATTATTACGTATTTGTTACCTGTTAGTTTTCTGCTCGCCCTCTCCCTGCTCCTCTTCGGTAAGCATACTAGAGTGATTCTTTGTAGAAACTTTTCCTTAGCTTTTTATAATAGTGGTCTTCTACAATATTTGTCTTTGCATGCAAGTTCTCTCTACAATTATCATGCCTTTTAAATATTCAATATTCCTGCCAGAGCTCGTATGCATGCTCTAGTGGACAGTGATTATAAACACATTACTCGAGCCTGTGGAAAAAAACCCTTCATGTCAGGCGTCAATAATTGGAAAGTCAACATCTCCTCTTTCCCTTTTGAAAAAGAGTAAAGGGGGGGGGTATGTCTCAGTGGTATTTTCTTTACTATGCATCACTGCTCTGCACCATTTATTAGAAATATCTGTTCCCATCATCAAATCTCTTCCTCGAAGTGTTGATGCTCCTAGCTCAAATATTTATAGCTTCCAGAATTGAGATGACTTATTTCTATTTGCTTTTAATTTCCTCGTGTGATGTTTCTGACGACGCCAGGCGCTGTTAGGAACGGCTTGGTGTTGAATTATGTGGGGGTGGCACACTGATTCTGATTACCTACGTTTGATGAGGTTATTAAAACAGCAGCGATATAAATTACCACAGTGACAAAAAACATAAATTCATAGCCTCCTTCAGAATCTGAGGCCTGAGGAAAAAACGGCAAAGTTCTTGAAAGTTCATTTGGGTTCAGAGACCTGTCCCCATGCCCCGCTGCATGAAAGAGCCCACTCTAAGACGCCAAGGCCATTTCTCTGTAACTGCTCATCTATGTGGAAGGCCTGGGGGGTGAGCTATGTGTTAACCAGCGCCTCCCTGGGCATGTCCATGCCTCTGCCATAAGAAGCACTTTGAGGAGGTTGACTTTATGACCAGGAACGGTCACTACCGTAAGAATGAATGTATGTTCTCTTCTTGCAGAAGTTCTCCAACTGCTAATGCCATCTTTGTTTCCATAGCAACTAATGTGTATCAGAGAAGACCAAGGAAGAGAGTAAGACAGTGAGGAGACATCACAATCTCTCAATTAATATACTTGCCCTGATCATACAGAAACCAACCGGCATCAGGCTGGTCCAGACCCACGACCATCCCCTCCTCTCCTCTGGCACACAGAGGTCGCCAAGATTTGGAGTTGGCAACTGCTTGGTGTTTACCAAACTGGAAGACTTTTCTGCTAAAAGGTGATAAATAAATGATAAGGACCAGATGAGTTACTTAATGCATCGTCCAAGGCTGTTTCTAATCCGTCTGCTCATGGCCTTTGTGGTACCTGATTTAGAACTGTCCAGTCGGGAGCAGCGCTGGTGTCGCCAGTGTGATAGCCCCAGGGGTACTGTCTGTAGGGTGTGGCACTGGTGTTTCAGGCAGTCTGAACCCAGCAGTTGTTCCTCACGAGACAGATGGACAGTCTCCTCCTATTGCAACTTCAAGCATCAGAACCTGATGGAAGGTTGCTGGGAGCTGGAAGTGACTCCATGACAGTGAATTTGAGTGTAAATTCATAGGTCACCTCCCCTCGTCACCACCAGCAGGGCCAGGCAGCAGAAATCCCCCTGGAAGGTGCAGCAGACCTGCTCCTCTGCTCTTGCCCCACTATTGCTCCCCTAAATAACGCCCCTCTGACACTGACCACAGGGGAGACCCTCCTCTCAATCCAATGGTGGGTGCTGAGGCCTCATGTCTGCACCTGGACTGGAGGGAAGGAAGCAGGGTGACCAGTTACTGCACTAGGTCATGGGGCAAGAGGGTGGTGCTGAGCTGCTGCACTGTGAGCTGCTGCACTGTGACAACAGTGATGCCACTGACTGGAAAGACCCTCACATGACAGCACCAGCCCACCCACCCCAACCTGGGGCCACTCTGATGCCACCCACTCTGACAGCATCAGGGAGTGCAGCACACCTCCACACGCATACGCCCTTAGCCCTGACACTGGCCTCAGGGCGTCTGCTGACCCAACTGTCCATTAGCCAAGCTGGCAGCGGCCTCGGATGGGTAAGTGGAACACCACTTGTCCATGCTTAGCATTGTTCTCTTCCTCACGGCTGTACATAATTTACCATATTCCATGAAAATATATAGTTTTCATTAAGTAACGGCTCTTGGAGGTGCCACTTGCAATGCTTTACAGAGTGGGCGGATTTAATACTCTGAAAGGCCCACAAGAGATGACCTAGTTAAGAGAGTCCTTCCCCTGCACCGACACGAAGCACTTCAGTACCAGTAACGCCAGGCAGCAGAGTTCCCACAGCCAGGTCCTCCAGCGTCCCTGTGTCCTGGGCCTGGGCAGGCACTGTATTAACTCTGGAGGGGCTGGAGGAGGCGGGGCTGCTCAGATCCCGTGCCCAGGAAGGGGCTGGCCAGGCTGGCCAAGCCTCTGCAGGTAGAATCAGCCAGCTTTCTAACAAAGCATCTGTGGACTCTATACTGCTACAGCGGAGTTCTCTAAGACACACTGTGCTGTCACAGGGTGTGAACTGAGAATGGGGCCCAGAAAGCCACATCAATGAGAGTCTGCAGGACAGGAGAAGTGGCTGAGTGCATTAGCGGTCAGCAACCACGTGCCCAGAACTGAGCTCCCCCCATGACTCAACTGTTGGCCAAAGACAAGCCCATCTGGTAATCAATAACACCAGGGTTGTAAGAACTCCTTTAAAATGATCAACTACACATGATCAAAGGGCAGCAGTGGCCCAGGGATTATGCAAAAGACAAGAAGGGAGAAGGCAGGAGGATGAATGGGCATGAGAAACGCAGGGCAGAAGTGGGAAGAGTCCTGTTACTTGGTGGAGGCTGCAAGCAAAGTTATGAAAATGTACGTGAACTTGCTGCTCCACATCTGCAACAGGTAAGCAGACTCCAAGTTCCTTCGTAAACTTTCCCTCAAAACACAATGAAGAGTTTTAAAAATATGGCCCAAAATCCACAGAGCTTTTTTTCTTCTAAATGCAGCTTCCTCTCACATCTCTGGCCTCGGGCGGGCCAGCCAGAGGGTCTGCCTTCCTCACATGTCCCTTATCTGCTATCTCCAGGAAACGCCTGGCCCAGTCTAATTTGCAGGAGAAAATTGAAAATGCATCTCCCTGACCTCAGGGGATGGCATGGGAACCTGGGAGGATCAGCTGCTAATGGGGAACAGCAGCAGATTAGCAGATCCCCAAGGCAAAGCTGCACCCTGGCTCCGGCAGCACCTTGTGAATGTATAAATCCAGGCCTGAGGGGCCCAGAAGACGAAGGGAATATCTGACAGCTATAGCGTCTCCAGAACTGGGCGCAGAATGAAAGAAGGGCAGTACTGTGAGTTCCAGAGCCATCCACCAGGTTTTCTCACCCGCCAGCAAAACTGACTATCTCCTGAGATTGGAGGGACATCGTTATGACATGGTCTTTAAACATAAAACTCAGAAGAATGGTTTAACTCATGTGACAGTTAATACGATGTGCCAACGTGGACAAGTTCCTTGGTGTTATGTAACCATTCTAGGCTTTGTAAACTCTAACCTCTCTGACGCTAATAAAGAAGGATTACAAGCGGATCTGTAGATACAATCAGCTTTATCTCCTCGGGGATACGGCCTGCATGGCACTGAAGTTTGAACTCACCAGCAAAAAGCTAGATGACTTTTTTTGTCAAAGCTCCATCTGGCCATCCGGTTCGTGGTCTCCAGATGTGAATGGTATTGGTGACCTTGGACTAGTCAGTATTCAAAGTCAACCCTCGGCATTCTTGCTTCCCAGTAACAACTGTGACCACACCAGCCTCTGTGCCAGCAGCCTGAGAACCTGTCCGCCTGCTCACAACCTTGACCCGGCTTCCCCAGACATCTCTCTCAAGACTTGTCTTGATACGCACGTGAGCCATTTCCTTGAAGCAAACTGCTCTGTGTGGGTGTGTGTCTCTCACTCCGCACATGTGTGTGTGTATAGACATGTATATCCACTAGCACCCAAGGTGAGATGTCCCACAAACAACTTGACTTACATGTGGAATGCTGGAGGAAGACGCTATCTGAAAGCAATGTCACCAGGAACTTACCCGAGCTCCTCGAAGGTATGCTGCTGGCAGAGATCAACCAGGGATTGAGAGGAGGTAGAGACGTGATCACTCCAACATGCAGAGGACCAGAAGATGGAGGAGAACTGTGAAGGCACCAAGCAAAAGTACCCAGTTCAGTCACAATAAAAGCCACACTTAGCAATTCTGGAGGACAAGCAAAGACAGTAAGCAGCGGCTGTCATTGGGGTTCAGTGCTGCTGAGGAATCAAAGACCCGTGATGTTGACTAATCCATGGAGGCTCAGTTGCTGTTTGCCCACCTTCTGTGTGGTAAACCTGGGCTCAAATCTCAGTAACTATTGCTCACGGTCAACCACCACCACCTGTCAGTGGAGGCTTGGGTGCCGTTAGGATGCTGATCAGGTTTCCATGAGCTTTCCAGTCCAAGATTGAGAAGAAATGCCTGGTCTTCTGCTTCTGAAAACCAGATGGTGCAAACCTGAGGATGACAGCCCCACTGTGTTGGGGGAGCCATGAGTTGTGGCTAACTGTAACAAACAAAACAAAACAAAACTCATTCAGCTACGTGGTCATCCCAAGAGCAATCTCGTCCAGGCACATGTATAAGAAGAACAGTGCCAAAAGGGAATTATGGAAAGGAGCCACCTCCCTCACTCCACATCAATTATCCAGACTAGCTGATGGCCACAATGTGTCTGACCGGCTCCCCAGAGCCTCTAAGTTACCAACACTGTCAGTCACAAACTGAAACAGCCATTTGTTCATCTTTAAAAAAAAGTCTGTAGTATACAAGACACTAAGAGCAGCCTTGGAACTATGTGAGATGCTTCCAACAAAAGTGACAGCCCTGATTAGGAAATATCACTGTTTCTCACCTGTTCCTCCTAACAACCTCTGGTTTACCAAAGCCATTTTAGCCTTGTTTGAGAGGTTGATGCATTAGGTAATACTGCTTATTTCAAATGCCAACATATTGCACTAGTTTCCAAGAAAATGAAGAAAAATGGTTGCATCTGGGAGGCAGTACCAGCCTCGGGCTTACAACCCAACTTAGTCTCAGAAAAGACCAGATTACCAAGGTTCCCATTTGCAAGCAAAACTGGGAGAAAAAAATGGTTTCTATGTTATAAAAAATAAAACCACTTAGACCTCAAAGATGTGGTCCAACTACAAACTCAGTGCCTTTTGAGTTTTTGGCTCATGGCAACTCTGGAGGACAGGGTAGAACTCCATGGAGAGTTTCCAAAGTTGTAAATATTTATGGAAGCAAACAGCCTGGTGGTCTCGAACAGCTGAAGATTTGGTTCGCAGCTGAATTCTTTAACACTGTGCGACCAGGGCCCTTTAGCCCAATCACCCACACGTTGTCCCACACTGCCTTAGAGTCGATTCAGACTCACATTCTCCTTCCATCAGTTTCTGAGGCTGTGAGTCTTAATGCAAGCAGACTGCTTCAATTTCCTGCCTTCATCAGCTGGTGGTTTTAAGCCGATCCATCACGTAACCCATGCCATCACCAGGGCTCTCCTTCAATAATTCTACAGTCAATTTTCTCAGGCACATGAGCACTCTGGGAGGCCACTTCTTATCCATCCCCTGGACATTCACCAGGACTGGTACAGCCAGACTTCAACTACCAAATGGAGAGACACACACACACACGTGTCATCTCTGAATAAACAATACACCCACTATGACTCTTACTACTCACGATGAGATTAGCCATCTCTGATATTTTCTACTGAGAGAATAGAAAGTCTTTTTCCTACATGACGTTTTGTTCAACATGAGTGAGCAACACTCTCACAGAAGAAATCGATGAAAGTGATATTTGTTGTTGGAAGCCGTCACATCGACTCGGACTCACAGTAGCCCTATGAGTAACAGGTCAAAACCTTCCCCTATGCTGCACCACCTTCATAATCTCCACCAAGCTCAAGTTCACTGCTATGGTCACTGTGTCCATCCAGCTCTTTTAACCATTGTCTTCTCTTTGCCTGACCCTGTCTATTTCCAAACATGATGTCTTGTTTCTCAAGACATCTGCTGACAATATGTCTGATATATACTTGGAATAGAATAGTCCAGAATCTTTAACTCTGTCATGACGGCACAGTGGTTTTAGCAATGTGCTGCTAACTGAAAGGTTGATGGTTCAAGCACAATAGACATTCTGTAGGAAAACCATGAAGCAATACATATTGTAGCTTTGGAAACTTCATGGTGCAGCTCTACTCTGTCCTGCTAGGCTGCTATGAGTGTGAAACAGCTTCATGACAGGGTTGGGGGTTGTTGCCTGGCAGGAAGTACGATCAGGTTGCTCCTTAAAGACAAGGATAGTTGAACTTCTTCTCACATACTGTGGGACATTGTTGGGAGGAGCCACTTTGGAAGTACTATCAGGATGAGTCAGTCCTTGCTGGGAAAGGTGGAGGGTCAGAGAAAGAGAAGACGACCCACAACAACACAGACTGACACAGTGACCACAATGACGTTGTTGTTGTTGTTACACACCATGGAGTCGGAACTGGCTCACAACTGACCCTCCTGTGAGATCTGAGAGACAGTAAACTGTGTGGGAGGAGATTGCCCATCTTTCTCCTGTGGGTCAGGTAGTGGGTTTGAAGCATATGCCTTCAGACTGGCAACACAGTGCCTTCCACTAGGCCACCAGAGCTCTTTGACCATGACAATGTGCTTGAACATATCAGAGGTTGTAAGGATGGCACAGGATAGAACAGGGTTCTGACCTGTTGTGCATAAAGTTGTCAGAAATCATAACCGGCTCATCAGCTATAACATCAACAACAATCACAACAACCCTAGAGAGGATTTGGGTGATTCATCAGTTAACCCACACTTGGCTACTAATGGAAAAGTTGGAGGTTTGAGCCCACTAGTGTCACCTAAGAACAAAGTCCTGGAGATCTACTGAAACAAAATGAAACAAAAACAAAAGAACCAAACAAACCAACTAAAGAGGCACTGCAGACCCTATGGAGCACAGCTCTGCTCTGCCACGTGGTGAGAGGACGCCCTGGCAACTGCTTTGAACAGGGTATCAACTCAACACACTGTGAAAAGAGAACTCATCAACTGAGCACTCTCTTCTCCGATGCCTCTTTCTAAATAAGGTTTGACAGTGAACTCTGCTCAGCCAAACCTCATAAAATTCTCAATTTTCACTGCTGAGGAAATGAAAGGGAAAGAGCTTACTGCCTGAAGGGAAAGCAGCTGATGTTATTGGACGGTACAGGAGGACTGCTGCAGGGTAGCCCACACCCCAGCGCTCTAGCCACGGATGCACGAGACCAATATCCGTGTGAAGATGAGGGCCCACATGGTGTGACCTCTGTGGGGAGGGGAGCCCCAAGTCCTCTCAAGGCCTGGCCCCTCCTCATCTTGTGAGAACCCCTGTCTGCAGGCCACTCACCACCTCTGAACAAGATCCCAGAAACTAGCACCACTGAGTTCACCCACAGTGATCCTGTAGGACAGAGCAGAACGGCCCCCCTTAGGGATCCCAAGGCTGTAATCTGGACAAAGCAGGCCTCATGGTGTAGCTCTTCTATCTGAGGTTGCTAACTGAAAGGCTGGTGGTTCAAATCTACCTGCTGCTCTTTGGGAGTAGGATGGACGGCAGTTTTCTCCCATAAAGACTTCGGAGACTTGGAAATGCAACAGGAGGTCCTGGTGAGTTGGAATCGACTTGATGGCTGTGGGCTTGCTCTTGTGGGCCATCTCTACAGAAGTAGAGGCTTCATCTTCCTCTCGTCGAGCAGTTAGTGGGTTAGAGCTGTAGATCTTTCATTTAGCAATGTTAACACCTTAATCGGCGTCACCAGAGCTCCTTCTGAGGAAGAACCCAGCCCTGCCCACCCTTGGGCTGATTCTGACCCACAGTAGCTGTGCACTGAGGCACTTCCTCATGGGGTTTCCAAGGCCACAATCCTAAAAGAAGGATCTTTTTCTCTCAGAGCAGTGGTTCTGTCATCAACTGCTGACCTGTGACTAACTATAGCCAAATACTGTAACCAGTGCACCACCATGAGCCTCATCTTTTTCCAGTGGAGAGGACAGTGAATTCTGGGTTCAAATAGCCTTAGTCATGGTGCCAATAGAGTGCTTTCCAAGCCTTCATGCATGCTTACAAAACAAACATTGCCATTTGACCCAGGAATTCCACTACTGGGAATATACACCAAAGAGACCGTAACTGCCACCCAAGCAGATATATGCACACCCATGTTTATCACGGCTTTGGTCACAATGGCAA